>NC_139625.1:30065984-30100984 GCF_964638095.1 Poromitra crassiceps | reverse complement strand
CCTGTTTGTCTCAGATCTCTCAGCTCGGGCAGAAATACGCCTGAGACAGAATCAGCTGGGGCAGAAACACGTCTGAGATGGAACCGACAGAAACCTCACTCTGAGTCTCACTCTGCTTCTTCTGCACGTCCTCCTAGACCAGCCAGACGACAACGAATGACATCCTCATGCACCTACACTTACACCTCAACACATACACATTTCAAACTTCATTAAACCTTTAAATGGTATTTCACTAACACAGACCACACCATAGTTCGAAACAGAATTAATTTATTGTAGTTTGAGTGTTTGGGTGCAAGTCGTAATGGGGTCGGGGTGCGGATGATGTTGATGATGTTCGACTAGTCAGGAACCCGGGGGGTCGAGACTCAGGGTGGGGGTAACGTCTCCGGTGAAGCGCCTCTTACGTTTGGAGCGCGGCTTCACAGGGATGGAGTCCCGGCTCCATCGGCCCCCCCGTGGTTCCTGTGGGCAGAGGATAGAGATTCAAGGTTATGCAGATGCCAACAGTGGCCCTAGCTAACATGTTTTAGAATTGTTGTGGGAGGAAACCGGAGTACCCGGGGAAAACCCACGCAGCACGAGGAGAACATGCAACTCTGCACGTGCTGCCCGTAATGAATTAAATTAGGGTTGGGCGGGAGGGTTGTTACATCTGGTGCAAACAGGGTTTGGTGGGATTGTGGCGTTATATATAGGCTACAGTAGATTGGGTTGATTGAGCCCAGGTGAATGGATTGGAGGAGGTACAGGTGATTACATTTACGTGGTGATGAGTGACAATGGTGTGGTCTCATGTTCCTGAACCTCAGTTATCTTCAATAACTCCATTTCACTAACACAGACCACACCATAGTTCGAAACAGAATTAATTTATTGTAGTTTGAGTGTTTGGGTGCAAGTCGTAATGGGGTCGGGGTGCGGATGATGTTGATGATGTTCGACTAGTCAGGAACCCGGGGGGTCGAGACTCAGGGTGGGGGTAACGTCTCCGGTGAAGCGCCTCTTACGTTTGGAGCGCGGCTTCACAGGGATGGAGTCCCGGCTCCATCGGCCCCCCCAAAAGTACTTCAGATGGCCATGTGCGCATGGGCTCTTCGGACGTCTTCGAGGTTGTTGTGGATGTATGTGTGGTAGGCTTGGGAAGACCAGCGGCCCAGGATTCTGATGGTGTGGTCCGGGAGGCCTTGTCTGGATGCTGTTGTTGCTGCGCCGATGCGGAATGAATGGCCGGAAAACAGATCTGGAGAGATTCCTGATTTGAGCAGGACGTGGCGGAGGTGATGGTGGAACCAGAACCGTGTGGCGACTCGGCCTGATTCGGTCGTGAACAGAGGATCGTGGGGAGAGGAGTGTTTTGCCAATCTTCCGTTGATGTAGTTGATGATTGGTTCGTAGGGACTGAGGAATGAATTAAGGCGGAACAGAAACACTGGGTGAGAGAGGCCGACTTGGTCGGTCTTGCTTCTTTTTAGGTTGTACCTCAGGGTGTCGGGTGAGTGGATGGTGATGTCGGACAGACTGGCGTGCTGTAGGGGGTTGTACTTGGAGGAGTTGGTGGAGGAGTTGGAATCCTTCTTTCCACTCTGTCTGACCTCGGCATTTCAGGTTCTGCACTATCCTGGTTTGCTTCCTATCTCTCGAACCGCTCATACCAGGTCTTATGGAGAGGGTCCGTCTCCAGATCCTGCCCTCTTACCACTGGTGTCCCCCAGGGCTCAGTCCTGGGCCCCTTACTTTTTCTTCTCTATATCAGATCTCTTGCCTATGTGATCTCTTCTCATGGCTTCTCTTATCACTGCTATGCTGATGACACCCAACTTTTCCTTTCCTTCCCCCCCTCCGACACTCAAATCGAGGCTCGCATCTCTGCATGTCTCAAGGACATTGGCGACTGGATGTCTGCCCACCACCTCAAGCTCAACCTTGGTAAGACAGAGCTACTCTTCCTCCCAGGGAAAGACTGTCCTCTCACAGATCTCTCCATCTCCATCGAAAACACCACTGTACTGCCCTCCCAAACAGCTAAGAACCTTGGGGTGATCCTCGACAACCAGCTGTCTTGCTCTGCCAACATAGCTGCGACAGCACGCTCCTGTAGGTTCTCCCTCTACAACATCCGCAAAATCCGTCCCTTCCTCACAAGAGAAGCGACTCAACTCCTGGTCCAGTCACTTATCGTCCCTCGCCTGGACTACTGCAACGTGCTCCTGGCTGGCCTACCTGCCACCGACATCCGACCGCTTCAGCTCATTCAGAACGCTGCTGCCCGTCTGGTATTCAACCAACCCAAATTCTCTCATGTCACTCCCCTCTTCCGGAACCTCCACTGGCTTCCCATCTCAGCTCGCATCAAATTCAAGACACTGGTACTGGCCTACAGGGCAGTACACCAGTCAGCTCCCCTGTACCTGCAATCTATGGTCAGGTTCCAAACCTCTCACCGCTCCCTTCGCTCCTCTACCAGTGCAGGGCGCCTCGCTCCTCCTTCGCTACGGGCGCTCAAAAGTCGCTCATCCCGATCTCGACTCTTCTCCTCCCTGGCACCCCAATGGTGGAACGAGCTGCCACCTTCGGTCAGGACCGCTGAATCACTGCCGATCTTTCGGAAAAGACTAAAGACTCACCTTTTCAGGCTCCACCTGGGCCCCTCTTGATCTAACTTCTTTCTCTCTCTTCTTTCTCTCTCTTTATTTAATATTAAAAAAAAAAAAAAAAAAAAAAAAAAAAAATCCCTAAACTAAAACTCGTACCACTGTTCCTTCAGGATTTGTAGTTGTCATAGACTGTGCTCCATAGTTGATTGCTCTATTGCTGACAAAAAGTGTGTTACTGTAAGTCGCTTTGGATAAAAGCGTCTGCCAAATGACGTAATGTAATGTAAATGTAATGGTGGTAAACTCTGAGCAGCGGAGGAAGCCGAAGAAGGCCAGGAGAAACATCGCTTCAAGGGTGGAGTCGATGGCGGGAGTAGAGTACCCTGCACGGAGAGTGAGGATACACCTGGTGAGGAGGTCGGTCGTCAGGGGAAGGCGTTTGGGAGGAAGTCGAGGCTCGGCCTTTCGGAGGCCTTTGATGAGCATGGTGACGTGGGGGTGAGAGATGGAGGCTGCAGGTGCTCCGGTGAGTAGTTTGATGAAAAAGTTTATACCGCTGAGGTAAACTTGGATGGTGGATGTTCTGATCCTGAGAACTGTGTGAGCGTAAGTGATGAAGCTGGTGACGGAGATGGTATTGACGGACGGGAAGGGGAGGTGATGGGCGTTATGGAATGCTTTGAAGGAGCACCAGCCAGAGTAGTATGAGGACAGGGTTTTGGGGGCTAGGCTGTTCAGTATGAATTGTTGCGTGGAGGCCACCAGGTGGAGGAGCGGAGGATTCAGGGGAAGATGGTGGTCGAAAACGGAGGGATCGGTGTCGGGTGAAGGTCTGAGTCGGGTGCCAAGGATCTGAATTTCTGGAACGAGAAACGGGAGAGGGAGTCAGCGATGGAATTACAGTGACCGGGAATGTGGGCGGCACGGATGATGAATTGGTGTTGGGCAGAAACCAGGGTGAGTCTGCGGATGAATTTCATTATGTCCAGTGATTGTGAGCGTCCTTTGTTGATGATGTCGACTGTGCTGAGGTTGTCTGTGTGAATGAGTATGACCTTTGTTGACCATTCGTGCCCCCATAAGATTGCTGCAATAATGATGGGGTACAGTTCCAGGAGTGCGGAGGATGGTGTGAGGAGGGACACCTCCGGTGGCCAACCGGAGGCGAACCAGCGACCGTTGTAGTATCCGCCGAAGCCGGCGGAGGCTGCGGCATCCGTGAACAGCTGAATGTCGTCTGGCTTGGTTATGGCGTCCTCGTAAAAGAACGAGATGCCGTTCCACGACGCGAGAAAGTCCCGCCACAAAGTGAGCTCCAGCCTACACCCGTCGTCTAGGGTGATGTAGTTGTGGAGGGATGGAATGGTGGTGGCAAGAGACAGCAGGTGGGAGATGAATGAGCGGCCTTGGGGGATAATGCGGATGGCGTAGTTGAGGTGCCCGAGCAAGGACAGGAGCTGACGCTTAGTGCAACGGCAGGCGAGGAGGTGGTTGGAAATGTAGAGGGAAATGCGGTGGAGTTTCTCGGTCGGAAGGGAGGCTTGGAAGGTGACTGAATTCAAGGTGATTCCGAGAAACTCGAGGGACGTGCAGGGTCCTTCCGTCTTCTCCGGGGCCAGCGGAACCCCGAGCTGGAGGAAGACGGACTTGAGGGTGGAGAGGTCTTGTGCAGGGGGAGCTGATGGTGGTGAGACTGTGAGGAAGTCATCTAGGAGGTGGACGATGTATGAGATGTGGTGTTCATTGGTCAAGATCCAGCATAGTGCCTCGGAGAGAGTGTCAAATATTTTTGGGCTGCTTTTGCAACCGAAAGTGAGGCGGACGGCGAAATAATAAGACCCCTTCCACAACACTCCGAAAAATCTCCAGAATTCTGGCTTGATGGGCAGCACCTTGAAAGCGCTGGTTATGTCGGCCTTCGCCAGCCAGGCACCACGGCCGGCGAGGCGGATGAGTTTGATGGCGTGGTTAATTGTGTGGTAATTCATGGAGAAGTCCGGGCTGGGAATAAGGCTGTTGATGCTAGGAGTGGATGAGTTGTGGGGGGAGGAGAGGTCGATGATGAGGCGCTTTTTTCCGGAGTATTTTCGTGTTGCTATTCCTATGGGGCTGATGCGGTATGTGATGAAGGGAGGGGCTGGGAATGGGCCAATCATAAATTTGTCGGCCACCTCCTTGGCCAAGAGCCTGTCTACTGTGTCTGGCTCGGTGAGGGCCGACTGGAGGTTGTGGCAGGTGAATGATGTGGTGGGAGAGGCCATGATGCCCGGATGGAAACCAAAAGTGAAACCATGGGTGAGGAAGTGAACGAACTGTGGGTCGGGATGGTTCCTTAAGGCGTGTGTGAGTGCTGTGATGTTGACCGGGGTGCTGAGGTGGTGGCCTAGTCATGCTGTATGTGTGGTTGGACTGTGAGGGCAGGTCGGTCTTGAGTGGGCGCCGCCGCAGTATGAAC
Source organism: Poromitra crassiceps (assembly GCF_964638095.1). Lineage (NCBI taxonomy): Eukaryota > Metazoa > Chordata > Actinopteri > Beryciformes > Melamphaidae > Poromitra > Poromitra crassiceps. Next base: position 30,095,929 of record NC_139625.1, on the reverse strand, counting down.
ATGTATGCAGGAAGCGGCACCCTGCTATGTAGCAACCTTGGCTGTTGAAGTTGTTGCATATCATGCGGCCCCCTTGATACAAGATGGGCTGCCCCTGTTTGTCCGATCCCCCCCGTGCAGTCGGGCCTTGGCCCTGCATGAGTGGTTTGGGAGTGATGGAGGGAGGAGGGGCGTTGCTGAGCCGTGAGAAGACTGAGGGGGTGGGAGCGGGAGGGGCCGTGGGACGAGGTAGTGTGGTGGCGACGACGCAGATGGTGGCTGGGTGGGAGGGTGCCCCGCACAGAGTGCAGTTAATGGCACTGCGTGCCGCAAACACCCTGCAGTACAGCTCTGCATCGAGTGTGCCCCAGTATGTTCCCTGGTTAAACTGTTGCAGCCGGCCTGCTGCCTGGGAAGCGAATAGTATGTGATAAGTGTAAAATGCTGTTCCCCCGAAACGCAAGGCCAAATCCAAGATGGTGGAAAGGTAGGCGTCTAGTTCGGCCCTGCGCTCGGGGTACACTGTGCATATGGTGTCTCTGAACAGGGAGAAAGAGTATGCAAACTCAATGGAGTTTAGCTCCCTGGAACGGGAAGGCCTGGGAGGTTTGAGCTGTGAAAGGCCGAATGCAGTGAACAGTTCCCGAGGGTGGGTGGCGTCTGCGGTGGAGGGTTGGAGGAGTGTGGCGAGGTCGGTATAAGTACCTGACAGGATTTGTTGCCTGAGTGCGGAGGAGACCGGGGAAGGCATTGCCTGCTGGGGCTGAACGGCCGGAATGGCGGTGGCTAGGGTGTAGGGTGTGGCTTGGGCGGCCCCAGCGGACGGATGGACGGGTGCGAGGAGGGAAGGAAGGACAGACATGTTATTAAATACAATGGGGTGATGGGGGAGGGTTGGGGGGAGGGGGGGGGGGGGAGGGTTGGGGGAGAGGGGAGGAGGGTGTCGAAAGGGGTGAGAACAGGAGGAAATGAGCTGATGATGATGTTGGGGGCCGTGGTGGCCGTGGCAACGGAAGCGGACGCTGCGGGTGGGGGCCGTTGGTGTAACGCCGCTGTGGCGGGCGGAGCTAGCGGGGCTCCGGAGCCGTGGGCAGAAGGAAGAGGATGGGAGGGGAGGGGGGGACGAAGGGACGTGCGTGCTTGGGTGACTAGTGATTGCTCTAACTGTGGGAAGGTGGAGAGCAAAGCTGACAGAACCTGATATGCATTGGGGTGATGGGGGAGGGTTGGGGGAGGGGGGGGGGAGGTTGGGGGAGGGGGAGGGAGGGTGTCGAGAGGGGTAAGAACAGGAGGAAATGAGCTGATGATGATGTTGTGGGCCGTGGTGGCCGGGTGGGGGGGGCGAATGCTGAGGGGGGTGGGGGGGTACGGAGCCGCGATGGCAGGCGGAGCTAGCAGGGCTCCGGTGTCATGGGCGGAAGGAAGAGGATGAGAGAGGAGGGGGGGACGAAGGGATGCGTGTGCCCGGGTTGCTAGTGTGTCTTCAACCTGTTGAGAATTCAGGGAAGACAGAAAGTTTAGTAAGATGTTGGCTGTATTGGCAGAGGGATTTGCTGTGGGAATGGGTGCTGATACGACCTGGCCAGAAGCTGCAGCAGTGTGGTGGGCGGTGACGTCACTGGGAAGGTGGGAACGTTGGGCTTGGTAGGGTGTCGGAACGTTTGCCGGTGGCACCAAACCGGAAGTCCAACGCCGGTAGAGGGTTGCCTTGTTGTCAGACCGGACGTATGGGATCCCTCTGTCACGGAGTGCCTGTTGGAGGCGTACGACTGTCCAGCTTGAGATGGTTTGTTGGCGGGGAGAAACGCTCTGTGGCGAGGCGCCGGCGGAGCGGTGTTGAGGCTGGGGGGACGGGCCAGCGGAGCGGTGGTGTCGAGGCTGGTGTGGCGGGCCAGCGGAGTGGTGTTGTTGGGGCCGGGGGGACGGGCCAGCGGAGTGGTGTTGTCGAGGCTGGTGTGACGGGCCGGCGGAGTGGTGTTGTCGAGGCTGGGACGGGCCAGCGGAGTGGTGTTGTTGAGGCTGGGACGGGCCAGCGGAGTGGTGTCGGGGTTGGTGTGACGGGCCAGCGGGGAAGGTCGCTGATCGGCGGCCGAGCCGTGGTGGTAGGCTGGCGGTCGTGCCTCCTGAGCGGTGGCCAGCTTGAGAAGAAGGGCCAGCTGGCGCGCCGCGGTCGGGTGGTGGGCCGGCACTACGCCTCTCGTGGCGGCCGCCTCTCATCTTCGGACCCCGGCGTGTTGGTGGAGAAGACGGGGGTGACCGTGCCCGCACTCGTCTGTAGGGCGCTGCCCGCCTGACCACCCGGTTTCGGCCCCGGGACTCCCGTGATGTTGAAGTGGGAGACCTCGCGGAGCTGGTGGAAGCGGAGGGGCTTTTCTCTCTTGGAATCTGCCCCGGCGCCAGAGATGCGCGGGACATCTGAGACTCCGTCTCCGTGATGGGGCTGCCGAAGAGGTCCTCGTCGGACGCCAGGAGGAAAAACTCCCCTTCGCCCTGCTCTTCTGCCATGGTGAGCTTTTTTCCTTTACTTTCTTCTTTCTCTTTTCTTTGCTAGCTAATTCTGCCTTTGGTGGCTGTGGATCTAATTTGTCGTTTCGTTTTGAATGTTATCTGTTTTTTTTCTTAGCGATCAGGTTTGTTACGTCTGATGTATTGTTACATCTGGTGCAAACAGGGTTTGGTGGGATTGTGGCGTTATATATAGGCTACAGTAGATTGGGTTGATTGAGCCCAGGTGAATGGATTGGAGGAGGTACAGGTGATTACATTTACGTGGTGATGAGTGACAATGGTGTGGTCTCATGTTCCTGAACCTCAGTTATCTTCAATAACTCCATATTGTTGTGGCGTGGTCCTTGCTAGTGGAAAAGGCCTTACATTTGCCCCCCTCCCCCCCCCCCCCCCCCAAAAAAAATCCAGATGTTCCAAGTGTAATTCCGGGAAAATCTTTCCACAGATGCTCTCAAAAACAATAAGAAGAAAGGTTGTGGCCAAAACCAATGTCATCATACATCAAATCTGGGATGATATCAAACTGCATGGCCTTTTTTTTTAATTCTTGGATTTGGATTTCCATGGGTACAACAGAAACACAATGCTAATACTGTTCTTCTCCGTGCCTTTTCCTTCAGCAGCAACACAACTAGTGGATGGATCAAACCGAATCAGACAGAACGAGCGGATGGATCAAACCCAATCGGACAGAACCAGCGGATGGATCAAACCCAATCAGGTAGGAAGAAGAAATAAATCTCATCCGACAAAAAGTATGCCCATTTAACACGGCATGTCGCTGTGTGTTAATGTGTATTTAAGTAATAATCTGTGACATTTTCATATAGATAAATTACGCTCTCAATCGACGATTGATTTACTATGTCAAGTGATTCAACTTTGACCCAGTTGGAAGCTTTTCACATGTGCTGTTCTGGTCTTTCCCAGGAAAAATCTCTGGCATTTGTTTGGGATAAACAGAAGAACTATTTTGAGCATGATGATAGCTTCCGTGACTGACAAACAAAAGAGCAGCTACTGAAACTAAAACAGAGAATCCAAGGGAAAAGATGTCACGTCACAATACAGCGGATGCACTGTTTGACAAAGTAATCTCTGGCAGATGCAGTGCAGAAACACCAGCAATGGAAAAATACATGGATCATCTCGCAGATGATCACTTTAACATCTAATAAGGACACAAGATATATTATTACCAACAATGACACAAATATGTTGGCCTGAACTAGAGTGTATATGCATTTGATTGTATGAACTAGAGTGTATATGCATTTGATTGTATGCATCCTTGCCAGTGCAATTATGAGCAGGCTTGTACAGTATATCATCATCATCAGTATATCAATGGGAGCTAGGGCTCTGTCTGTCGGTCTGTCTGTTCTCTGTCTGTCCCACTGATGACATCATCAGTGATGTCATAAATTCACTCACACACTGATCTGAGGCTCATGAGAGAGACTGAGGGAGAGGGAGAGAGAGGAGAGGGAGAGGAGGAGAGGGAGAGGGAGGGGGGAGAGACTGAGGGAGAGAGAGAGACTGAGGGAGATGTGTGCCAATAGGGCAGGCAAGGCCACACAGCAGCCGAGCTGCGGGCAAGGCCGCGCAGCGACCGAGCTGCGAATGCGAGCTGCAGGACGGCCGAGGCCGCGCGGCGGCCAAGGTAGCAAGCCCACGCAGCGGGCCAGCCTAGGAATCGAGCGTGCGAGATGCCTAGTGTTTCTATATTTGCGTGTTTAAGTCTCTGTGTGTGCGCGTCTGTATGGGATTCAGAGCCTGTGATGGCGTCCCTGTGCGTTACCTGGTGTAACACAGCCTTGGTCCTCATTATCATCTCTCCCTGGGCCTGTTGTGGTGAGAGGGGCCTTTGGCTCGGCGGGAGAGGTGTTGGAGGCGGGCTGGCCCCGCTGCGCTCCTTCCTGTCCCCCTCCGCAGGGCGCCAGGCACAGCATGTCCCGCTGGCAAGCCAGGCCTGACGAGGAGGCTGCCTGCACAGCCAACACTGTGTTTGAACAGGGCAGGGGGTCGCCACGTCATGCCCAACACACAGGCAGGAAGGGTGATGCATGCACACACACACACACACACACACACACACACACACACACACACACACACACACACACACACACACACACACACACACACACACACACACACACACACACACACACACACACACACACACACACACACACACACCTCCATAAGGCTGGCTCCCGGTGAGTTGGACACATGTTGGGAAGATGCTGCAGAGGTGTGGAGTCTCATTGAACTGGCTCTCCCTCGCTGTTTGTACACGTGAGAAACAGCACACAGTCTTTGATGGGTCTGTGCTGTCACATATTTACTGTCTTAGTTTGGTGTTGTATTGTTTTCAAATGATAATGAATTTAGAGCCAATTGATATAGCCTAGTATGCAATGCTGCCACTTGTATGCAGTGGTTATTTGTTCATGCAGAAACAAAGGGTTGGATTGTTTGCTGGAAAAGGCAAAATAAAAAGTGACTGTGATTCAGTGTATAGAGCTGAACAGTCACGTGACATTTCCTGCCCCGGAAGTGGTCACTCACGCTTGATTCAGTAGGTCATGAGTTGGCTTGGTTCCAGCCTTAAAACTCATTATATAAGGATTTCTTTCGCAATGTCTATGGAGAAAATGAATGGGCAACTCACTTCAGGGGCTGGAAATGTCACAAAAGTCACGCGACTGTTTTGAGCTATATTACTATTAGGGCTGGGTATCGGCAAGGACCTCACAATATGATATACGTATCACGATACATGGGTCACGATACGATTGTAGCACGATACAGTTCGATACATACATACATATTGCGATATATTGCAATGCTCGACATAATTTACTGAAAAGTAAATTCGCTGTGTACCACCCTGGTAGTGTAATCAGAATCAGAATCAGAATCAGAATCAGAATCAGAAAGACTTTAATGATCCCCGGGGGGAAATTGGGACAAGTTACAGTTGCTCGTTCACATAACACAGATAGCATAAATTAAAATACACAGTAGTAATGCGATAGTAAAATAAGCAGAATAAGAAGAAGAAAGAGCACAACATAGCATGGAATAAACAGTATAAACAGTATAAACAGTATAAACAGTAAGCAGTATTAAATGCAATAGGAGCAAAATAGTGGAGTACGTCTAAGTAAGCGATACGTAGAGTAAGTATATCCTACGTGCCAAATGTCTTTATTGCACACTGAACTTATATTATTATTCGGCTTGCCCCATACGTTACACGTGGCTCAGCCAGGCACTTTTCCAGTTAGCCTATCTTTATTGCACACTGAACTTATATTATTCGGCTTGCCCTATACGTTACACGTGGCTCAGCCAGGCACTTTTCCAGTTAGCCTATCGGCTGGCTCAGTCTCAGGGAGACTGAGCGTCTCCGAGGTGCTCTTTTAAGAGAGGCATTAAATAGACCAATGGCCACAGGCAGGAATGATTTCCTGTGCCTCTCCGTGTTGCATCTAGGTGGAATCAGTCTTTCACTGAATGTACTCCTGTGTTTGACTAGCACGCCGTGGAGTGGGTGCGAGTCATTGCTCATGATGGAGCGTAGCCTGGATAACGTTCTCTTCTCTGACACCGCAGTCAGAGAGCCCAGGTCCAGCCCCACAATGTCCCTGGCCTTACGGATCAATTTGTTAAGTCTGTTGGCATCCGTTGGCATCCAATAATATGTACATCACTTTATATTGATAACTTAGTGGACAAATTGAGTCAAAACTACTGAGTGTTGAGTGTGTTACTGAACACACTGAAATAAAAAGTATTCTTATTGTGTCCCTGAACACTGAAGCTGTGCAAAAAAATCGATATGGCGATATATCACTATATTTTTCTGAAATATCGATACAGTATTGCGGAAAAAAGTATCGCGATATATTGCCGTATCGATTTTATTGCACAGCCCTAATTACCATACAACTCTGTGGTCTTTGATGCAGTCATGTGGGTCTCCTCCTCCCCTGACTTCATCATTTCAGCAGATTACGTGTTCCACATTCAGTTTTGATTCAGTCTTATGTTCTCCTCTCAGGTGTGCCTCCAAGCCATGAAATATTAACGCTGTGAATTCAAGGAGATGTCACATCCTGTGTTTCATTCATTATGTACACCTGCACCACACTGTTGACTCTTTGAATTCTAATAGGTATGGATAGGGAGAAGTGCTGCAATATCTTCACCATGGCTGTACAACTTCTTCCAGCATCCCTTTTTGTTTTTTAAGGGTCTGCTTTGTTCACTTTGTTGCAGTTTTTGGCTCTGGACCAAAATTAAATTCTGGTCAATGTTAAATGTAAAAAAAACACGTCCTAAAAATCAAATTCAAATTTGTCTCGGTCTGACAACAAGTGTTATCGCGGGAGCGTGTGTACTGTATGTGTGTGTTTGTTCACACAGCCACTCAGCCCCAAATAAAGTAGGGCCACTCATATGAGATATCAAGCACAGACGCACACACACAGATGCACATGCACGCACGCGCACACACACACACACACACACACACACACACACACACACACACACACACACACACACACACACACACACACATACATACAGTACAAGCAGCACTAAGACACATATGAATGGCTGCAGCCCTCACGTATCAGATTGAAACAACAGAAAGAGAACATTGTCTGTGTCTGTTGAAAACATGGGCAGCCCTCACGGTCTTAAACTCTCCCTCACTCTCGTCTCGCAGGCGGTCGGGGGAGACGGGGAGTTGTGTGGAGGAGGAGATAGGGTTACCATGACATAAATCTGCACGCCTCCCTCTCCTGCGTGTGCAGGAGGCGGCCAGCGGGGCGGCTAGGCTCTTAGCACCAGTGTCTTTGGGAATGCCGGCATGTTCCCTGGAGGAGATAAAGGAGATAGGCCTGGCGCCTCCGTAGGAGTCTCTCTCTCTCTCTCTCTCTCTCCTCTTTCTCTCTCTCTCTCCTCTTTCTCCTCTTTCTCTCTCTCTTTCCTCTTTCTCCTCTTTCTCTCTCTCTCTCTCTCTCCTCTTTCTCTCTTTCTCTCCTCTCTCTCTCTGCTTATCTCAGGGAAACCACAATAGGGTTTTGTACACTGGAGCAAAGCGAGGAGGCTTCAGATGGCAGTGGAGTATGATATGCACGAGCCGAGGAGAGAGGGGGAGAGGATCACACCCTCTGTCCCACACAATGATATGCAACACACCACACATATCTAATGAATGGACCACAGCTCTGCGTTCACCCTATATTATATAGCCTGCATCAGTGCTTCTCAACGTGGGGTCCAGGGACCCCCAGGGGTCCTTGAGGGGGTTGCAGGGGTTCCCCAGCAAAAGGGGGTTCATCTATTTTCACTATAATTCCATCCATAGTAACACAATGACAGAATGTATGGCTATTTTGGTCATGGGTTTCATACACGTTCTGTAATAAAACATCTAAAAGCAAAATCTTCTTATCAGATGGGGAGCCTGGGAGAAAATCTGATCAAATGGGTGTCCGTGGTCTAATTTGTGACAAGTTTAGAGGTCCTTGACGTGAAACCGTTTGAGAGCCACTGGCCTATTAATACACACTGCTTGTGCTGCCTGCACCGGCTTGGTCGTATATTCTAGTCAAGGTATTGTTGAATCCATGTCAAATGTTTAAATAAAACCATGAGTGATTCTACCTTTAGTTTAACTTACGTTATTTTACGAGCAATGTTTTCACTATTTGGGGCAGTTAATGGTGTCTGGCAATCTTCAACCGGACTTCAAATGGTTTGAAAGGCTTCCAAATCTCTTGTTGCCCAGGTTGTGTGGTTCAGGCTGTGCACGGCGTTGGCTCCAGCACCGCGCCATTATTTCAGCTAAATGACTCTTGTTATTGTTAGCTAAATGGTACAAAGAGATGGGAGCAGTGAGGGCTGGAGCTGTATCCAGAAGGCAGGGCCGGGTCCAGGTAGCTGTGTGTGTGTGTGTGTGTGTGTGTGTGTGTGTGTGTGTGTGTGTGTGTGTGTGTGTGTGTGTGTGTGTGTGTGTGTGTGTGTGTGTGTGTGTGTGTGTGTGTGTGTGTGTGTGTGTGTGTGTGTGTGTGTGTGTGTGTGTGTGTGTGTGTGTGTGTGTGTGTGTGTGTGTGTGTGTGTGTGTGTGTGTGTGTGTGTGTGTGTGTGTGTGTGGGGAATTAGAGCAGGGATGAACTGGCTGACTGAAGATCTGTCTGCTAATCACCTCCCTCACAAATGGCCTGTTTGCTAATGCTTAGAGGGGCCCGGGAGATCAAAGTGGCGATGACACACACGCGGCATAATGATAGGCTGCTGCCGGCAACAGGAGTGGGTTTGTGTGCCTCTGTGTCAATAACTGTCACGTTAATGCGAGGAGTGACGGCTTGTCACATATGTGCGAATAATAATACAGAGGCGGCGCAACATATAAGCCATTTAGCGACATTGCAACATCGCACAACCAGACATCCTACTATGGGTTCCGCTTCTGCGAGATAATAAAAACTTAACGCGTCATTTATTCCCCAGGTTTCGTGTTGTAAAGGTCAAACGCTATCAATCTACAGAATATGGTCAGCCAATCACGCTGAGCTCACCATAAATCTTATCTGTGCAAGGCCCCGCAGCCCGGATCATTGCAGGGGGCAAAGGCTGCGGCCTTTCGTGTCTTTTCTCGGGGCAGGTAAATTGGAGCGCCAGCAACTGTAATAGGAAAAAGCCCCCGAGACACTGGAGTCCCCCTGACCAAGAGAATAGCAATTATTCTGCAAAATCAATTTTGTGAAGCAATCTCTCTCTCTTATCGACCAAGTGGCTCCTCGGAGGTGGGAGGAGGTGACAGCAACATTTATATCCCAGATTCTATTAGCGGATCTCTGTTTGCCGAGTGCATGGCATGAGAGGCACACATTCTGACCAGGCATAAACATCAGAGCGAGCACATGCAGCCGCGCTCGCTCACAACAGACAGTGTATAGGGAAATTGATTTTTTTCTTCTTTTTTTTTCACTTTCTAGAAAGTAGCTCATTCATTTCCATTGATTTACTGACTCAATATGCTATTAGAAATCCCATTTGCTGTCCGGTATAAGAATGCATAGTGTTAGCATGAAAAACGACGCTACTATTGAAGTACACTTGTACATCCAATATGTACAAAGATGCTTCCATCCTCTCCGACTGTTCGTTTGTATTCAATTGAATTTGAGCTGCTGAGGTGCTGCTGTTGCCCCTCCCCGTGTTTATTCTGTGTGTGTGTGTGTGTGTGTGTGTGTGTGTGTGTGCGCGTGCGTGTGTGTGTGTGTGTGTGTGTGTGCGTGCGTGCGTGTGTGTGTGTGTGTGTGTGTGTGCGTGCGTATGTGTGAGTGTGTGTGTACTCAGTGTCATACCTCTTTCATGATTATTCCCACAGTCTTATCAGTGTTTATTTTCCTACTGCGAAAAGAGCATTCTTTGCATGTCATTCCCTGACCAAGATTTATCATGGTGTTTATCCCATTAATACGTCAAGTGATTATGTAAACTGGCTGCAGAATATTGCAGTTATGGCTTTTGGACTGCAGGGGTGCTCTCTTCTCTCCATCTGTCTCTTTGGGCATCTTCTCTGTCTTTCTTTCTTCCTCACTTTCTGACCCTCCATACTATTTCTGTTACTCTCTGTTGTTGTTTGTGTACTGCATGCATGTGTGCATGTGTGCAAGCGTGTGTGTGTGTGTGCATGCATGCGTGTGTGTGTTTGGGCTACACATAGATGTAAATCAAAAGTGGCAGTGCTCTGATATGGCCTAATAAAACTCCCTGATCTGGAAGTGCTAAGGGCTCCTTCAGGCCCACCGGCTCTCTCTCTCTCTCTCTCTCTCTCTCTCTCTCTCTCTCTCTCTCTCTCTCTCTCTCTCTCTCTCTCTCTCTCTCTCTCTCTCTCTCTCTCTCTCTCTCTCTCTCTCTCTCTCTCTCTCTCTCTCTCTCTCTCTCTCTCTCTCTCTCTCTCTCTCTCTCTCTCTCTCTCTCTCTCTCTCTCTCTCTCTCTCTCTCTCTCTCTCTCTCTCTCTCTCTCTCTCTCTCTCTCTGAGAACCCCCTAAGACTACCGAGAGGCCATTTTCATGATTAACCATAACTCCTCAAGAGGTAATTCATTATACGTTGTCTCTTACACCCACACACACGTGCACACACAAACAAAAATACACACTCACACACATGCACACACAAACAAAAATACACACTCACACAAATGGGGCGAAGAGAAAAAGAGGAAAACACACACATACGCGTTGTCCTCCCCACCATGTCTTCATATCCTGACACAGCAATAAAAAGGGGGGGGGGGGGGATTGGAGGATTTACGGTGCTGATTCTGAGAAGTACTGTAGCATTTGCTTTTGGTTACCAGGGAGCTCTGCGGGCTCGGGTGCCGGGGGGGGGGAAGGGGGGGTCCCTCAGTGGAGGATAAAAGTGGGGGGCAGTGGGGGGTATTTGGTGAGAGGACTGACTGTTGAAACAGATGCAGCCTGGGATGTATGTGCCACCTAAGTCAACATGGCCACTCTCCGGACCCCGATTCTGCTCGCAGATAGGACCCTGCCCACAGAGCCACAGAGTCTAGACTCCAGATGTGTCCATACACACACACACACACACACACACACACACACACACACACACAGCCATACTAGGACCAATGCCAGTCCAACACAATAATTCTAGCAGATGACAGGCGTTTACTTATACACACAGTTAGCTCTCCTCTCGTGCACGGTTTCTCTCCCCACTGTTGAAAGAGATGCTATTTATGAAAGTGGAGATGTTCATGTTAACGGCCGTCTTCATTGTACAGTACGTGGGAGTGGATCTATTCAGATGACATTTGGATGTAGTTAGGTGGTGGAATACCATTGGTCACCATGCTCATTGTTGTCGCCGTGCATTTTGGACAAACACACGCTGAAGCAATTTACAGTCTGTATGCACACACACAAACACACCCATCCACACACGTGAGCACATATCCACATGCATCTAAGCTTGCCCTAAGAAACTTTATATAGCTGTTTAGAACTGTTTTAGGTAGATACCAAATGTGATATTTCTTTGTATTGTACATTTTAAAATCACCCACTGCTTCTCTCCAAACTGAAATAAACAGAAACATATGCTGGCCACATATGCTCAACGCTGCTTTATTTAGAGCGTGTTCTATAGCGACACGACAACAAGAGTGTTTTTGTGGAAAAGACACACGGGTGAATTGCAATTGTTGTAGAAATGAAGAGTCGGGGAAGAGGAAAAGTAAAGAGTGAAAGTGTTTTCCGATGCACAGATGCACCCGCTCTCTCGCTAGCTCCTGTGCTTGTGGGTATACTGGCCATCCAGCTATTCTTGTTGGTTTGTTAATTGTTTGTCACCCACCAGGTGCCATCTGTCTGTAGTCCCACAGTCCCCGAGCCATGTGGGCCGGCCTGCCTGGCGCCTGCCAACGTCACTGACCTGCAGCAACCGTCCACACCTCCGTCACACACCTCCTGATCCGTCTGGGATAAATAGCTTCTCCCTCAACTTCTGTGCGCCGCCATCACGGCTTCCCAATCTGTCCTGTGTTGGGGGGGGGGGGGGGGGGGGGGTCGAGGGAGGGGTGACAGGAAGAGAGACAGAGAGAAGGATGGATGGATGGATGGATGGATGGATGGATGGATGGATGGATACGAAATTCAGATCAGGAATCAAATGAGATGAGATGAGATGAGAGCAAAGACGATGGGATTTCAAGCAAGACGACCCAACTTCAACTCAGTGGCTGTTATTTTGGCACGTGCGTTTTGCCCATGGTTTTCCACGGACACGCCCACTTAGGTGGCGTTCACACCCAAAGCGCTTTTTTCAGTCAGAACGCTATGAAAATCATGTCGAGGGCGCTTCCATTGTGCACAAAACACAGCGCACGGAGCGTTTTTTTGGGGCTCCGTTTGTTTTCCCCTGTAGTCGCGTGCAGTACAGATCAGAACACAACGACCACAAGGACGGTAGCCAGCTAGTTTTGTCTGTTTGATGTTGTTCACTGTCAACATGAAAGCCAGATTATTGCTAATTCTGGCAGCAGCAGAGGTTGAAAATCCCTCGGAAGGAGAAAAGGTAGGAAGAGTGAAAAAGACGAACAGGGCGCTTTTCCTCAATGTTCAACTTTTTTCAGCTTTAAAAACGCCCACAGCGCTCCTCCAAAAACAACAGACGCCACCAGCGTTTAAACGACAGGTGCGTTCATTAAAAGAGGAGCACGTCTAGCGCGTCCTTACAGAATGAATTGCAGAAAGACGCTGGCAGCTCCAAAAACGCGTTTGGTCTGAATGTAGCCTCAGGAGGTTTTCGGCCGGGCTGAGTCTATTGGAGTCAATGGGAAAAGTCAACGTGTTCTCAGATTATGACAGATTCTTTCACCCCCAAATTCATTAAAGTAAATATTCGACCCATTCTCCGAAGCCACATATCTTCAGAATATTCTGACACTAAAATGGCATTTTTCAGACAGACAGATCAGGAGAAAAATAAACTTGATCAAGATCTGTCTCTATCTCAGCAACACACTCTCGCAAGATTTGGCAACAGGAACGCATGCTAGCAGGGAGCGATTAGCTAAAGCTAAAGCTGAAGTTCGTTAATGTAGTTGCTAAGTCTGTGGCTAGAAACATTTGTTTAATGGAATATCTTAGTTTCAACTGTATTGAGCTAACAACGGGCAGCTTTGTGTTTATATGTGTGGTTTGTGTGGAGTTTGGGAACTCACAATCTCTATTTCAAGTTAGCTTGCTAGGTCAGCACTAACCCTGCGTCACCAGGCACAGTCCTCTCACAACACTTCAGGGGAGAGGTGACCACGTGACCATTTGGGAGACTTGCTGCTACCATTTTGTTAGAATTGGTGGAACCTGCGGTGACCCATCTAGATGGTAATAGAAGATCTATGGCAGGAGATAGATATATAATAGATAGATAATATATAGATGTGATAAACCGGCCTGCTGAGCAGAGAGGCTCAAACAGCGTAGCGTCTGCCACTTTAACTCTGCTACAGCTACATGTTTGTCTATATAAGTCTCTATAGTGGAGATGCCAGAACAGGTCAACAAGGGGCCTTTAATAACTCTGCTCTGAAATTGGTTGGATATTAAAAAATTCTCTTCTGACGTGGCCCAAAATGAACCAAGAGGGAAGCAAAGTAGAAAACATTGCGTCACGAGGTATTTTGGTTTTGGCACACAGCATCATCTGCGCCTCACTACTTTAAGAGGCACTCCAACAGGCGAGGGAGGTCACCTTCACCTGGGCCTGATGTTGGGGCGCAGCTGTGTGTTGAAAAATGAGATCAGCTGCTTGCTCACCGGGATGCTGCATACGGCAGTCTGGAGCTACCCAGGGCCTAGTGCACCAGCTAGCATACGCTGGCCCCAGTACCATCAGCCCCCACTCCCTCAGCCTGCCTGCCTGCCATCCTGGGGCATGTTGGGTCACCTTGACGACTGCGCCCAGCGAGGGGAGCCGCACCCCACTTCAGGGCAAAGAAGGAGGCAGTATGGGTAATGAGGCGTTGCCATGCAAGTGGAACAGCTTTTGACTAACCCCCTACACACACACACGCACATGCACGCACACACACACACGCACATGCACGCACACACACACACGCGGACGCACGCACACACAAGCACGCATACACACACACACACACACACACACACACACACACACACACACACACACACACACACACACACACACACACACACATGCCCAAACACACTGTACTCTACTTGTGTTTACTGAGGGGACAACAGCTTGTTGGAGAAACCTCTCAGGAGTTCTTAGCCTAGGAAAGGAGGAGATTCATGGGCATGATGCTGGAGGACAGCAAGTCATGCGGATAAGTATTCATGCATTGATAGCTTCAATAAAAGCAGAATGGATACAATGCACGCTTTATAGCTGTAGCATGTGTCAACTGTAAAGATGCTAATCAAAATGACTTTTGCCACTGTTTAACAACACTAAATTCTGGGATAAGACTAAATTTGCATGCGATCCTCACACTATTCCACTTTTTGGTTTCATGGATTCAGCCCTCCTTTCACAATGAAAGACTTAGGGAGGGTTATGGGGGTTGCCGATCTGCCCGAGAGCAAAACCCTGCGAGACATTGTTGTTTGGAGGAGCGGCCAACACATCTAGCTGAGAAAATAGTGTAAATCAGCCATCCATGAAACATTCATTTGAAAACAGACTTGGCAGTCCAAGTCCGCCTAGTTGTAATGATTGTCAGAGATGAGGATGAGGTTGAATCATTCTGCGTCTTGGTCTCATAAAGAGAGGGAAGGTACAGTATTCCCTCATGTTGATTCAATGTCAAACATTTGCTAATAGCCTCCGAAACTGTGCGGTGTCCCATGAAGCCACCGGAATGCTGGGACTGTATTCACTGAGCGAGAACCAGTGGGAATTCCTGACCATCACACATAAACACAAGCATTCTACACTGATAATCACCAACACACACACACACACACACACACACACACACACACACACACACACACACACACACACACACACACACACACACACACACACACACACACACACACACACACAAATAGCTAGTGGACCCAGTGCTACTATGGCTGAGAGTCCTGGATGATGAGAGGCATGATATATCTGTGGTGAAGGAGACTTGGTCTTTCCTTGCCTCTTTATCAGATGCAGGAGAGAGACAGAGAGAGACACAGAGAGAGAGAGAGACAGAGAGTCAGAGAGAGAGCGAGAGAGACAGAGAGAGCCAGACAGACAAACAGAGAGAGAGAGTCAGAGAGAGAGACAGAGCGAGTCAGAGAGAGAGAGAGAGAGAGAGAGAGAGAGAGAGAGAGAGAGAGAGAGAGAGAGAGAGAGAACCTTAAAGTGGCTTCATAAAAAAAGAACAGTGAATACACTAATATCCCCTTTGGAGAAAATGAGAAAGCGAAGGTTGCTGACCATATAGAGAAGCAAATACTTGAGTTTGTTTTTCATGAGCTTGGCTTGTTTGGAAGGATTTAACCTCCATGCAGAGAATGAGTTCTGCTTGAAATCCATGACTTATGGTAACATAATCCAAAGTGGCTCCATGCATGCAGGCTTCATTCCAACAGGACATGTGTATTCCACTATAGGAGCGCTGTCAATGTCGGCTCTTCAAATGTTTTGTTTTAATTATGTGAAATTGTTCTGCATGTGTATACAGCTTAGGGTTCTGTGGTGGTGAATGCATTAAACATGAAACCACTTGTAAAATGTAGCTTCTTATCTCCTGCACAAAACCTAAAAGGTTCCACTTCATTATTCAGCTATTCCTTCTGTTTGCAATTGGAAACAGCCCTTTACGAATAGAAATTGCTCAGAATCTTGGAAACCACACTAAAATTCCGCAAGCGAAAGCACCACATCGGTACTAAGCTATAAAGTCGTAATGTAGAAAAATGAACCACGGAAAAAGTTGTTTTTGTTTCACCCTTTTCTGAAGATGATGTATGATTCTAGGAGATGTCCTATTCTTTTTTTTTTATTCCTGTCTTTTCAGTTCTGTCTTCTCTGAATAGCAATAGCCCAAATCTCTAGCAAGCTTTGCTACAGATGCTGGCAGGTCTAGCCTGAAATGATGATCAGAGCCAGATCCCACTGGCCAGCTTTCCAGTAACACTCACTACATGGAGATGGAACCAGAGGCTGAGACTGGGGCTGAAGCTGGCGCTGCGCTGCCAGGGGACGGACGCCAACAGGCCCAAGAAATTAATACCAGCACAGGGGCCCCACCGGAGCCCAACATCACTCGCAGTCTGGCTCCAGCTGGAGTAGAGGAGATGACTGGAAATGATGTCACGGGGACGGAGGTGGCTAGAGGGTCCCCGCACCACGGCTAGCGATGCCCCACCTGGAACGAACACCGCGCACAGACATCGGTTCCCACTGATGAGCCGACACGTTTGTGCTTATCCTGCACATGGCAGCGAAGCAAGGCCCATCTCTGTGCCTCGATTCACTGCGATGTGGAGTATAAGTGCCAACTTGTCAGAGGGATCTTCCGCTGTGGACAGTGAAATATGTGTGGAACAATAACATTTATATAAAAAGACTCACTCCCAGCTCAACACATGTAATTATCCTCGGACATTTCTGCAGTTAATCAGCGCTCATTCAAATCCAATTCTTTTTGCGAGCTTTATTACCTTATGCTGGCTGCAATGGAAAAAACAACACATGGTTTGGCGCACATACTGAAGACGAGGAGAGGTATGACAAGAGGAAGAACAGGACCTGGGTGTAGATCTTTAAGTTGAACCTCAGCTTCCAAACAAAACCACAGCTTCCTGAGATATGTTACACACATCGTCACATTCAGCTCAAGTTGCCAAAAACTTGATTGAGTTTGACACAGCGTATTAATCACCCCCAACAGGCAATTAGAACATTATGAAATGTTGGGTAAGACTTGTTGGGAAAGTGACTTGATCAGATACACATGGCATTTGCTTTAAGCATTGAATGCATTTGCTATGCATTAAGGTCCTCAGTCATTCCCCTCTCCAGCATGACAAGAACTGTTGTGCTTACATGGTCAAAACAATCACATCACATCACATTATAGTCGCTCTCTGTCACTGACTGCACATTGCAAAACGTTAAGTGTTGCCATCTTCTGTGTATTTTGGAATGAGCTCTAGGGACAATCCAAGCAATTTATAAGCTGAAATCTAGATCCTGTGTGTCTAATCACAGCAATGATGGTTTAAACATCAGGAAATCATTTTGGCGCATGGGGAGTTTCAAAGTATCTCAGCAAAGTTATGACAACAGAACACTACACGGATACGCGCACACACATACACACATACACACACACACACACACACACACACACACACACACACACACACACACACACACACATACACACACACACACACACTCACTCTCTTAGTCTATCTCTCTCTCTCACACAGACACAGACACACACACACACACACCCATGTCCATGTGACTTGAATCAAAATGGGTGGTTCACTTTGTACTACACCAGCACCTTAGGGGGAAGTAAATAGATGAATGGATTCAGAAGAGAGAACTATGTAATTTAATTTAAGAGCTTCTGTAAAAAATATAGATAGAATCTAATAGATTCATCTGTCTGCACGCCCGTCCTCTACTTCACTTTGCAGCTCCTTAATGGCTTTCTAATGAATCCGTTTTGAAGCATCTTTTCAATGATAAAAGCGTCAAGTGGAACGAAACAATGAATCAAGTCTGGCTATTTGTTGCAACACTAATAAAGCCATGCAGGCACATTAGTGTCAGACAAGTGAAGGCCGCCATGTTTCAATAGGGATGCTTGTTTCTTGTTGCCATACATACATATGATGGTATGCTCAGTGACGTCACACTTGGAAAGCATCCAACAGAAGTCAACAGACAACATATTTTGTGTGGGCTAGTTAATAATGCTTGCCTCCACTGCCTCTAACTGTTCTTGCCCTGGAAAAGTCTTTATGAGAAGGCGTGCGGTAACTCATGTACATTCAAGGGAAACATTCATTTTGCCATGGAAGAATGGAGTCAGAGTGTCAAGTAAAATATGAGCCCTTTTGCCAGCCTAGTTTACAGCAGGATAATGACGGATTTCTATTTTTTTTTCAGCCACACTCTTCATGGAAACAGACGCCGAACAGTCAGCTGGGGAACAAATACACTAAACAGCAGAGCTTCTGTTTTATTTTCTTTTTCCAGCCCACTCTGCTTTTTTTAACCTCCCAACACTCCCTGATGGCACATCGTCCTCAAACTGACCAGGCTTGAAATATGACAAGTTTAATACGTCCTACAACAGGGACTGAGAACGATTGGGTTACTAGAGCAACAAGCGGCCGGTCCCAGCCTGCAGCACAGCCTGTGGAGCGGAGTGTGAACATAACCCCACGTCGACCCAGTTCAACCCCAGGAGGAGGTGCCGGTCTGGAGGAGAGAGCGTAGCACTGGCCAGGGCAGCCAGCTCTACTACTCTAAATGCAGTCCTTCTCAAACTTCAAGGTTCAACTTCAAGATAACTTTTCCACGTCAAAACGGTCAAGGACCCCTAAACTCACACAGATTAGACCACAGACCCCTAAACTGACACAGATTAGACCACGGACCCCTATTTGATAGGATTTTGTCCCAGATACGATTTTAGCTTTTAGACGTTTTATTACAGAAAGTGTATGAAACCCAAGACCAAAATAGTGTTACTTATGGATGGAATTCTAGTGAAAATAAATGACCCCCCCTTTTTGCTGGGGACCCCTGGAACCTCCATAGGGACCCCTGGGGGTCCCCGGACCCCACTTTGAGAACCACTGTACTCTAATGGTACTCTAGTCTTGGTCGGTGCCTATTGCTGCTGCTGCAGTGTGGGTGGGTGGGCCACCAGGGGAGGCAGAGAGAGAGAGAGAGAGAGAGAGAGAGAGAGAGAGAGAGAGAGAGAGAGGGAAGGCGGGCCTAGCGGCGCTGCCTGTCACCAGCCCTGCCGTGTTTGGATAAGGCCTGTGGAACATGTGGGGGAATCAGCATGAGGCATCACACCTGGAGGAAAAGACAACTAAATCCAGCCCCCAGTACGGCGGCCCCGGCTCCACCAAGTCTAGCCAGCATCTGGAATGGATATCTGGAGACGCGGCCTACTTCACAGCCCCTTCGCAGGCGCTTCTCCCAGCACCTTTGTAAAAATGAAATGTGCACAGTGAAAGGTTGCGTTGAAAACAAAACAAAGCTCTCACTGAGGATTTGTGTTTATAATATATATACCGTATATGTGTTTCTCTTCTTTCTCTGCATCCCATCTGGTAGGCATGATGTTATGGTGCTGTTGATGAAATAATGCTCGCAACTTTTTTTCTTTTTTACGGGTACCTTCACTCCCAATATGCTTCCGCTTGACTCCTCTTGGCTTTAACAAGTGTGCATCAGTTCCTAGTTACAGTAGCTTCAATCTGCTTTGCATCCAACAGTATGTTTCACTTTGCAAAGGAACAATGCATCCACTCATAACCGCAACACAATGAGATATACATATAAAAAAGATATATTGGAGAAATAAAGAATTAAATGTGTCCCTATAACCAAGGAATCTGGATGCATCTCCCATCCTCAACTAAATATCCCCAATGAGATTGAATGGAAGATTCCCTGACCCTGACAGTGATAGGCTACGCTGAATTTTCACGAGGGTTATTTGAATAGAATAGGGACGCCATCCCATCCATCTTAAAAGGGCACGACCATGACATCATGACTGTGTGTGTGTGTGTGTGTGTGTGTGTGTGTGTGTGTGTGTGTGTGTGTGTTTCTATGCAGGGGTTTGTCGGGGGCCAGCCAGTGGTGTTGTGACTGGAACAACCCCGGCCACAATGTTTGTTTACACAGAACCGCTCACTCACCCAAATAATCAGCTGCAGCGGGCCTTTCTAATCCCCACACAGAGTGAACGGAGCCAGGTTGAGCTGGCGACAGGCACGATAAGATACTCAAACACTGCCTCTTGATCTGCCAACCATGGCCTCTCCTTCCCACACTCTCTGTCCCCTTTGTTTCCTCTATTGCAATTCCCAACGTGACATGGATTTGAAGTTCATGGGTCAGCATTGGGAACGGGCTCGCTGTACAGTAGGGATGACTTTTTTTGTGGCTTTCTTTCGTTTTCCACATTCTTGCATTGTCTGCTCAACAGACGAGTCAAAGCAAGCTGCTCAACAGACGAGTCAAAGCAAACTGCTCAACAGACGAGTCAAAGCAAACTGCTCAACAGACGAGTCAAAGCAAGCTGCTCAACAGACGAGTCAAAGCAAGCTGCTCAACATACGAGTCAAAGCAAGCTGCTCAACAGACGAGTCAAAGCAAGCTGCTCAACAGACGAGTCAAAGCAAGCTGCTCAACAGACGAGTCAAAGCAAGCTGCTCAACAGACGAGTCAAAGCAAGCTGCTCAACAGACGAGTCAAAGCAAGCTGCTCAACAGACGAGTCAAAGCAAGCTGCTCAACAGACGAGTCAAAGCAAGCTGCTCAACAGACGAGTCAAAGCAAGCTGCTCAACAGACGAGTCAAAGCAAGCTGCTCAACATACAAGTCAAAGCAAGCTGCTCAACATACGAGTCAAAGCAAGCTGCTCAACAGACGAGTCAAAGCAAGCTGCTCAACAGACGAGTCAAAGCAAGCTGCTCAACATACAAGTCAAAGCAAGCTGCTCAACAGACGAGTCAAAGCAAGCTGCTCAACATACAAGTCAAAGCAAGCTGCTCAACAGACGAGTCAAAGCAAGCTGCTCAACAGACGAGTCAAAGCAAGCTGCTCAACAGACGAGTCAAAGCAAGCTGCTCAACAGACGAGTCAAAGCAAGCTGCTCAACAGACGAGTCAAAGCAAGCTGCTCAACAGACGAGTCAAAGCAAGCTGCTCAACATACGAGTCAAAGCAAGCTGCTCAACAGACGAGTCAAAGCAAGCTTCTCAACATACGAGTCGTGTGTGTGTGTGTCCAGTGATAGAGGTAGGTAGTGTGGTAATGGTAGAGCATTCATTAACATTCCTTGAAGGAGAGTATATTATTTGCCGTTCACACCTCTTGCACGGGATGAGGGGAAATGATACAGCATTATGTGTGTCAGTATGTGTGTGTGTGTGTGTGTGTGTGTGCATGTGCTTGCGTGTGTGCGTGCATCAGTGTGTGTGTGTGTGTGTGTGTGTGTGAATAAGAGTGTGTGTGTGTGTGCGTGAATAAGAGTGTGTGTGTGTGTGTGTGTGTGTGTGTGTGTGTGTGTGTGTGTGTGTGTGTGTGTGTGTGTGCGTGTGTTTGAGGGGGAGAGAGAGAGAGAGAGAGAGAGATAGGGAGAGACTGTACAGAGGGGAGTGGGATAAAACACAGCTCACTGACACATCATCATCTATCTGGAAGCATGTCTCAATATCACAATATTCCACACATTTACGTAGGACACATTCTGGCAGCAGCAGGCTTGTGCTCAGATCAGTGGAGTTCTTTCTGCCTTGTGAGCTGGATGCTGCAGGACCCAGATACACAGACGGGAGAGGCTATAGCACCGGTACCGCGGTATCGCGCGCAAAAATGTTTGGTATGTTTTAACACAGATAAAGCTGACATATTCCGAGGCGTTTCGCAGACAATAGCCATGGAGGAACAATCTCCCATCTGCCGGGTGCAGTCTCTCTGAAATCCTCTCTGTCACGCTCAATGAGAACGGGAGAGACAAAACATTCTGTCTGCATATCACATCACTCCTTATCAAGGCTGTACCTTGGGTCTCACTGGATATCAACAAAACATCAACCCGCAGGCTAGGACTTCTAAAAAAAATGGCACTGTATTCTGAATTCATAAACACCTCGTCATGGTTTGATACTACACAGAAGCAGTTTATGTATTCATCCTTCCTGGGGATATAAGTATGGGATTTGATTTGCTGGTATTTGCTGGTGGACAAACTTCTTAGCTCTGGAACCACATGTAGGATTTCCTGGTTGGGATCAAATCGATCAGCTTTACTGTGTCCTCTTCCTTCCCACGTGTCAGGGAAAGAAGGACGACTTGTTCAGGCCGGGTTACCTCACTGCCTTCAGAGGGAGAATGTCAATGAAGTCACTGCTGTACCGCTTCTCTCCACATGATGGTGCAGAGGACAAGTCTCCCCCTGGACACTTTGCAAGCTGACATTTGCCTTAGGAATCTGGGATGTGCACGCGCACGCAACAGATACACACACACACAGACACACACACACACGCACGCACACACACACACAAAAGAGCTAGACACTGTATAGTCGACGATGTGATTATGTGCATACAGTAGGTGTGAAACATCCAAACACACAAACAAAATTAATTCACCAATATGAGAGTGACATAATGTAAATAATTTGGATTTCATAGCAAGTAAACACACTGTTCAAATAATCGTTGTTAATTATGTTGACATTGTTTGCAATGAACAGATGCATTATTTGCATAAAGGGTATGAGAAGTGGGTAATACAGATTATAACCCTGTCCTTGCCAGGTTCATTGTGTATAGATTTGGTTCATCCACAGCTGTATGCTACATTGTATTCAAATGTGAGTATAATACCCTGCTGGATGACGTCAGTGTCCCTCGGTCAGCGAACAAAGAACTGTGCCATCCAATATGACACACAATATGTGTGTGTGTGTGTGTGTGTGTGTGTGTGTGTGTGTGTGTGTGTGTGTGTCCTTCCTGTCTGTATGTAGTCACACCTGTACTCTCCGTCATGATGTTATCAGACCCTAAACACCTGCTCCACAGTCTAAGGTCACCAACTACATAAAACAGCCTCTTCCCCCGGCAGAGGGAGACGGGCATCTGAAAATACAGCGTGCGCGTGCATGCGCGTGTGTGTGTGTGTGTGTGTGTGTGTGTGTGTGTTTGCGCATGCGTGTGTGAGTGTGTGCATGCGTGCCTGCGTGTAAATAAAAAGGGACACATTTTTCCTCTGGAGTCATTTAAATGCAGCTCATGTCACCCAGCACATCGCTCACAGGTGTCATGCAGCGCTGAATATGACCTGAATGGAAGGAGTGGTAGAGAGAGAGAGAGAGCGACCAGGACACATGCCCTTAATCTGGCGTCCCAACCGCAGAAGCAGCCAATCGTGCCTGTATGGACGCCCGACCAAGCCGGAGGCAACACAGGGACTCAAACCTACGACCCTCATGTTGGTAGGCAGGGAATCTACAGCCTCACTACCCAGACGCCCTCAGGCCCTGGACTTTTTTGAACGACATCGAGCCTGTGAATATTGCACCATCCGATACATACATTAATACAGCGAGCTATCACTACTTATAGTACTAGCATACATAGGGTTTGTCCCCAGCAAACCACCACTGAGGAAACCACAACAGATGGAAGCTACTATATTGTGCATTTAGTTCAACATGATAAAGGGCTATTTGAAAAGGCAATATCATCTATATATATATATCATCTATCAATACAGATGAAATCAGTCAGGGATTGTTTTGTGAAGAGAGGGACGCACTCAGGCATATTTCATTCACTTGATTTAATTGTTCATCTGACACAAAATGTTTTGTGTATAATAACAAAAACAATAAATTATAATAAGGTATAATGTTGTCTAATAACAATAAACTATAAACAATGAAACATGTGGAGTTAAGGGTGCATGTAGAGAGAGGAAGTGAGACCAGTGTCCGTTACCGTCCTTCAGGACGGGGGAAGAGAGAGACGCACTGAGGTCTGCTCACAGGCCTTTAATTTTTTTGGAAGGACTCCTTTCCATTCCGTTACGTTTTTCTCCAAAATACTGCTGTCTGATCGTGCTGATTGGCTCATCTGAAGCTTCAAAATCGTTGACGAGGGGTGGGGCATCACTTACTCACTCCTCTCTTTCGTTCATGCACCCCCCCCCTCTCTCTCTCTTCTAGAGAATGTAAGAGAGAGAGTATGTAAAATGTTAATATGCAGAAGTGTGTTAGATGTGAACCTATTTAGCAGGGATCATTGGCAGTAGATCTGGCAGTAGTAGACAGAATAATTATAATAGGCCAAAATTTGGTCAAGCAGAAATAGGCTAGGTTAATTCAGTGAATTACAGTGAAACACGGTGATGGTTAAACCCAGCATACTTATAGCTCTCTTCTAGAAATCCCTGTGGATTTTGACATGCTATTATCAGAGAAACTGTTATCATGTGACTTATTTCAGCACCTCTAGACGCCATCCGCTTTCAATCAGCTCCAAACGATATCAACACCACATTTCTGAGATGGTCAACTATGTAATCCATGGAGGAGATACGCATGTGTCAGCACAATCTTTGCTATTATAAAAACACTGGGCCCTATCTTGGCAAAAGCGCTAATTTAGTGCTTGTGCCGGGCGCAGGTGCAAATTGGAGGCGTGCCAAGTTATCTGCTATTCTCCGTGTCCCGCAAAATGCCACCTATGCCGGGCGTAAACGGAATTTGGGCAGTCTTAACCACCTGCATTATTCACAGGTGTGGCCTGGCAATGCCTGGGCATTACATCAGTCAAACCAATCAGATTCCTGTCTTGCATTCCATTTAATACAGTTTGCGCGATGCATGCTGTAATTCTCTCCATCTCACAACAACCATCGCATCACATACCTGTTAAAAACATCTGTGATTTGCAGCTTTTAATTGATGCAATTCGGGTTCTTTGGTTGACTGGAAAATAGAAACGTGTTTGCAACGGGGAAACAGGGACATTTGATTGACAATAATATTGCAAGTAGGCTACAATGTCCAAGTTTTCTCAATTCATTTCCCATTAACCCCTCTTTGTTTGCTTATTTGTTCCTGTTTATTTTTCCACAGAAAACCTGAATTTATTTATTTTCTTTATCACTGAGAGTGAGTGACATAGCCGAGAGGTGGGGTTTGGAGAGAGAGGGAGATGAGAGCTGACAGAGAACTGACAGATGAATGTAGGCTACTCAAATGGGGAAAACAATTGTAGACTATATTATAGTAGGATATTAATTATAGCATTGGTGATTAATTAATCTGCAATGCAGTGTGGTGTGTGTAGCTCTCCACCTTTCGGAAAGTCAGTACTAAACCATGGGTGTTTTGTTTCATGATGGCGCTGCAAATTTGACCTTTTGAATTGTGAAATGTCATTAACACAAAGCAGACAGATGTATTTTCCCAAACCCATGGACACAAAGAAAAACTGGAGTTCCCAGTTGTCTTTAAATGTTCGATATTCCTCTTCATATTTGCATTTTTTACATTCTTTAGCCATTTAGGTTCATGCTCTTTCTGATTGTGACAGAGGTTGTTTTTTTCTGATTTTTTTTTTAAATTGTTACGTAGGACTTCAAAGAGCCACAACTACCCATTAAGGAGCCGCATGCGGCTCTAGAGCCTCGGGTTGTGTATCACTCAGCTAGACTAATTTCACCCGAAAATCTCACCACCATCTCTTCTTACACTAAATTTCTTATGAAGAAGTCTTGCCTTAGACAGCACTTCTCACCAAACGCTGATGTCCTCCACCTCATTTCAAACCTTTCAGCTGAGGTAACAGTTTTTATGCCGGTATACAGTAGTTCCTATGAAATGGATTAGAACAGGGGTTTTCAAAGTCTGAGACTGTGAGCCTCCCCTCAGACCAAGCTTGGACAAAGCCCCCCACACACACACACCCATCAATATTGTTTTTTCCCCCCATTGCCAATCAATCCAAGATAGCCTGATATTGCTGTTGACATACTTCAAACTACACCAAATAGATTAAAAAAGGTCTGTCTGAAAGCATTTATTTGGTTATGACTCTGGGAAAGTGGGGGGGAAACAGTAAAAGTCCCCCAAAACTACTCAGAACTATCTCTTGAACCAAAGCACACACATTTAGGCTATTCTATGAGATCTCTTTTTGATAACATATGTAATGACTAATGTAATATTTTTCCCTGGGGAGGCTCGCCTCCCACTTTGAAAACCCCCTGGATTAGAATAAGGTGATACTGTAAGCTTTCAAGTATTAGTATTCAAAGTGTAGACACAAATCATTTTGTCCATATCAAAATATTTAGGGATAATCTGCAAGATTCCTGTTTTTCTTGATTTGGGTGATGGGGAGTGCTCATCCATTTGAAGTTTTGCAGTCAATGTAGCTAAGTATGACTATACTGATCAATGTAGGGACTGACTGACTGACTACTGCGGTTTCTCATATTTCTTCCACCTTTTTCCACTTCTGTCCAAACAAACCACTGTCGTGCTTTATGTAAAGCATTTATGAACTGGTTATACTGTAGGTTGAATCACTGTTGTATGGTATCAATCAGCGAGAAAGAAAGTATTGTTTATTTATATGAAAAAGTTGTGGATTATTACTTTAAGTACAGTTTTACTTCTGAAAAGAAACACGAGCTGGAAAAAACAACCAACATTCACAAAAATGTGCGATCAGCTGTGTGTACTTTCCATTTCTATATATTGTTTATATTATTCATCAGTGAACCATGGATATTAATAATCCAGGCAGCCCACAAAATGGTCTGCTCCAGGTTATGAAGGGAACTGTATGAAACTCTACTATTGTGAAACAGGTTTTCAACAAGGCTGCAAGACATCGCCGTGTTGGTTGGATTACTGTGTGTAGATAGTGTGGAGAAAATGGCATTACATTGTTGTGCCTGTTGGTGCTTTTGCTAAAAAATACTTCAATTTCCATTCCTTATAATGACAAAGGAGAACACTTTTCTGATTGAAAACAATTCCAGCACTTCAAGCCATAACAAAAATCACAACAAGCGCGTTTTCACCAAAAGGAAGACATTTCACGCACTGGGAGCCTTTTGTGAGATTTTGCCTGCCTCCCTCTCTCTCTCTGTCTCTTTCCTTTGTGTGCGTAAATCATCTCTTCCCTGCGGTCTGTCTGTGATCATGTTGATGGGAAACAAAGAAATCATCTTGAATGGCACATTAATTTCCTCCGTTCTCCCCCTGCCCTCCGCCTAATGAAATCCCCTCTGCCACGGGGCCCGAGGAGCCACACTGGCAAGCCGTCACCAGCCAGTAAATATGTTTACCTTGGAGCACTACGCTAATGGAGTGTTTACTAGGGGGAGGTGGTGAGGGGTGTCACACAGACCAGGCTGGGGTGTGTGTTCCTCGGACCAGATGACAGCTCCTTTACCCTCCTCGTCTCCCCCCAAACCAACAAACCACCAACCACCTGATCAAGTGTGGCTGTCAACTGGTAAAGAGTTCAGACAGAGGACCAAAACACAAGAAGCATGACTGGATTATTGTGAGGTAAGATGCCTGTCTTGTGAATATGGAATTACAGTATGCAGAGGTTGACTGGATTATTGTGAGGTAAGATGCCTGTCTTGTGAATATGGAATTACAGTATGCAGAGGTTGACTGGATTATTGTGAGGTAAAATGCCTGTCTTGTGAATATGGAATTACAGTATGCAGAGGTTGACTGGATTATTGTGAGGTAAGATGCCTGTCTTGTGAATATGGAATTACAGTATGCAGAGGTTGACTGGATTATTGTGAGGTAAGATGCCTGTCTTGTGAATATGGAATTACAGTATGCAGAGGTTGACTGGATTATTGTGAGGTAAAATGCCTGTCTTGTGAATATGGAATTACAGTATGCAGAGGTTGACTGGATTATTGTGAGGTAAAATGCCTGTCTTGTGAATATGGAATTACAGTATGCAGAGGTTGGTGCGTAAATAGGGGGAAGCACACTTTAAACTGGGCCCAAGCCTCCATGTCAGTTAGCATCTCACTTGCTTAAAGGAGAATACCAATTGCATTTGAGTTATAGCTCAATTACTACTACATCTAGTTTACCTTTCCTCCAAGCATTAACTAGTGCAGTGCCCGTTCACCCTGCTGCTGCTGCATAGAGTACTGTTTGCTTGTTTATTCAAAGCTCATTCAAAATATTGAATGTCTCACATGTCCAAATTGCACCAAATCCGACACTGTGTGTCTCTGGGTCCCCAGCAACACAACCGCCAAGTGTGAAGTAGATCAGGTGAACGGTTCTCGAGATATGTGATCGACACACACACTCACTCACATACTACTCTCACACAGAGATCCCTCATACTACTCTCACACAGAGATATCTCATACTCACACACAGAGATATCTCATACTACTCTCACACAGAGATCCCTCATACTACTCTCACACAGAGATATCTCATACTCACACACAGAGATCCCTCATACTACTCACACACAGAGATCCCTCATACTACTCTCACACAGAGATCCCTCATACTACTCTCACACAGAGATATCTCTCTCACACAGAGATATCTCATACTCACACACAGAGATCTCTCATACTACTCTCACACAGAGATCCCTCATACTACTCTCACACAGAGATATCTCATACTCACACACAGAGATCTCTCATACTACTCTCACACAGAGATATCTCATACTCACACACAGAGATCCCTCATACTACTCTCACACTCACTATCATACTACTCACACACAGAGATCCCTCACTACTCACACACAGAGATCTCTCATACTACTCTCACACAGAGATCCCTCACTACTCACACACAGAGATCTCTCATACTACTCACACACAGATATCCCTCATACTACTCTCACACAGAGATCTCTCATACTACTCTCACACAGAGATCCCTCATACTACTCTCACACAGAGATCCCTCATACTACTCTCACACAGAGATCCCTCATACTACTCACACACAGAGATCCCTCATACTACTCACACACAGAGATCCCTCATACTACTCACACACAGATATCCCTCATACTACTCACACATAGAGATCTCTCATACTACTCTCACACAGAGATCCCTCATACTACTCTCACACAGAGATCCCTCATACTACTCACACACAGAGATCCCTCATACTACTCACACACAGAGATCCCTCATACTACTCTCACACAGAGATCCCTCATACTACTCACACACAGAGATCCCTCATACTACTCTCACACAGAGATCCCTCATACTACTCACACACAGAGATCTCTCATACTACTCTCACACAGAGATCCCTCATACTACTCTCACACAGAGATCCCTCATACTACTCACACACAGAGATCTCTCATACTACTCTCACACAGAGATCTCTCATACTACTCTCACACAGAGATCTCTCATACTCACACACAGAGATCCCTCATACTACTCTCACACAGAGATCTCTCATACTACTCACACACAGAGATCCCTCATACTACTCACACACAGAGATCCCTCATACTACTCTCACACAGAGATCCCTCATACTAATCTCACACAGAGATCCCTCCTACTCTCACACAGAGATCCCTCATACTACTCACACACAGAGATCCCTTGCTTTATAGTGTGATGATGATGATGATGATGCATTTTTTACATACAAATGTTTTAAATACAAACCTAGCTTGAAATGAACTGCTGTCATGCTGACTGATAAGCCCCAAATAACAAGACATGGATGTGACAAGAAAGTTGGTAAAGTGACATATGTGGATTATTCCCATTTCTTCCTGTTCCTGTGCATGTCAGGTGAATGACACAGCACAACGTATTCCCAAAGAATCTGTGAAAAGTTGTGTCTGTCCGCATCCTCAGTTTACATTGTGACAAGCCACTCCCTCCTGCCTCGCTCATCCAATCAAAGAGCGTCAAACATTCTCTGGTCCAATAAGAGGTCTTTGAAGGTTTCATGTTTTCTGTGATGGATTATATCGCTCAGGCGATTGGTGTAATGCTAGTGTTAATGTGAGACATAAAGCAGCATGTGAGGTCTGAAGCTCATTGTGTGGGGCCTGAAGCCATCCAGACACCCCAGGACACTCAAGC
>NC_139625.1:30053484-30058484 GCF_964638095.1 Poromitra crassiceps | reverse complement strand
GAGTTTCACTTCTGGTACCACAACTGATAAAGAGCTGGCCAAAAATGCCCAAAAATATTCCTTAATTAAGGAGCCATGAAGAAAGGCTGAAGGTTTGTACCACACATCCAAACGCGCGCGCACACACACACACACACACACACACACACACACACACACACACACACACACACACACACACACACACACACACACACACACACACACACACACTGCAGGCATGATGTGCTGTGGCTAATGAGAAAGGACACTGGACCGCAGTTACCAATAAAAACCGAGTTCGTCTTTTCACATCATTATTCAAATCAAGCCCTTAATTCCTCAAATATTTGCATATTTAAAACTGGCTGGCTTTTTTCTTGCCTCAGGCTGATGCAACTCTCAGTGACAGGCAGAGAAATGCAAAAGGACTTGCTGCTATGAATGCACTGTAGAAAGCTTTTAAATCACATATAGCCACGGACACAATGGAAGAAACCTAAACCTGTCAATGTTTCTCTAGCAATGTTTGTCACTGAGCAGCAGTCACCTCACGCCTATTCTCCATCATTCATTAGCTGCCAACATGGCTCTCCTTCACATCTTGCTCAGTCAGTCGCGGCACGGCTACAATGTGTCACATATATATCATGCAAATGAATTGTTCTGCATACCATACATGCACACACACAATTATTAACATGGACAAATCCAGCAAGAAAAGAAAAAAGATATTTAAACGGGCAGCACACTGACAATGTGTGAAACCTCAGTGGGCAACTGGTCCCAAGACACAAATTATGAAAACAAAAAGGATTATAAAGAGTGAAACTGTGCATTTCTTTCAGTGTTAATGTTCAAATTGAAGCAGCGCCAGACGTGCAGGATCATTATTATTATTATTATTATTTTACAGTGAATGTGTGGCAAGACACCGAATGAGAGAAGGAAGACATGAGACACCCACGTCTCTGTGAAGCTGTCGATCCACAACCTGATCCTCTGCCTGGACCTGATACCCAACACTGCACTGTCCAAACAGGTCAACAATGCATATATGGGTCATATTTAGACCTGCTGTGAATGGTGAGAGCCACGGCCATGCAATGCACACCGTACAGCGTATTCTCCTGAGCTGCTGGAGTGTGTGTGTGTGTATCAGCTAAATGGAATGCCACTGGAGCATGTCACTGAAGCCATCAATAGGCACAGACATCTGCTTAGTGATGGTATGTAAAGTATGCATGCATGCGTGCGTGTGGGGGGATTGTCCAGAGTCCTCTGAGTCATGTAACATTGTACTGCCTTTGTAATAGAAGAGGAGAGTTCCTGTAATGATTTATTCATTGCAACATCAAAGATACATTCAAGCACAGGTGTCAAAACTCCCATATTGCATGTCATGCACACCTATTTTCCTATAGATTTCATTTTCTTTTCATTTAATTATTCAACATTTCTTCCCGTGCACAATAGACCCGCTTCCCTAGTACTCCGGGTGTTCTGCTGCATTACGTTCTGCTTGTCTTAAGCAGTAGGCTAAACTCAACCCAATCGCCAGAGTAAAATGTTGTAGAATATCAAAATACATTTTAAACAAAATGTTGGCAAAATATGTTTCTAAAACGTCTCTGCAAACCTACAATCTCAACGTAAATTTGAAACAAAACAGTGGTTAATTTGAAAACCTCACTACCTTCCAAACGTTAAACGCAACTTAAAACAACTTTGGTCATGTTTAGGCAAGTAAAACAACTTGGTTAAGGTTAGGATTATGGTTTGGGTTAGGCTTAAATAACAAAAACGTTAAAGCAAGTCTCTATGCAGTGTGCCGACTCTACTGTAATCTACTGGGAGCAAGTCTCTATGCAGTGTGCCGACTCTACTCTTTTTACATATTCTATGTAACCCTGGATGGCAGAAACGTTATACTGACTAAACTATGATTCACATACAACAAACAAAAAAGAAATAAAAGAAAAGAGAGAAAAGGAGAGTGAGACCGGCCTGAGAGAGACAGACAGAGAGACACACAGACAGATACATACTGTATGCACAAATACAGACAGACAGATATATACTGTTGCACAAATGCATACATACATACAGACAGACAGTAGACAGAGACAGATACATACTGTACGCACAAATACAAACAGACAGACAGACAGACAAAGAGAGAGAGAGGGACGAGTGCTAGTGTGAATAGGAGGGACAGAGAGTATGCTGAATCCCACTCAGACCACCTGCTCATCAGTTCCTTTGGCACAACAGATACTGTCATTGTCCACACAAACGCAAGCACACGCAGACGCAGACGCAAACACACACACACACACACACACACACACACACACACACACACACACACACACACACACACACACACACACACACACTCTCAGACACATACACACACACCACACACAGAGCTCAAATATAAAAATGTCCTGGTGCGCTCACAGAAAGCCTTTCCCAGTCCCTCCCACATCAGATGCTGGGCACACACACTTGATTTAAAACTGTTAGGTGCCGTTCAATATGGGCTTGGTTTGGAGCCAAGCCTCGGACGTTCTCTCATCAAAGGTTCTGCTCAGTTACCTGCTCGCTTATTTGTTCCAGCACACTTCAGAAAGAAGCCCGTGGTGCGTTTGTACCGGCAATGTCATTCTCTTTTCTTGCGCGTCAGTTTAGGTTTGAATTGTTTGGTTGTTATTGAGGAAAATAATTTGTGTTATTTTCAGTTTAATTAAAGAAGATGCTTACCGATCAGGAACAAAGAGGAGATTCTGCTCAGTTAAAGGTGTTACCAATTAGCAGAAATGTCACGGCTGCAGTCCCTCGCAAACATTTCATTAGAAACAGCAGAGAATAAGCCAATTTGATATGTCAGGATCTCAGGCTAACACTTCAATATTATGGCTCACGTCTTTTCATTAAGATCAGCTTCATTTTAACCCAAAAACTCATTAAGGAGGAAAGTTTAGAAAGCACTATAATCATTTTACATTTTAGACATCATTATGGCATGAGTAATAGATCTAATAGATCAGCAAAATGAAAAGCAACTACTGTAGTAATGACTGAAAGAGTCAGAGTGATATATAGCATCCTGACAATATTGTGATGATATAATCCTGTATAAATAGATGAAATAAGATCAAATGAAATAATAAAATCACCAACCAAAATAAGTAGCTTCAACTGATACCCTGCCCACCCTCCCTGTCTCTCTTTCCCCATTGAGGGGATGCCATTGAAGGGACAGGTGCAGCTATGCATGGTGGGCACGCACGCACACACACCCACGCACAGACAATCATACAATACACATACCACACACAAACATGCACATACACACACAGACAATCACACAATACATAACACACACAAACATTATGCACATACACCCACACACAGACAATCACACAATACACATAACACACACAAACATTATGCACATACACCTCCACCACCACTGCCCCCCACTAGCAGTGTATTGTTTGGTCAGAGTAGGGAGGGCACTCAGGTACCTAAGGTAATAGCACCTGGGGTTATTCAGGCCTAAATGGCAGCTCTGGCTGTATGAGCACTGCAGAGACTAATGCGCCTGTGCACACAATGTCTCGCTCGACTACAAAGGACAGGTGTGTGCGTGTCACTAAATTGTCCCCCCTGTTGTCTGGGCCTCTCCGAGTGGCAGGCCCTGTCCATTAGCCGCAATCGAGCAGGCTGATCAGAGTGCTTGAAAAGGGCCACATCAAACAGGCGTGGAGAATCCCAGGTGCCCGACGCAAACGCAGGCCACGGCAATAAGCAAGCCCACTTACAGGCCTGATGTATTCAGTGAGGGAAAAGAAGATGTTCCTCCTCCATCCAAGCCTCTTTTGTTCTGCGGTGGACAGGCGGGGGAGATTGTTTCTAAGTTAACGCGGCGTCTGGGTGATGAGAGCAGTGAGGGTAATTATCTTTCTGAGATGCATATTAATATTTCACTAATGGAAGGCTGAAGGTGCGCTACTGGTAAAGTAAAAAAAAAATACTGTGGAGAGTGTACAATAGAAAGGCTAATTTTAAAGTACAAAGGCGACCCAAAACCTCTGATCTGCACTCAGATATTCACCTCATGCAGCTAGGTTACAAGGACACGGGCCAGCTTGTCACTGTGCTCTTTTGTCTTTCAATGAGCTTGCCACATGATGTTCAGTAAGCGGACAGAAAACAACACAGTGGGCCAAGTTGAATGAGATGAAGTGAGAAACTCAATAGTTACATATCCATATATGCTGCTTACATACGAGTGTACAAATTAAATACTGTAGATATCCATATATGCTGCTTACATACGAGTGTACAAATTAAATACTGTAGATATCCATATATGCTGCTTACATACGAGTGTACAAATTAAATACTGTGCCCATAGAGTTGCATCCCCTTTGGTACAATCCATGACTCGTACGTCTTAAGGCTTTCTAATCCTAAAACCTTTTCCTTCATGACAGAAGTGGATTGAATGAAAACATAGGATCATCTCTTTTTCACGGAAATGTTTTGTACACTCAGTGTAACTGTATGGCTCTTGATGCTTTCATCCAATGAAACATATACGTGACCAGTGGAGTTAGCAGCATTGGCATAAAGCTCTTTGCTCTGAGACCAGGATCACATCTAGCCAAGCGTTATAGGGGGAAAGACATATTTCAAGCTTTGATTTATCTTGAAACTCTTCATCTTGTATGATATCATTTCTCCTCCTGAATCTAGGGCAAGGCCCAAGCAGGACAGTGGAATTGGGACCAAAAGGACACTGTGTCCTGTCCCAAGTTACCTTGTTGATTTATGACCAGAAGTCTGCCCCTGCAGTGACCTTTATTGGTGTCACCCAGACAGGGACGCAGCACTCGGACCGAGATGACAGAGCGTCTCTCTGAAGGTCACGGCCTGCCCTGCAGCCACGTCCTCTGAAACTCATCACAAACCCTGGACGCACTTCTCCAGCTGCAGTCACTTCTTCTGGG
>NC_139625.1:29993484-30048484 GCF_964638095.1 Poromitra crassiceps | reverse complement strand
TTAATGCTGGTGAACAGAGCTCTGTGTCTCCTTCCCTGCCCACTGCCTGTTCACCACTCAGCTCCCCATATGCCGCTCCCCTGCGCTCCTCTCATCCAGCCACTCGGAGCTTGATTAAGCCTGACTTGTCACCAAATTACACACACAAAGTTTACATGCATTCCCCGGCTCTCCAGCTGTTGCAGATTTGTTACAAAGAATAAATCTTGAAGCAGTTGACTGAGCAGGTCTGGGATGTCTGCCGCCTCATTGAGAGGGAGAGATAGGCAGAGAGGGAAAAGGGGGGGGGGAAGAGAGACGGAAAGAGAAAGCAAGACAGACAGCTGGGGACTATGAGGGGAGCACCGTCCATTCTGGAACTCACCTAGCTCTGTGTGTTTATTTTTTTGTATTTAACTCGTCAACACAATATAATGTATTTCACATAAAAAACTAACAAGTTGTGAGAAGGGGCTGACTATAGCAAGGAAAGGCAGAACCTGGATAAATCGACAGAGGAAAGCTAAAGCTGTGTGTTTCTAGTTTCTAGTACATGTAATGTAAACACACAATAAAAATTAAGGACATACTTTAGACAATTTTAACACTGATTCTATACTGTAAACTCAATTTGAATCTGGACAAATTGGGTTTGGCAGAATATCCTTTAGTGCGAATGGGCTGAAGACTGTCAACTATCGACCGTTTGACCTACAGAGTTTTTTATTTTATTTTATTTATTTATTTATATTTTCGAGTTTGTCGGCTCATGTGGTGTGAAGTGGTCCAAGACTCACCAAGACTGAAATCTGAGAGTGGCACTGGCACCAGCCAATGGGAGTTTAGATACAAGGGGAATAAAATGAAAATGAACTGCACCACTCTCCAAATCTAATATTAAATCATACAAAATGGCAGCATGCCTAGACCAGTCCACATTTATGCAATTAATAAGTGAAAGAAGTCTCATGCAGTAGGCTACGATACAATAGAGCAGCTATTTTGTTTGTACATGTACAGTGAACTGTTCTGGATGAATGACAGCATTGGGCATTCCACTACAAAACGACACAAGTTGATTTCTGTTGGAAATGTGAAAATATCTCTGCTTGGCAGATGCTTCTCATTTGTCTAAAGAAAAAGAAGATTAATGTTGTACTTGAAATCTTGATACGTTTCCATTATTTGGGCATGTTTTTCTCAAACAATGACACATGATTCTTCTTTTCCCCTCCGCTTCTCCATCTTTTTGTGATTTCTTCTATGTTAGATCATCTAAATGGCTGTGGCAGTAATTGCTGTGTGGGCATCATTACCCAAGAAAGCAGGAATAAGACAGTAATGAGCAAAAGCCCTGGAGCTCGCTAGACCGTTGATCAATACCATTAAACAATGTGCACTTTGAGCTGAGCTGCGTTCGAGAGCTCCGACACTCAAATGGATATTCCTCATAGCACTAATGGCTTTGAACTAGGCCTCCATTACCATGTATAAAATGCTGCTTATTAACATAATCAAATCTGTTTTTTTGCATCCGAGATAATATGAAAAGACAGGAGGTTGCTAATGTAATTAAGCGTATGCTATAATTACTATCCCCTGATCACATGACCCCTTCTCCTAACAAAGCTGAATAAATAGTCCCATTACCCTCACTAGTGCGTTGTGGTTTGGTGCATTGGTTTACATGGCATCTGATGTTCATACGCAAACAAGATAGCTCCAGGATGCCATTTGCCAATCCTGCTATCAAACCACAATGCGAATGTGACGTGGAGGTAAGGAAAGAGGAAGCAGACGCCATCTTGGGAATTTCAAAGGAAGTATCACTAGAATTAGACTAAATATCCAAAGTAGTACAGATTCATCCACTATGGAAGACAGAAACATGTTTCCAAATGAAAATCTTAATTTATTAAGATTAAAGTACAGATCATGGAGTCATGAACAACCAAACTAAACCCTCTGTGATGTGACCCTGCCGACAGAGTGGTGTTGGCTGCTGCCAGCCACAACTTCAGCTTCACTACAGCTTCATGTTCACCAGCAGTATGATGGAGTCCATGTCCCATGAGGTGGAGCTGAGGAGTGTAAAGACTGAGAAGTAATGTCCAGTCTCTGCTGAATGCAGCCAACCAGATTGAGTCGGTGAAGATGATGTGTGGAGTTCCTCATGGGACAGATTGATGCTACAAATGGCTGGGAATCTCGGCCCTGGTAGAGTGTATGAACGGTCCAGAGCTGAAGGCAGCAGAGGACCGGGAGGACCTGGGATAGGGCAGCTGACCGCAACGCAAGAAACACGACTACCACATGGCTCTGTTTGGAGGCTCCTCTGTAGTCCTGCCACTATACTTCAACCCCAAGGACTCCAGCTGGACAGACATCCGCTGCACCTTCAACACCACAGCTATCTTCTGGGACAACGTGATCTACATGCTGGGCAGCTCGCAGCTCTTGACTGGAAGTAGCTAAATGAAAGAATATTGTTTTGTCATTAAATAAATTCTCTATTTCTATACCATTGGACAAAACTATCAAAGCCACAATAAAACAGTGGAGCACTATAGTGGGCGGGGGCCACTGAAGTAGAGGTAGACCAGTCACTGGATGAGATATGCTAGTACCCAACAGACTGGCCATAATCAGGAAGCCAAGAGGCTACACAGACAATAGGTTAAAGGAATTAAAAATGCAAAAGACACTAAGGACCATGTAGGATGACACTAGCTCCCCACATGTACATACCTCCAAGTGATGAACATGTGACACTAGCTCATCACATGTACATACCTCCAAGTGAAGAACATGTGACACTAGCTCCTCACATGTACATACCTCCAAGTGAAGAACATGTGACACTAGCTCCTCACATGTACATACCTCCAAGTGAAGAACATGTGACACTAGCTCCTCACATGTACATACCTCCAAGTGAAGAACATGTGACACTAGCTCCTCACATGTACATACCTCCAAGTGATGAACATGTGACACTAGCTCCTCACATGTACATACCTCCAAGTGAAGAACATGTGACACTAGCTCCTCACATGTACATACCTCCAAGTGATGAACATGTGACACTAGCTCCCCACATGTACATACCTCCAAGTGATGAACATGTGACACTAGCTCCCCACATGTACATACCTCCAAGTGAAGAACATGTGACACTAGCTCCTCACATGTACATACCTCCAAGTGAAGAACATGTGACACTAGCTCCTCACATGTACATACCTCCAAGTGAAGAACATGTGACACTAGCTCCTCACATGTACATACCTCCAAGTGAAGAACATGTGACACTAGCTCCTCACATGTAGATACCTCCAAGTGATGAACATGTGACACTAGCTCCTCACATGTACATACCTCCAAGTGAAGAACATGTGACACTAGCTCCCCACATGTACATACCTCCAAGTGATGAACATGTGACACTAGCTCCCCACATGTACATACCTCCAAGTGAAGAACATGTGACACTAGCTCCCCACATGTACATACCTCCAAGTGATGAACATGTGACACTAGCTCCCCACATGTACATACCTCCAAGTGATGAACATGTGACACTAGCTCCCCACATGTACATACCTCCAAGTGAAGAACATGTGACACTAGCTCCCCACATGTACATACCTCCAAGTGAAGAACATGTGACACTAGCTCCTCACATGTACATACCTCCAAGTGAAGAACATGTGACACTAGCTCCTCACATGTACATACCTCCAAGTGAAGAACATGTGACACTAGCTCCCCACATGTACATACCTCCAAGTGATGAACATGTGACACTAGCTCCCCACATGTACATACCTCCAAGTGATGAACATGTGACACTAGCTCCCCACATGTACATACCTCCAAGTGATGAACATGTGACACTAGCTCCCCACATGTACATACCTCCAAGTGAAGAACATGTGACACTAGCTCCCCACATGTACATACCTCCAAGTGATGAACATGTGACACTAGCTCCCCACATGTACATACCTCCAAGTGAAGAACATGTGACACTAGCTCCCCACATGTACATACCTCCAAGTGATGAACATGTGACACTAGCTCCCCACATGTACATACCTCCAAGTGATGAACATGTGACACTAGCTCCTCACATGTACATACCTCCAAGTGAAGAACATGTGACACTAGCTCCCCACATGTACATACCTCCAAGTGAAGAACATGTGACACTAGCTCCCCACATGTACATACCTCCAAGTGATGAACATGTGACACTAGCTCCCCACATGTACATACCTCCAAGTGAAGAACATGTGACACTAGCTCCCCACATGTACATACCTCCAAGTGAAGAACATGTGACACTAGCTCCCCACATGTACATACCTCCAAGTGAAGAACATGTGACACTAGCTCCCCACATGTACATACCTCCAAGTGAAGAACATGTGACACTAGCTCCCCACATGTACATACCTCCAAGTGAAGAACATGTGACACTAGCTCCCCACATGTACATACCTCCAAGTGATGAACATGTGACACTAGCTCCCCACATGTACATACCTCCAAGTGAAGAACATGTGACACTAGCTCCCCACATGTACATACCTCCAAGTGAAGAACATGTGACACTAGCTCCCCACATGTACATACCTCCAAGTGATGAACATGTGACACTAGCTCCCCACATGTACATACCTCCAAGTGAAGAACATGTGACACTAGCTCCTCACATGTACATACCTCCAAGTGATGAACATGTGACACTAGCTCCTCACATGTACATACCTATAAGTGAAGAACATGTGACACTAGCTCCTCACATGTACATACCTCCAAGTGATGAACATGTGACACTAGCTCCTCACATGTACATACCTCCAAGTGAAGAACATGTGACACTAGCTCCCCACATGTACATA
Organism: Poromitra crassiceps; assembly: GCF_964638095.1. Taxonomy (NCBI): domain Eukaryota; kingdom Metazoa; phylum Chordata; class Actinopteri; order Beryciformes; family Melamphaidae; genus Poromitra; species Poromitra crassiceps. Next base: position 30,043,598 of record NC_139625.1, on the reverse strand, counting down.
CCTCCAAGTGATGAACATGTGACACTAGCTCCTCACATGTACATACCTCCAAGTGAAGAACATGTGACACTAGCTCCCCACATGTACATACCTCCAAGTGAAGAACATGTGACACTAGCTCCCCACATGTACATACCTCCAAGTGATGAACATGTGACACTAGCTCCCCACATGTACATACCTCCAAGTGATGAACATGTGACACTAGCTCCTCACATGTACATACCTCCAAGTGAAGAACATGTGACACTAGCTCCCCACATGTACATACCTCCAAGTGAAGAACATGTGACACTAGCTCCCCACATGTACATACCTCCAAGTGATGAACATGTGACACTAGCTCCCCACATGTACATACCTCCAAGTGAAGAACATGTGACACTAGCTCCCCACATGTACATACCTCCAAGTGAAGAACATGTGACACTAGCTCCCCACATGTACATACCTCCAAGTGAAGAACATGTGACACTAGCTCCCCACATGTACATACCTCCAAGTGAAGAACATGTGACACTAGCTCCCCACATGTACATACCTCCAAGTGAAGAACATGTGACACTAGCTCCCCACATGTACATACCTCCAAGTGATGAACATGTGACACTAGCTCCCCACATGTACATACCTCCAAGTGAAGAACATGTGACACTAGCTCCCCACATGTACATACCTCCAAGTGAAGAACATGTGACACTAGCTCCCCACATGTACATACCTCCAAGTGATGAACATGTGACACTAGCTCCCCACATGTACATACCTCCAAGTGAAGAACATGTGACACTAGCTCCTCACATGTACATACCTCCAAGTGATGAACATGTGACACTAGCTCCTCACATGTACATACCTATAAGTGAAGAACATGTGACACTAGCTCCTCACATGTACATACCTCCAAGTGATGAACATGTGACACTAGCTCCTCACATGTACATACCTCCAAGTGAAGAACATGTGACACTAGCTCCTCACATGTACATACATACCTCCAAGTGATGAACATGTGACACTAGCTCCTCACATGTACATACCTCCAAGTGATGAACATGTGACACTAGCTCCTCACATGTACATACATACCTCCAAGTGATGAACATGTGACACTAGCTCCTCACATGTACATACCTCCAAGTGAAGAACATGTGACACTAGCTCCTCACATGTACATACCTCCAAGTGAAGAACATGTGACACTAGCTCCCCACATGTACATACCTCCAAGTGATGAACATGTGACACTAGCTCATCACATGTACATACCTCCAAGTGAAGAACATGTGACACTAGCTCCTCACATGTACATACCTCCAAGTGAAGAACATGTGACACTAGCTCCTCACATGTACATACCTCCAAGTGAAGAACATGTGACACTAGCTCATCACATGTACATACCTCCAAGTGAAGAACATGTGACACTAGCTCCTCACATGTACATACCTCCAAGTGAAGAACATGTGACACTAGCTCCCCACATGTACATACCTCCAAGTGAAGAACATGTGACACTAGCTCATCACATGTACATACCTCCAAGTGAAGAACATGTGACACTAGCTCCTCACATGTACATACCTCCAAGTGAAGAACATGTGACACTAGCTCCTCACATGTACATACCTCCAAGTGAAGAACATGTGACACTAGCTCCTCACATGTACATACCTCCAAGTGATGAACATGTGACACTAGCTCCTCACATGTACATACCTCCAAGTGATGAACATGTGACACTAGCTCCTCACATGTACATACCTCCAAGTGAAGAACATGTGACACTAGCTCCTCACATGTACATACCTCCAAGTGAAGAACATGTGACACTAGCTCCTCACATGTACATACCTCCAAGTGAAGAACATGTGACACTAGCTCCTCACATGTACATACCTCCAAGTGATGAACATGTGACACTAGCTCCTCACATGTACATACCTCCAAGTGAAGAACATGTGACACTAGCTCCTCACATGTACATACCTCCAAGTGATGAACATGTGACACTAGCTCCCCACATGTACATACCTCCAAGTGAACAACATGTGACACTAGCTCCTCACATGTACATACCTCCAAGTGAAGAACATGTGACACTAGCTCCCCACATGTACATACCTCCAATTGAAGAACATGTGACACTAGCTCCCCACATGTACATACCTCCAAGTGAAGAACATGTGACACTAGCTCCCCACATGTACATACCTCCAAGTGAAGAACATGTGACACTAGCTCCCCACATGTACATACCTCCAAGTGAAGAACATGTGACACTAGCTCCCCACATGTACATACCTCCAAGTGATGAACATGTGACACTAGCTCCTCACATGTACATACCTCCAAGTGAAGAACATGTGACACTAGCTCCTCACATGTACATACCTCCAAGTGAAGAACATGTGACACTAGCTCCCCACATGTACATACCTCCAAGTGAAGAACATGTGACACTAGCTCCCCACATGTACATACCTCCAAGTGAAGAACATGTGACACTAGCTCCTCACATGTACATACCTCCAAGTGAAGAACATGTGACACTAGCTCCCCACATGTACATACCTCCAAGTGAAGAACATGTGACACTAGCTCCCCACATGTACATACCTCCAAGTGAAGAACATGTGACACTAGCTCCCCACATGTACATACCTCCAAGTGAAGAACATGTGACACTAGCTCCCCACATGTACATACCTCCAACTGAAGAACATGTGACACTAGCTCCTCACATGTACATACCTCCAAGTGAAGAACATGTGACACTAGCTCCCCACATGTACATACCTCCAAGTGAAGAACATGTGACACTAGCTCCCCACATGTACATACCTCCAAGTGAAGAACATGTGACACTAGCTCCCCACATGTACATACCTCCAAGTGAAGAACATGTGACACTAGCTCCCCACATGTACATACCTCCAAGTGAAGAACATGTGACACTAGCTCCCCACATGTACAGTACATACCTCCAAGTGAAGAATGACAAACAAAAGCAACAGCATGGGCTCCACAGGCAGAGCAGGAACGCCTACAGCTCCTATTTATACCACCTGCACTGATTGAAGGGTTGGCAGTGGGGGAAACATGCGAGCTAATATATCGATGCCACTACAGTAGGAATGCAGTGGAAGCCAAACAGAGACTACTCTAACACAAGGGGCTACGCTAACATCCCCAAAACCTCTACAAACATCTCCAGAGATAAAGCTCAACTAACTGGGTTAGTAAACTGCATTTATGTCATCATGAAGCGTATGTCTTCAAATCTTCACATTTAAAAAGGATTTGACACTCTGTTGCAGCCAGAACCAGCAGGACTGCAGCAAAGAAAGCCATCATGATCAGTGGGTTTAATTACAAACATTTTAATTTGCATCTTGGGGCTCTATTCATCACATCAGCCTCTTTCTCCCTCCATATGCACAATAAATAAATAAGAAGCTAAAAGAGATTGCGAGGCCCAGGAAATGATTATTATTTCACTAACAATTAGCAGGATGCTAATGGCTATTGTATTGATTGCTCTGCCCTTTTAGATCAAGGTCATATGAAAATGTAATCAAAAGGCTTTGATCATTCCTGCTGAGCCATGAAATTAGAAAATGCAATAGTGAAGATTTGCTGAAATGTCTTACCTTCATAAAACCTGACAAGAATATTTCATACTGTAATGATCTTCATAAATATTATGATACTCAGTAGTCCTGTGTGATTGAGGCTGCTGGTTGACAGCGCTCTCTGAGTTTTGGCTCACTGACTGACGCCAACCTTTTTGTTACAATTTATTTGGCACAAATAGAATCTTCCAATGTGGAGAATGCAGGGAATAATCATTTCTCAGCAGCATTTGACTTATAAAAGTGTGTGTTGTATCATCATCAACACGTCGATTGTATTCCTCACTAACCCTCACATGATGTTAATGTGATGCTGTGAGCTAATGAGATGATTGATGAGCTGGTGTGTTGTGTCATCATGTTGTAACAGTCACCAAAAGCACAATGAATGACACAATGATAATGATGTGTCTCCATGACTGCAGACGCTTTGACTGTATGGTAGAATTAAACAATGGGGTCATAAATAACCATTTAACCCTGGAAGTCTTCCGCGTCGCTCACATTTTCAAGTCATTTCCACAACTCCGATGTGAAATTCCCTCGTCATTAATTCACCCAGGCAGACTCTCACCCTCAGTAGATTACTTCTGTCAACTCATTCAACTTCAACTGAGGGTTGCTCTCAGCATGAGCTGTAGTTTGCCAAGATATCAAGATTTCTGTTTGAAGTACAGCTATCAATGCTGTGTTGACATAATGGAATGAACATAATGGTTGCAATGCCACCATAAGCTACCCACAGAAAGCAATATGTAAAAATGAATTAAAAAAAAATCCAGGCACCTAGATAAAAAAAAAAAAAAAACTTGTAGCAAGAGTCTTTATCGCACTGCTTTCCCTCCACTGCACCACTAAGGATTCCAAAGCAGTAGACTCCAGCCCCGGGCCTCAGCATCCCTATACCCTCCAGACATCCTCCCCCGTATCCCACAAACCTCTGTGTGTTTAGGAATCAGGCTCCGCCATGACTCTGCGTAGCGCCTGGGAAGATATCGCCGCCCGTCCAAAAATTTCCATCAATGGCGGCTCAACTCCTCCGCAGCAACTCTCTGATAGGTTAATCCCTGTATCACACTTCAGCACCAGTTCACTAAGCTGCTTAAAAGGACACATTAGAACGATGACAATGACCCGCTAATGGTGTTACATTTCTCTGAAGCATTATGAGCTATCTTTGTCACGTTTATCTTATAATGAGATCTGTCAATTGGGGGGAAAGGAGATCCCATGCAACAGCCAAGGACGTTGATATTTCACATAATAAATAATGACCTAGAAAAGGGAGAAAACAAACCTTGATCCCTCTCCCCTGATCTGTTTTCTTTGCAGGCGACAGAGCGGGCAGCCCCATGGGGGCCTTGGAGCTCAGTGTCACCATTTAGATTACTGGCTGCTGTGCAGACCCAAGTCCTCAGGGCCACCACAACAGCCCCAACCACACCATGTGTGATTGATGACTGCTGGTTCCCATGGGCGTTTTACAACATTTCCTCAAGCAATGTCCCCTGAAGAAAATGTGCCATCATTTATCACGCTATTACTGTACAAGTCCAAATAGTAATTTCGTCCTCTCTAATTCCATTATGGTGTGAATTTTCACCCTCCTGGATAATAGCAGAGTGTGCATTTTATAATCAAGCAAAAGAGTATGGCTTCCATTTGGATTGGAATTATACATAATGAAAAAAGAAAGAAAGTAAGGCAATTATTTTTCTTTGCTACACACATACAAAAAAGTTATATAATTATGTTGATTTAATTTTGGGCTGTAGCAGAGCTCCTATTATAGCAAAGAGATATTTTCAAGTAGAGAGTAATGTTTCCTCCTGACTGATGTCCATATTGATTGAGTCCAGCGTGACCTCCTCCTAAGTGCTGCTGTTAAATGAAGCACTCCCAAGGGCCTTTTTGTGATAGATATCAGCTGACTACCTTCAGCTACCAGTGACCATTTCCAACTTTCACATTCAAGCACTGTATTTCCAAGTATTACTGGGGAATAACAGTAAACTAACTGGAAAATAAAAGGTGTGTGTGTGTGTGTGTGTGTGTGTGTGTGTGTGTGTGTGTGTGTGTGTGTGTGTGTGTGTGTGTGTGTGTGTGTGTGTGTGTGTGTGTGTGTGTGTGTGTGTGTGCGCGTGCGTGCGTGCGTGTGTTGTTGGTTGTTGGTGGAAAGGACACTGAAATATCCCTGTCGCAATATCCCTGTTTTTCATGAATAATTATAGTAATTTTGGTCATTAGTAGTTCATTTTCAAAATGGTCTTTTCTCAGAAACTGGTCAATTATGAACTGTATCTGCGTCCACTGTCCAACTTTTCAGACTCCTGCTAATTTAATTTCTCAAAGGTGACTATAGAGCCAGAGACACCTTGCTTATCTAATTCAAAATGGTCTGATGATCACAGCCACTCCCACACACAGTGTAACCCCTCCCTCTGCTGTATGTTCAAATGCAATTAGTGTACAACATCCTTTTCCCACTTTTAGCAACTTTGTGTCAATTTAGTTGGCAACACTGTCTGCATCAAACAAGCATGTGGAGGTATAGTTACGTTTGCAAACTGTAACATTAAATGATGAAATGTATCCATGATAGTAACTGAATTAACTTTGTTAGTCAAAAGTCATCCATCCAATTATAGTATTATTGATGTGTGACAACATAACGATTATGCATCACATGGACTCTACCTGTATTACTCTGTATTCATTGTCATTTTACGTGGGCTATACACACTCACTTTTAACTTTGCCCACAACATCCTTTAACTGAGGGACAGACTTAATGGTAGAAGAGGACTCCTGTCCTTTTTGCAGTGCATGATAAAGAGGCGGCAGCGACATACTTTAACACGAGATGGTCTGTGACGTATATAACATTAATATTCACACATCTACAAACCTGATAGGCAAAGTATTTTGGTTCAGAAATGTTCATATTTTACATTTCCGTGGATTCCAGAAACGTACAATGCCTACAGTAAAAAAAAAATCGTGTGAACGCACACGCACACGCACACACACACACACACACACACACACACACACACACACACACACAGAGGAAACACAAACATAAACAAACACACTTTCACAGACGTGCAAACGAGCTGTCCCACTCTGCCTGAGAGAGAGGGGGACAGGAAACGAGCTGTCCCACTCTGCCTGTGAGAGAGAGGGACAGGAAACGAGCTGTCCCACTCTGCCTGAGAGAGAGGGGGACAGGAAACGAACTGTCCCACTCTGCCTGTGAGAGAGAGGGACAGGAAACGAGCTGTCCCACTCTGCCTGTGAGAGAGAGGGACAGGAAACGAGCTGTCCCACTCAACCTGTGAGAGAGGGGGACAGGAAACGAACTGTCCCACTCAGCCTGTGAGAGAGAGGGACAGGCGAGGCCGGCTCCCTGCCTGCCTGCTGAGAGGGCCCTCTCTGAGCGTGACACGGACACGGGCTCTGCTGACCCGACTGGCCTCAGTCTCCTCGCCGGCTCAAGGCTCTGGGGCCGCCATGTGGCATCTGCTGCCAGGGGGCTGGGCATGGGGCTGGGCATGGGGCTGTGGCTGGCCCTCTGTTCGTCAGGCCTGTCTATACAGCCACAGCAGATCTGTGGGGCCCGGCACTGCCTTCCCAACCAAACCAATTCTGCACAGGAAGCAGCAAGGTCACCCCTCTCTCTGCCTGAAAGACCTCCACCTGCCACATTCTGCTCGGCTGTCACGCTACACGGAGAGCGGTGGGGGTTGCGGTAGGGGCACTTTGTTCAAAATTCAAATGGTAATCCATTGTGCACACTGCTTTCATACACAGTATTATTCATTGTGATAATACATCTCATAAACAATGTGCAAATTATGCAAAAAAAAAGAAGGCAGGCTGAATGAATATAGAAGGTTTGAATCGTGTGATGCATTTGTGCCATCTCAGGATACCTTGACCCATTAATCTTTCTATAGTGAATGAAAGCACAAAATAGACTTCCAATAAAAAAACATATTGGTGCTCACCAGCTGACTATCTATCATGATCTGCACGACATCTATGCTCTGATCCACGCTGAAGTTGATGATAGAAAGCATTCATAATGGTAGCTGTTGGGGAGGGGAGGGCATGTTTAACCCCTGAAGGTTACTTCTTGTAAATCCCCGCATAGTTTATTCAAATAGTGCCCTAACCATGCTCTCCAGGATTTCTCCCTTACAGCAAGCAATGCATGACCTTTGCATTTGACGCTTGACAGTTCTTCAGATTCGCCCAACCAGAACAGATCGATGCATATTTATGTGTTTGTTACTGAGCAGCCCATGCTCTTTATCTCTTGGAGAACAAAAGGCAGAAAGCTCTTTGCAGACGCGTGTGCACGTACGCACGCACGCACAGACACACGCACGCACGCACGCACACACACGTACGTACAGATTAATCCATTCACACTCAGAGAAATGCACCTATAATGAAAATGGACTGCACTTTTTTTTTATAGCTAGCTGGAACAAAGTGATGTGGAGGGTCAAGCCATCTCTTAAAAAAACGTTCTGTTAGGGCTGCAACTAATAATTATTTTCATTATCGATTAATCTGTCGATTATTTTCTCCATTAATCGATTACTTGTTTGGTCTATAAAATGTCACAAAATGGTGAAAGACGTGGATCACTTTTCCCCCAAAGCCCAAGTTGACATCCTCTAATATCTTCTTTTGTCCTGACCAACAGCGCCCAACCTAAAGTTCATCAGTTTACTGTCATAGAAGACTAAAGAAAAGCTGGAAAAAGAGAATTTTAGTATTTTTTTCCCCTCTCTTAAAAATTTGTCTCGGGGATGAATTGATTATAAAAATGGTTGACGATTCATTTTCTGACGATCGACTAAACGATTAATTGAGTAATCATTGCAGCTCTAAATAGCAATGCATCAAAATATGCATTGTTAGAGCGACATAATATTATGTTGGTCACTATTTTCTAATTGGTTGTTTGACTCTTTCTCTCTCTCTCTCTCTCTCTCTCTCTCTCTCTCTCTCTCTCTCTCTCTCTCTCGCTCTTTTTTTAAATAAAATTGTCAAATTCAGTCAAGAGATTTTGGAAGCGTGGAAGAAGACTGACTAAATAAATACTGTAACATGCTGCCTCACTCGCTCAAATAAAATGGAAGGCAGTTTACGTTGTCTCTTTCCTGTGTCCGTGTTGCCATGAATAGGCAGCATAAAGCAGGTGACTGTATGCCTTTTACATAGTTGGTCCATTTTACACATGGGCACCTGGTCGTGGGAGGAGGCAGCCAAGATAATCTATTTAGATTGGCCAGGTTGAAGGCTGTCATTTATCATCAGTATATAGCCCTTCCTCAGCTGGCAGTCTGACTGCTCTGGTCAACCAGAGTCTCTGAGTCCAATGGTGCTTACATCTGCCACAGTGTGGACGACTGTGAGCTCCCCGCTTTGGTCAGAGGGAAACGTTTCACGGCTTGAGGAAGGAACTGGCAGACATCGAGATTCAACCCAAACAACATCGGCCTTTCTTTTTCTCAGTCAATGCCGCTACTTGAAGATATTCAGGTGGGAACCGTTTACTGTCACTCTGCTATAAAAGGGTCACATTTAACACAAGAAAGGCAAAATTAAAGATAGATGAAAATAGGCGGATGCGAGGTACAGCTTTTTTTGTGTGAAACACTGCAGGAAATAGTTGGTATATTAGCCGTCTTATTTTAGCCTACGCTATTCTATTTGTGCAGCAGTAAATCATTTCTATTCATGCTCATGCACATGTGGCCACTGCATGGTGTGTGTGCTTATACATGTGTGAGTGTGAGGGAGAGAGAGAGAGAGAGAGAGAGAGAGAGAGAGCTATAGAGTGCTTACTGCAGTCTCTGAACACTCAAGGTTAGGAGAGTAGGGTCCAGGGAAACAAGGTGCACTATTCTAAACACAGGCAGCTACTCCCCATCCTCGTACCAAGGTCTGAGGTGAGAGGAAGGGGGGGAATTAGCCCCACCCCTCCAGACAATAAAGCCCCCACGAGAGAACATTCAGTACAGAGCTGGAGCAATGCAACATAACGTTAGCTATTGAATTTCCCAGCTGAGCACCTTCATCGTGACGTTACTTTCAGGCTAGTGTTACAAAACATATCTATTCCATCAAATGTATGGATACGTGATCAGTTTTGTATGGATGCATGATGAGGGCAGTCAGGTAGCTCAATGTGCTACTTTTGGATTAAAATAAATAAATATCGGCTCTCAACTGCTGCAGTTAGAGATGTTACACAACCTGTCTGACGGAACAGATGGTCAAATATTACATCACTGGTAGGTTTAAAGACTTTGGAAACGTTGGAAATCATTGTTAATGGCCGTATATTTTCAATAGATTTCACTGTGAAGGCAAACATATCAATTTAGACATAGCCTGGCAGCCCCACACAAAAACATACTTTAAAACACATTGTTCACAAATGGCCTGCAGCGGGGGGTCAAAGTGCACACCACTTTCATTTCCACAGAAAGCGATTTCCTGCACAACAATTGTGCAACATTACCGTGCCACCCAGCAGCACCTCAGTTATTTGGACGTAGTAACCTCCACGCCTCAGTGCAGAGGAGTTCTCTGGCGCAGCTCAAATCTAAGCGGCCACATGTGTGGGAGCGCAGAAATAGTGCAGCATTAAAAGGTCCTGACTCACCTTGTTTTAAGTGCAAGGTCTAATTGCTAGCCTCTTTTCCAGAGGGCCAGAGCAGCAGCTGGCAGCAGGCTGTATCTACAGGGATAGCCATTAACGACAGCATATAGCGAGCGCAAAAATCAGGCCTACAGAGCCTGCCTGGCTCCCTCACAGTCACTCTATTCTGAGACAGGCAAACGCCAGCGGAGACAAATAGCCTGAGAATGCCCTCTGTGACTTAGCACCATACATTTGACTCATAAATGGTGCTATTATTCTAGCACCAACACGGTCAATTCTAGGTGTCTCATATCAAAGCAATCATCATTCAGTGTGTGGTGTCCGCTTGTTTGGTAATTTAAATAAGTAACACTTTAGCCTTGCTCAAGTCACTAGAGACTCGTTGCTTTTGCAAGATATTGCAAGTAGTGATAAAGATGAACAGTGGCGCTCTCTTGCCTCTTCAGTTGATATATTGTTGCTATTACAGGTTAATAGCTGTAATGGGTATTATTTTAGACTATGCAAATAAGAACAGTTTGTATCCAATGCATAGCACACTGTGTACTATTTACTTTTGAGGACTTGGTGTGTGTCTCTCTCTCTCTCTCTCTCTCTCTCACTCTCTCTCTCTCTAGGTGTGTTGCAGGTGTTTGAAGGTTAGATGCAGTCAGATACAAACAGCTGAACAATGAAATGATGCATCCGTGATGCTAACAATAGAGTGGAGGCAGGCAGACACAAGGTCAGAGAAAACATAAAACACATAGGCTACGCATACAGCACACACACACACACACACACACACACACACACACACACACACACACACACACACACACACACACACACACACAGTGGATAATGGTCGCTATAGAAGCATTCAATTGAAAGAAAAAAAAAAGCATTATTTACTGATGCAAGTGTATATTTCTATTGCTTAAGTGGCCGCAGTATGGACAGGCAGCTCAACGGGTTTCTAAACACTCGGTCAGCGTGCAGATTTTTGAGCCTGGCGTGACGTGCTGACCACATGCACGTCACCAGCAGGAGGCTGCCCCGCACAGTGCAAACACAGTACACTGTCGCCTTTCTCCCTCAGCTAGCCACACGTAGCCAAACACCCAACACGGAGGTGTAACCCACACCCACACTGGCTTACTTACTCTCTCACGTAAATACACACTCACTCAATTACTAACTCTGATCGCCCCCCCGCCCGCCTTTCCAAAGCAGCAAACCTGCAAGAAGGTTGTCAGGGAGGATTCCAGTTTTAGCAATAGCATAAAATGACCCCAGCTTAGAGATACTTTACCTCGGCTACTTAATCTACGACACTGCAGACGGGCAGAGAAAATATCTGCGTCTGAAGAAAAGGGCAGCACAGATTAGAAATCCCGCACGTGTGGTTTAACAGTAGAAGTGCTGAGCCTCCGTCCAGCCGGCCTTGTAAAAGTCACGGGCGCCGGCGAGGGCGAGGACAACGCCATTTGTCATAACGTCAGCAAATTCAATAATTAATGGGCCGTATCCTATCACAGCTCTCCAGTTTACCCCTCTCTCAGTTCTCCGTCCCCCGTGTTCAGGAGCATATTGTAGTCTCTCTCAGCGGTCCACCACAAGCGTTTGATTCCTCATCGTTAAGAGATGTCCACTCGGGTCGGGCGGGGCCCCTGTTCGGGGCGGACGGGAACTGGTGGGATTAGCGTTTTATACATCACCTGACTATAGTGGAGGCCATTGCCCAATTGTGTGTGTGTGTGTGAGTGTGTTTGTGTGTGTGTGTGTGTGTGTGCGCACACGCGCGCGTGTGTTTGAGTATACATGTGTATGTGTGTGTGTGTGCGCGCATGCATGTGTGTGTGTGTGACCCTGGATTTGAACAGCTGTAGCAGTCTGGTGTTTACCAGGACAAAGGAACAATGACAGTGTGTGATGAGGGGCAGGCAGGCCAACAGGGTCCGTCCCAAACACAGCTGGTACCACGGGACTGAGAGGTGAGCTGGGAACCAACATCCCTTTTGATTCATGTGAGAGTGAGCGTGGGAGACTGAGAGGATGGCGGCGCTGCGGGGCCATGCCCTGCTCTCCGCCCAAGATGGTACATGTAGGTGAGGTAGGTTCACCGATGGCTCAAATGTCTGTGACTGTGTGTGACTGTGTGTGTGTGTGTGTGTGTGTGTGTGTGTGTGCGCACGTGCGCGCGCGCGTGTGCGTGTGTGTGTTGCAGTGATAAGAAGGGAGTTCTACAATAAATACACTACTTACATTAAACTTATTTCACCTTCAGTCCCATGATCCTCCAGTCCATTTTGAGCTTACACGTGACGCAAGGTTGGAAGGTTACCTGGCAGAGCAGGTACAGGTACAGACATATATTCCATTCACATTTTAAAGTAATACTATACTTACAGTACACATGTAGGTAGTTAGCTAGTGGCTAGCTAGGTGGAAAGCTACCAAACATGCTTCTCTTCAGCTCTTCACCCCACAGTTCAGTACAGCACCGCCTGCTTCTCTTCAGCTCTTCACCCCACAGTTCAGTACAGCACCGCCTGCTTCTCTTCAGCTCTTCACCCCACAGTTCAGTACAGCACCGCCTGCTTCTCTTCAGCTTTTCACCCCACAGTTCAGTACAGCACCGCCTGCTTCTCTTCAGCTGGTCACCCCACAGTTCAGTACAGCACCGCCTGCTTCTCTTCAGCTGGTCACCCCACAGTTCAGTACAGCACCGCCTGCTTCTCTTCAGCTGGTCACCCCACAGTTCAGTACAGCACCGCCTGCTTCTCTTCAGCTGGTCACCCCACAGTTCAGTACAGCACCGCCTGCTTCTCTTCAGCTGGTCACCCCACAGTTCAGTACAGTGCAACCTGCTTCTCTTCAGCTGGTCACCCCACAGTTCAGTACAGCACCGCCTGCTTCTCTTCAGCTGGTCACCCCACAGTTCAGTACAGTGCAACCTGCTTCTTTTCAGCTGGTCACCCCACAGTTCAGTACAGCACCGCCTGCTTCTCTTCAGCTGGTCACCCCACAGTTCAGTACAGTGCAACCTGCTTCTCTTCAGCTGGTCACCCCACAGTTCAGTACAGCACCGCCTGCTTCTCTTCAGCTCTTCACCCCACAGTTCAGTACAGCACCGCCTGCTTCTATAGGTCAATCTATGGGCAGAATACCCCGGGGTGAAGATGTAAACCTCCCTTCTTTCTTGATGTTGACATTTAGTGTGTGTGTGTGGGGGGGGGGGGGGGCAGTACAGTACATAACATCACAACTATCCTGAGATGGCATACAATGCCACTATATGCAGGGTCCAAAATGTGTTGAATAATCTGATAAGGAGGACTCTATTTCCCAAACCTTTTCACTGCATTCCCTGAGCTATGAGAAATCCAGCCATGCTTTCTCCTTCAGCAGCATAGCATCAGTGTTCTGCCAGAGACTGCTGTCTCTAAGGGAGCACATTCCCCTCTCTGTATCTTCCCCGTGCTCCACCTCTCCGCCCCCTTCCTCTCTCCATCCCTCTTCATCACCCCTCCTCCTCCTCCACCCATCACCCTCTCCCCCAGGTGGCTGTGGGGCCCGGCCTGTCTGAAATGTGATAGGCATAATCCCATTTAGCCTAATTGCATCTGCGGGAGAGCAGCCCTGTGTGTCCCATCACACGCCTACCGAACCCCTTAGAACACATTATACACACACAATCACATAGAAACACACACATATCACATAGTTACACACACATTATACACACACATATCACATAGAAACACACACATTATACACACATATCACATAGAAACACACATTATACACACACAATCACATAGAAACACACACATTATACACACACATCACATAGAAACACACACATTATACACACACACATCACATAGAAACACACATTATACACACACACACATCACATAGAAACACTCAATGAACAAATTATACACACACATATCACATCACACACACATTATACAAACACATCACATAGAAACACACTCACACATTATATACACACACACATCACATAGAAACATACTCAATGAATTATACACACACATCTCATACAGTAGAAACCCACTCAATGCGGGAATCGCACGCACGCACAAACACACAGACATAAATATGCGCATGGTCTTGCAGGCTCTTGCACACCACACACACACTGCACCGCAGTCTGTTTGTCTCTCTCAATCACTGAATGTTGCAATGTTGAGACACTGATCTCTCTCTAGCCACTCCCCCTCGCTCTGTCTGTCTGTATATCTGTTTATCTCTGTCTGTCTGTTTGTCTCTGTCTGTCTGTCTGTCTGTCTGTCGCTGTCTCTCAGACACACACTGGTGGGGGTTTGGTACCCAGTCTACATTAGTACAGACAAGACAGCCATGTTAAGAGAAGCGTGGTCTAATGGAAAGACAGGGTCCTGTGTGTGTGTGTGTGTGTGTGTGTGTGTGTGTGTGTGTGTGTGTGTGTGTGTGTGTGTGTGTGAGTGTGCGTGCGTGTGTGCGTGCGTGTGTGCGTGCATGTATGTGTGTGTGCATGTGTGTGTGCATGTGTGTGTAGGGGGCTGCAATCCAGGGGGTAAAGGGGACTGCTGCAGGGGGGCCATGGAGTGGTTGGCTGCATTGGGAGCTATAATGAATGTCAGGGTTTCTCTCGGGCTACTGCTAACTTATTATCCACAGTGGAATAGAGGACAGAGGCGTTACAGTAGAGCTACTGCTAACTTATTATCCACAGTGGAATAGAGAGGACAGAGGCATTACAGTAGAGCTACTGCTAACTTATTATCCACAGTGGAATAGAGGACAGAGGCATTACAGTAGAGCTACTGCTAACTTATTATCCACAGTGGAATAGAGAGGACAGAGGCATTACAGTAGAGCTACTGCTAACTTATTATCCACAGTGGAATAGAGGACAGAGGCATTACAGTAGAGCTACTGCTAACTTATTATCCACAGTGGAATAGAGGACAGAGGCATTACAGTAGAGCTACTGCTAACTTATTATCCACAGTGGAATAGAGGACAGAGGCATTACAGTAGAGCTACTGCTAACTTATTATCCACAGTGGAATAGAGGACAGAGGCATTACAGTAGAGCTACTGCTAACTTATTATCCACAGTGGAATAGAGAGGGCAGAGGCATTACAGTAGAGCTACTGCTAACTTATTATCCACAGTGGAATAGAGGACAGAGGCATTACAGTAGAGCTACTGCTAACTTATTATCCACAGTGGAATAGAGGACAGAGGCATTACAGTAGAGCTACTGCTAACTTATTATCCACAGTGGAATAGAGGACAGAGGCATTACAGTAGAGCTACTGCTAACTTATTATCCACAGTGGAATAGAGAGGGCAGAGGCATTACAGTAGAGCTACTGCTAACTTATTATCCACAGTGGAATAGAGGACAGAGGCATTACAGTAGAGCTACTGCTAACTTATTATCCACAGTGGAATAGAGAGGACAGAGGCATTACAGTAGAGCTACTGCTAACTTATTATCCACAGTGGAATAGAGAGGGCAGAGGCATTACAGTAGAGCTACTGCTAACTTATTATCCACAGTGGAATAGAGGGCAGAGGCATTACAGTAGAGCTACTGCTAACTTATTATCCACAGTGGAATAGAGAGGGCAGAGGCATTACAGTAGAGCTACTGCTAACTTATTATCCACAGTGGAATAGAGGACAGAGGCATTACAGTAGAGCTACTGCTAACTTATTATCCACAGTGGAATAGAGAACAGAGGCATTACAGTAGAGCTACTGCTAACTTATTATCCACAGTGGAATAGAGAGGACAGAGGCATTACAGTAGAGCTACTGCTAACTTATTATACACAGTGGAATAGAGGACAGAGGCATTACAGTAGAGCTACTGCTAACTTATTATCCACAGTGGAATAGAGAGGACAGAGGCATTACAGTAGAGCTACTGCTAACTTATTATCCACAGTGGAATAGAGGACAGAGGCATTACAGTAGAGCTACTGCTAACTTATTATCCACAGTGGAATAGAGGACAGAGGCATTACAGTAGAGCTACTGCTAACTTATTATCCACAGTGGAATAGAGGACAGAGGCATTACAGTAGAGCTACTGCTAACTTATTATCCACAGTGGAATAGAGGGCAGAGGCATTACAGTAGAGCTACTGCTAACTTATTATCCACAGTGGAATAGAGGACAGAGGCATTACAGTAGAGCTACTGCTAACTTATTATCCACAGTGGAATAGAGGACAGAGGCATTACAGTAGAGCTACTGCTAACTTATTATCCACAGTGGAATAGAGAGGACAGAGGCATTACAGTAGAGCTACTGCTAACTTATTATCCACAGTGGAATAGAGAGGACAGAGGCATTACAGTAGAGCTACTGCTAACTTATTATCCACAGTGGAATAGAGAGGACAGAGGCATTACAGTAGAGCTACTGCTAACTTATTATCCACAGTGGAATAGAGGACAGAGGCATTACAGTAGAGCTACTGCTAACTTATTATCCACAGTGGAATAGAGGACAGAGGCATTACAGTAGAGCTACTGCTAACTTATTATCCACAGTGGAATAGAGAGGACAGAGGCATTACAGTAGAGCTACTGCTAACTTATTATCCACAGTGGAATAGAGAGGACAGAGGCATTACAGTAGAGCTACTGCTAACTTATTATCCACAGTGGAATAGAGAGGACAGAGGCATTACAGTAGAGCTACTGCTAACTTATTATCCACAGTGGAATAGAGAGGACAGAGGCATTACAGTAGAGCTACTGCTAACTTATCATCCACAGTGGAATAGAGGACAGAGGCCTTACAGTAGAGCTACTGCTAACTTATTATCCACAGTGGAATAGAGGACAGAGGCCTTACAGTAGAGCTACTGCTAACTTATTATCCACAGTGGAATAGAGAGGACAGAGGCATTACAGTAGAGCTACTGCTAACTTATTATCCACAGTGGAATAGAGGACAGAGGCATTACAGTAGAGCTACTGCTAACTTATTATCCACAGTGGAATAGAGGGCAGAGGCATTACAGTAGAGCTACTGCTAACTTATTATCCACAGTGGAATAGAGGACAGAGGCATTACAGTAGAGCTACTGCTAACTTATTATCCACAGTGGAATAGAGAAGACAGAGGCCTTACAGTAGAGCTACTGCTAACTTATTATCCACAGTGGAATAGAGGACAGAGGCATTACAGTAGAGCTACTGCTAACTTATTATCCACAGTGGAATAGAGGGCAGAGGCATTACAGTAGAGCTACTGCTAACTTATTATCCACAGTGGAATAGAGGACAGAGGCATTACAGTAGAGCTACTGCTAACTTATTATCCACAGTGGAATAGAGGGCAGAGGCATTACAGTAGAGCTACTGCTAACTTATTATCCACAGTGGAATAGAGGACAGAGGCCTTACAGTAGAGCTACTGCTAACTTATTATCCACAGTGGAATAGAGAGGACAGAGGCATTACAGTAGAGCTACTGCTAACTTATTATCCACAGTGGAATAGAGGACAGAGGCATTACAGTAGAGCTACTGCTAACTTATTATCCACAGTGGAATAGAGGGCAGAGGCATTACAGTAGAGCTACTGCTAACTTATTATCCACAGTGGAATAGAGGACAGAGGCATTACAGTAGAGCTACTGCTAACTTATTATCCACAGTGGAATAGAGAGGACAGAGGCATTACAGTAGAGCTACTGCTAACTTATTATCCACAGTGGAATAGAGAGGACAGAGGCATTACAGTAGAGCTACTGCTAACTTATTATCCACAGTGGAATAGAGGGCAGAGGCATTACAGTAGAGCTACTGCTAACTTATTATCCACAGTGGAATAGAGGGCAGAGGCATTACAGTAGAGCTACTGCTAACTTATTATCCACAGTGGAATAGAGAGGGCAGAGGCATTACAGTAGAGCTACTGCTAACTTATTATCCACAGTGGAATAGAGGACAGAGGCATTACAGTAGAGCTACTGCTAACTTATTATCCACAGTGGAATAGAGAGGGCAGAGGCATTACAGTAGAGCTACTGCTAACTTATTATCCACAGTGGAATAGAGAGGGCAGAGGCATTACAGTAGAGCTACTGCTAACTTATTATCCACAGTGGAATAGAGAGGACAGAGGCATTACAGTAGAGCTACTGCTAACTTATTATCCACAGTGGAATAGAGGACAGAGGCATTACAGTAGAGCTACTGCTAACTTATTATCCACAGTGGAATAGAGGACAGAGGCATTACAGTAGAGCTACTGCTAACTTATTATCCACAGTGGAATAGAGGACAGAGGCATTACAGTAGAGCTACTGCTAACTTATTATCCACAGTGGAATAGAGGACAGAGGCATTACAGTAGAGCTACTGCTAACTTATTATCCACAGTGGAATAGAGAGGGCAGAGGCATTACAGTAGAGCTACTGCTAACTTATTATCCACAGTGGAATAGAGAGGGCAGAGGCATTACAGTAGAGCTACTGCTAACTTATTATCCAAAGTGGAATAGAGGACAGAGGCATTACAGTAGAGCTACTGCTAACTTATTATCCACAGTGGAATAGAGAGGACAGAGGCATTACAGTAGAGCTACTGCTAACTTATTATCCACAGTGGAATAGAGGACAGAGGCATTACAGTAGAGCTACTGCTAACTTATTATCCACAGTGGAATAGAGGACAGAGGCATTACAGTAGAGCTACTGCTAACTTATTATCCACAGTGGAATAGAGGACAGAGGCATTACAGTAGAGCTACTGCTAACTTATTATCCACAGTGGAATAGAGGGCAGAGGCATTACAGTAGAGCTACTGCTAACTTATTATCCACAGTGGAATAGAGGACAGAGGCATTACAGTAGAGCTACTGCTAACTTATTATCCACAGTGGAATAGAGGACAGAGGCATTACAGTAGAGCTACTGCTAACTTATTATCCACAGTGGAATAGAGAGGACAGAGGCATTACAGTAGAGCTACTGCTAACTTATTATCCACAGTGGAATAGAGAGGACAGAGGCATTACAGTAGAGCTACTGCTAACTTACTATCCACAGTGGAATAGAGAGGGCAGAGGCATTACAGTAGGGCCGGTGGCATAGCAGCATGCTAGTGGTCACATTAGTTTGTCAAAATGGAGATCTGCTGTCATCTATGAGCTTGCTCATTATCATTTTTTATCAATAATGTTCTTCATTGACTGTATTTGTATAATGATATGACTGGTAATTTCTACTAATAATTTTTCAGGCCTTGTAGGTCAATGGCATTTGATCTACTCCTACCATGCCTACCATAATGTATGCTATTCCATTGCATCCTGGTGCTCAGGCATGCGTTTTGTATTGTGGCCGTCCTGTAGGGAGGCTGTGACATACTGAGGTCTAACAGGCCACAGATCAATCTGCAACACAAAGGAAATCAATGCTGTGGAACTGAGTTACTCCGATGGGCTGAGTGCAGATCATTAGATTTTCAGTCCAATGAAAGGCTATTACCATAAAACCAAGTCTCCTGTGGAGGAATTTAGCTGTATCTCAGGAACATAACAGCCATGTTCAGGATACAGATCATCACAAATATTGTTGGTGGCAGCAGATCATAATAATCAAAATGAGTACACCATTTAAAACACGATCATTGCCTACTCATTTCTATTCAATACTCTGCCATCACACACGGTAAAGCAAATGTGTGTGCAAAAATCCACGTGAGTCGTATTGTTTGAAATGAAAGTATTATCTTGAAAATAATAAATATAGGCCTACCCAGCATAATGTGATATGGCACATACAGTATAGAATGCCATCCAGTACATCATATCCAAATAAGTCCATGTGGGCACATTGTTTTGGAGATAAGGAGGAGACAATGCCTAATCACCTGTTATTCCTAAGTATGGATAAAAGTGGCTTTCAGATGAGACGGCTGGAGTCTACCTCTCCTAGATAAGAATAGTCACTATATCTGCAGCTGTTCCTTTATCCCCTACTCAATCCAGTCATTAAAACTCACATCTTTTCAAACATTTGTTGAGAAAGCTGCCAAAGCGTACTCCGGTGTCTAAGGAGTAAAAGCAATTCACAGGCAGAAAGGCAGTGAAGGGACAGGAGAATCTGTAAGACGTAAGACGTTTTGTGTTAGCCAGAGAGCTTGAAAATAATGTCCATCTGAATTACCATATTGTAGCACATTAATTTCTTTGGGTTGGTTTGTGAAGGCTGTTTTTCTGTGCTTGGTGAGTATACGGTGTGTGTGTGTGTGTGTGTGTGTGTGTGTGTGTGTGTGTGTGTGTGTGTGTGTGTGTGTGTGTGTGTGTGTGTGCGTGCGTGCGTGCGTGCGTGCGTGTGGGTTGGTTGCATGTGTTTGTATGTACATCTACATACATGCCCTCCAGGTCCTCAAGTCAAGGTGTGTGGGTGCTAATTCGATTACACACAAGTTAAAGCAATTTCCTTTGGAATTCAATTCTTGTCCTCCGTTGCAGGTGAGCTCCCCGCGGACGTCTGTCTCCCCTCAAAGAAATAAAGCAGCTATAAACAGCAGCCTTAAAGGAGGAGAGTAGAACCAAAATGCAATTAATATGCAAATTCTGGGGGAGACTTAATGGGGAGCCTTAACAAACATTGGTGTTGTGGGAGATAAGGCTGTTTTCAGCTTGTTTTGCTCTAACCTCTGTCTGTCCAAAGTCAAAGCCTTGGGGAGCTGAAACTCTTCAAAAGGTGTGAGTGTTGCTGCTAATGGATTGATTGCACTGGGAGAAGTAGGGCAGTCTATGTTTTAGAGAGCGGACTGTTAGTCATGTCAACACAGTCACGCAAAATGGCAGTCTGCTAACTGAAACAATTTGCTTTCTCTTCCTTTTATGTTTTTCTCTGTCTCCCTCTTTTTTTCCCCAGGGGTGAGTAATTTGTTCTGAATCCCAGCAGACTCTGCCATGGGTATAGAGGGTGGGTGGGTGGGGTTTGGGGGGGGTGATGGAGAGCGGGATAGAGGGGAGGAGAGGTGGAATGAGTTGCCTGAAGCGAGATATGGAGGGCAGCAGAGAGAGGAGAGGGTCAGAGTACGCATTCAGATTGGAAATTCATTTGCCATTCTCAGGCCCAGTCATACTTCTAGGGGTTTAGGAGAGCCAGGGAGAAGAAGGGGGAGATGAGACCTCCGATGGGGAATGACATGCCTGATGATAGAGGGAGAGGGAAGACGGAGGAAGACAGAAACCCGCCATGAATCAGAGTGATGGAGGAATAGACAGAGCGCGGAAGGGAGAGAGAAGAGAAAGCAAGATGGAGGGCTTTGGGCTGCAGTCCTACGGGTCGATGCTGCAGCCGAGGCCACAGCAGTGCTGTCTGATGGATCTAAGTCCCCAGGGACGCTACCCTCTTCTCCATCTCACCACCCCCCCCCCCCCCCCCCACCCTAATGATTCATCCAGCACCTCCAGCCCCCCTGCCCCTCCCTGCACCATGATTCACACCCACTCCCCGGGCTAAATTATCGCCGCGGTCCCTCGGAGAGCTCCATCACTCTCCCTCCATCTTCGGTTATCATCAAACAAGTATATGAGCTGAGACCGGTGCCTGATTGCATTGAAGAGCCCAGCTCAGCAGTTTTTATGAGACTATGCGCGTTGGTTGGCACACTGAAACTCACACACCGCTGGCTTTGATGGCACTTTGCAGCAAGAGTTTTCCATCTTCAAATGCTTGAGTGTTTACAAGTGATGATGCAGAGTGGATTTAGTGGAGGGCAGCGTAATTCCACAGGCAGGACACTATAAATGTTGATTAGATGGAAGTTGAGTTGAATATATAATCATCAGGGGGACCCATTGGTATTCTTAGCATACAACTACTACAGTATATGATGTCGCTTTATAGAGCAGTGGTTCTCAAACTGTGGTACGTGTACCACCAGTGGTAGGCGGGGCCACAACTTACTGTAATGAGTGGACGATATGCAATATCAGGGCGCTCTTGTAAATGAGAGTTCGCTCTCAAGGGCCTTTCCCTGTATAAATAAAGGTCAAATAAAATGAATACAAATTTGAGCTTTAATTTTTCTTTTTTCATGCACAAAAGACACGTGGCCCTATCTTGCGCCTGGTGCAAGGCGCAAGGTGTTGTCATTGCTAGTTTCAAGCACTAATTATTTTATTTTTTTATTACCGCTGGCTGGGTCATTACATCCACGGACGCGTTTCATCGACCCAGTGCTAATTAAAGGAGAAAAAAACTGATATTTTGAGTGCTAACTAGCAATGACAATGCATTGCGCCTTGCATAACATAGGGCCCACAATACGTTCCCTTGATTTCCTTTTTACGTGGGCACAAATTGCCAAAATGTGCCCTCGGATGTGATAGTGATATTGTGCTCTCGAGATATAATTCTCTCTTCATGAGGTTAGAAAGAGTCAGTGCACATTGGTAATTCTGTTTAAACATGGCGCTGTGTCCTGGGTGTGTTGCAGCCACCTGATTGTGTTTACATGTGCCTGAAGGTTAAGTGGCTAAAATTTAGCCACTTAACCTTCAGGCACATGTAAACACAAAACATATTTAATATGTTGACATATTTGAGGGATTCAGTGTAAACAAACAACTTAATGAACTAAAACGTTACAGAAAATCATGGACTCAATGTAACTTTTTTCTCTCTAAATGGTCACTCTCGGGCTCTGTACTTAGGCGCTCATGTGTCACATTTGTGCTTTCATATGTTTGCTTGTAGGTGAGGTGGTACTTGGACGAATTGCTTTGATCAGTAGAGGTGGCACTTGATTCAAAAAGTTTGAGAAGAACGTCTGGTATAGAGCACAACAACATCAGGCAAGTTCACAAACACAATAATTAGAAAACAGCTTTGATTATTTGATCAAAGGTTATAATACGTTAGGCCTTTTTTTAAGTTCCAGCTTGATTATAATGACTGTAAACAACTGATCAACGAAAACCTTTGCCAGCGCATCACGGCACATTTCTGGAACCATGACATTCCTGCATAACACACACACATGTATACTACATATCATGCACACACACACACACACACACACACACACACGCACACACACTGATACAGAGGGAATGATCTGGCATGTATGGCCCCGTGATTAAAGTGTCCTGCGCTCACCTGCCCAAGTCCAATCAGGGGCTGGGTTGATTGCAGCAGCTTGCTGGAGACAGGAGGTGGGGGCTGGGGGCTTGGTCGCTGGTGAAGACACTCTCTGTGGTGGAGCCATGGCAGGGCAGACAGAGGGAAGCTGGAGCCCCGGGGAGGATCCAGCATCCCCTCTCCTCTCCTCTCCTCTCCTCTCTGGCCAGACGGGGTGAATCAATCATCTCCAAAGATGTCAGCATCTGCCCAAGCAATTTCAGATTGGAATAAATGGCAGATGGGGATGTTGTTCCCTCTGTTTAATCAGTTCCACCAAATGTGGTTTTATCTCTTATAAAATGAAACCATCTGTAGCACGTAGGTGTAAGGATCAAGTGAGGGAGGACGGAGGAAGAGGGTGACAGAGGGAAGAGGAGAGAATGTGTGCGGTGTGTTGTGTGCGTGCGTGCCTGTATGCGCGCGCGCGTGTGTGTGTATGCGCGTGTGTGTGTATGCGCGCGTGTGTGTGTATGCGCGTGTATGCGCGTGTGGCAGCGGAGGGCAGAGAGAGACGGAACAGTGTGAAACAGAAGCAGAATAGTGGGAGTGAGAGAGGAGGGAAAAAAGAGAAACACTTCTCCATTAAAAAGAGGGAAAATGTAATCTTACTGTGAGCTCACACCTCGACTCTAATCTCCTCTTTCTCCCTCACAGGAGTAGCACCCAGGGGCATCACCATTATATCTAGACCCATCTATTTCCTGCTCCGCCTCCAACCACACACCGGGCCTGTCATTTGGTCCCCCTAGCCTCAGCCCAGGCAGATACATCCCTGATGAATCCCTTTGTTTTGAAGCGGGGATGATAGCTCCCTGTGTGCAAGGCGCATTGTACTTCTAAAAGCTCTTTATACTGGATACTGCAGGGACAGTCTTGGTCACACTTTACTTTACGATGGCCTTATTCCTGTGTATTGATCTAGCATAATACTGTGATATTGAAAATCTCCCAATTACACCGAGTTAATGTGCTTGCAAGGATGCAACACGTCGTCAGTACAATTACATCTTCACACTTTGTACTTCTACGCGTCTGTAAGCACATCATGCTTTCAGTGAACATTTTAACAGACATTTATATGCGGGGGGGGGGAGGTGATGGAGGAGGAGGAGGAAGAGATGTACAGTAGCTGTCTTAGAGAAATATGGTGGGTTTTCACATTTTCTGGCTTACAGCCGCCATTAATGAAAGTCTGACAGGGTAATTCACTGGAGACCACGAGGCAGGAAAATTGAACACCAATTCACTCTTCTATCTATCTGTGAAGAGAAGAAGAAGAGAGGTGAAGTCAAGAGTGGATATACTGTATGAAAAGATTCATGCCAGCAGTGGACTGTATTCGAAATGCATGAAGTTCAAATTGTAATGCTCAAATTCAACCAGTGAATTAAAACAAAATATTTGTTGAATTCAAAAAACTTGTAAGCCACAATTTGAAATTAAATGTAGTGTCTTGAAATTGAATGTGATTATTATTGAATTTAACTTTGAACTATAATTTCCAATTCAGTTTTCTGAATTCAGATTCAGGTTCCTGAGACACACATCTGGGCACAGGGGGTTTTTCCTCCCCCGAATGTCAACTGTCAGGCAACCACCTCCTGCGGCTAACAGTGGGCTAACACTCTCAACAAGTGATGTGCACACTGTACACTTGCTCATTTCCTCAGCCAATGATCAAGCCGTTTCCTTCCCACTTGGTGAAATAGTTGCAAATCTTGCTTATTTTTTCTTCTTCTCTTTTTTTAGGTTAGTGAACCTCACATAACTTTGTAAATATCGCAAAGCTTAAATTGGCAGTTGCATACTTGAGTATTCATTACACTATCACCGCTAAAGCCTGTGATACACTGTTTTTAAACAATACTACTGTATACAGTAGTTGTGTGCAAGGTAGCAAACTGTTTTATTGAGCCTTCCTTGCAGACAGTACTAGTAGCAAAGACACAATTTGCAACTCTTTTACCAAGTGGAGGAAATAGCACTCGATTGTTGGTTGAGTAAATGAGCAAGGCACTGGGCCACATGGCGTGTGATTGGTTAAGAGTGTTAGCCCACTGTTGGCAGCCTTCGAGGAGGCGGCTGCCTTCCAGTCGACACTCGGGGAACATCACTTGTGCCCACTTGCCAGACTATCTCCACACTTCGTTTCACGCTGTACCAGCGCAGGACTGCCCAAGACTGAATCGAATATAGGCTACTGTATGATTTGGAGGAAATGCATTTGAATTAAGGTTAAATTCAAAAATGATCACATACAATTTTAAGGCTTTGCATTCGATTTCAAATTGTGCCAAAATATTTTAAAATGAATGTTATATACTGTATACGGTATATTGAATTTTAACTGCTCAATATGTTCAAATATCAAATATACATTTTGACCTATTCAAATTCATGCAATTCAAATATAATTTCTCCTGGCATTAATCTCTTCCCATATGGATGGAGCAGTTATTGTGCAATTACCAAAGAAGTGAGAATGAGCTAACTCAAGATCGTAATACAGTACAACAGGCCAAACAAAAAGAGACAAAATAAAACATGTATATCCAATATCAAATACAAATCAAATTAAGTTTCTGCATGCAAAATGTTTTAGCTATTGATGGAAAATTTGCTAGATGTGAAAATATTCATTATTTATGTATGTGAAACTACATTTAATGTGCTTATTCTACATCTAAGGCTAGGCTGTTCAGAAGGACTGTATTGAAGGGGATTTCATTTTAGGAATAGATGTTTCAATTATATCTCAATAATTCTAAACTTTATGAGAAACACTGATGGCTTCATGGTAACAATGATTTTGTCAAATTATTTTCCAAGAGCCAATATCGAAACAGAAGATGTTTTAGGGCTCCTCTCTCTGTTCCCCTCTGTTGCTCATGTGGGCCGTTGCTATACTATAGTAAATGGTAAATGGCCTGCATTTATACAGCGCTTTTATCCAAAGCGCTTTACAGTCAGTAGGTACATTCACCCATTCAAACACCGATGGCGGCAGGTTACCACGCAGGATGCTGGCACACCAACAGGAGCAATTTGGGGTTCAGTGTCTTGCCCAAGGACACTTCGACATGCAGACTGGAGGAGCCGGGAATCGAACCACCGACCTCTTTTATCCAAAGCGATTAGTGGACGACCCGCTCTACCTCCTGAGCTACAGCCGCCCCCTATAATAACTAAACTAATAGTACACAGTCTAGCTATTGTCAAATCTATAGGACAAAACACTGCTAAAAACCGCCAGCAATAATGTGAATCTTTGTGAGTAAGTCCAACTTGGGACGGTATAATTGATTGGATAATGATGCTAATGATAGTGATGGTGAGAGACATTTGAG
The DNA here is from genome assembly GCF_964638095.1 of Poromitra crassiceps. Taxonomy (NCBI): domain Eukaryota; kingdom Metazoa; phylum Chordata; class Actinopteri; order Beryciformes; family Melamphaidae; genus Poromitra; species Poromitra crassiceps. Next base: position 30,016,751 of record NC_139625.1, on the reverse strand, counting down.
ACATGCTTGTGAATTAGGGCTATACAAATAAACTTGACTTGATTATTATTATTATCCTATTATTATTATTGTTGTTGCTATTTGTGTTGGTATATTCATAAGCTCTGGCTGAGAGATGCTTTTCCCCATGTAACGGCAGTGGACTTACTACAGTATCAAAGCTGCTGTAACACTTTCAGATGGAGGTTTCAGTGAATCATGGTGATGATAAAATGCCTTATTTTTCTCTGTTTATTTCTATCATGAAGAGGAAGGAAAAAGAGCAGACTAAACAGTATTTGTACATCCCCCCATACCAAAGGGTCATAATTAAATTTTCTGCTTGGTTTCAGAATCTCCTGCGTAGCCCCCGTCCCCATCAGAAGGCTATCTTCTGACCCTACCTCCCTCCTGCGTAGTCCCCGTCCCTATCAGAAGGCTATCTACTGACCCTACCTCCCTCCTGCATAGCCCCTGTCCCCATCAGAAGGCTATCTACTGACCCTACCTCCCTCCTGCATAGCCCCCGTCCCCATCAGAAGGCTATCTACTGACCCTACCTCCCTCCTGCATAGCCCCCGTCCCCATCAGAAGGCTATCTACTGACCCTACCTCCCTCCTGCATAGCCCCCGTCCCCATCAGAAGGCTATCTACTGACCCTACCTCCCGCCTGCGTAGCCCCCATTGTCAAAAGGCTATCTACTGACCCTACCTCCCTCCTGCGTACCCCCCGTCCCCATCAGAAGGCTATCTACTGACCCTACCTCCCTCCTGCGTAGCCCCCATTGTCAAAAGGCTATCTACTGACCCTACCTCCCTCCTGCGTAGCCCCCGTCATCAAAAGGCTATCTACTGACCCTACCTCCCTCCTGCATAGCCCCCATCGTCAAAAGGCTATCTACTGACCCTACCTCCCTCCTGCGTAGCCCCCGTCCCCGTCAGAAGGCTATCTACTGACCCTACCTCCATCCTGCATAGCCCCCGTCAGAAGGCTATCTACTGACCCTACCTCCATCCTGCGTAGCCCCCGTCAGAAGGCTATCTACTGACCCTATCTCCATCCTGCGTAGCCCCCGTCAGAAGGCTATCTACTGACCCTACCTCCATTCTGCGTAGCCCTCATTGTCAAAAGGCTATCTACTGACCCTACCTCCCTCCTGCGTAGCCCCCGTCCCCGTTGTGCGCCCTAATGTGACAGGATGTATTGTGACATGAGCTGTAGTCTGAATTTGTTCCAGAAAATGACTTAGATTCATGCAGGGTGCTAAATGGAGATGATGAGAGAACAGTAGCTATAGGATGGCTGCCCACTATGTCTGGACAGCACAGTTCACTTACACTCTATTTTTTCGGATGGCTTTATTAATATTTAATATGAGCACAGGCCAGAATGGTGAAGACAAAGAAACCTTCCATTGTCACTGCTCCCAATAAGTCAAGCAGACATCAAATAAGGGGGCTCATTCGGGAAAATTATTTTCACCCTGTAAGTCTGCACCACCCTGTAGGTCTGCACCACCCTGTAGGTTTGCACCACCCTGTAGTTCTGCACCACCCTGTAAGTCTGCACCAGGCAATACAAAACAGATGCACATTAAGCAAGATATATGTATGCACAGTTAAAATAGACCAGTTAAAATAGACCACTAAAACTAAGGCCTGAAGGAATGAGTGTTAATCCTTGTATCTGGTTAGTTTAGCTGATACATTTGTCTGGCTAAAGACAGATTATGTCCTCTATGGGGTTTAGTGTGATTTTTTTTTTTTTTTTTTTTTACTTTTTCTTACTCATTGGTAACTTATAGGTACCAACATTTCATTCTTACTCAGAATTTTAACCCCTCAAATGTCAGTTTGTTTACATCTTGACACTGGCTATTTGAGCCAAAAAGCCAAAAGTGTCATTTTTGCACTTCCAGGAATGTTTGCAAAAAAAAAATCTTTACCTGATGTTAGGCATTCATCGTGGGCCTCAAATTTGTAGTTTTGAGTGTGTTTGAGTATTTCCCCCCATTTCCCCAGGTTTGGCATAGAGATCCATTTACCATACATTTCATGTAAACTGCATGAAAACTCTATGGCACCCAACGTGGGACCAAAACTTAAATAGTCAAACACAACAAAAACCACAAATTCGAAGGTGGTACTTGGATCCCCAACATCAGGGAATTCATGACCTTTGTGAAAAATGGCTGGAAGTCCAAAAACAGTCAAAATTGTACCATTGAAAGCAATGGGAAAATGATGACATCGACTTTGTGGCCATGTACTTTTCACAAATCTTCATCCAACCCCAAAATATCTTCTTATTTGACAGTTTGGAGGTCTTTGGTCCAGGATGAAAGGATAAAAACATTGTGTGAATGCATTTTTTTTCATCCACTGGAGGGTGCAAAAATAGCAAAATATAGCACTTTTGAATGGAAGTCAATGATGACGGAATCCGTTCTAAACCAGAGTGATGTCTTGATTTTGACTTTTTGGGTGACAGGAAGTGTCACCCAAAATTATTGACCTGGGCCAAATTTGGGACCCATAGGATTGCACACCTCTAATCTATCGATATACGAATCCGTCCATAACGGATTCCCCATAGGGAATCCGTCCATAACCAGATACTTAAGAGGCGATGTGCTGATCTCTGCTGCAACATGGTGTGTAGTGGACCCATTCTCTGTCTTCTCTCTGTCTTCTCTCCTCTCTCACCAAGTGGGATAATAGTGTTCCAAAGCCTTTCTGAAATTATTTGTTAATTAGACTGTCTAGACATTGTTCAACCGCGCTCAGTACAGCCGGCCAATTAGTGGCCGTGGAGCACAAATGTACGTGACCGTTAAAAGGATGTCAGACCAATCCCATCATGAGTTACAATCAGATCCTGTTGTTGTATTGGCAAGTGAAGAGGGGATGAGAGAGAATGACATGGAGTGGAGGGGAGAGATGGAGGGCGACACACAAACAAACAGGGAACGGGCGAGCAACAACCAACAGAGCAGATTCACCTCACAAGGCTGAGATAACTGCTGCTTAAACACAGGCGTGAAAAAGCATTTCCATTCCTTGCTCGTACAGTAGTTGAGGAAAGTGTCCTGTTTGACACCCCGAGCTGCATGGTAATCAGTCACTGTAGCCGATAACCCATACCAACTGCTCTCACATTAAGGGCACAGAAACCCTTTTGCCATCCTCTTTCTGCAAATACAGCCTATTAGCTCCTGCTAGACATCCAGATGCATGGCCTGAATAATCACCTTGTAAAACCATCCTGCTTGTCCTTTGTGTCGGCCATGTCTGCCATTCTATTTGTATCTCTGTGGACGAGGAACCAATTTGGGCTCCGGCAGGTCTTCAGACAGGCGGGCAGGAGCTGAACAGAACACAACAGCCAGCCATACATATGGATCAGGTCGACAGGCTGAGCATTAATGGCCTCCCCCTGGAATCTAAAACACCGGCACAGGCCAGAGAGGAGCTCCTGGGGGAAATCAGAATACCAGCAGCCATTCAGGTCAGCTTGTACGTGTTCCCTGCATGTTACAGCTCCATTTTCCTCCCCCACTCTGCACAGCCAGAGAGAGAGAGGGAGAGAGAGAGACACACACACAGAGAGAGAGAGAGAGAGAGAGAGAGAGAGAGAGAGAGAGAGAGAGAGAGAGAGAGAGAGAGAGAGAGAGCTGATTTATACGCCTGTATTATGTATTGAGTGGAGAGCATTGTTGGGCGCTTTCTGGAATACAATTGGGTTTCTGTTGAGAGTAATGCGTAGCAGTGTGAATTGGGTTTCTGTTAAGAGTAATGCGTAGCAGTGTGAATTGAGTTTCTGTTAAGAGTAATGCACAACTTCTTTACTTCCTGAAATTAGTACAGCTTCTTTATTTCCTGTCCTACACTATTGGATGAACTGATTAATCAGGTGTGCCTGATCATTGTTGTGACTGCAGCACACCTGACATTAATCAGTTCATCCAATAGTGATGACAGGAAATAAAGAAGCTGTACTAATTTCACGAAGTAGTGGAGTTGTGCATGTAGCCCATTGGGTTTCTGTTAAGAGTAATGCGTAGCAGTGTGAATTGGGTTTCTGTTGAGAGTAATGCGTAGCAGTGTGAATTGGGTTTCTGTTGAGAGTAATGCGTAGCAGTGTGAATTGGGTTTCTGTTGAGAGTAATGCGTAGCAGTGTGAATTGGGTTTCTGTTGAGAGTAATGCGTAGCAGTGTGAATTGGGTTTCTGTTGAGAGTAATGCGTAGCAGTGTGAATTGGGTTTCTGTTGAGAGTAATGCATAGCAGTGTGAATTGGGTTTCTGTTGAGAGTAATGCATAGCAGTGTGAATTGGGTTTCTGTTGAGAGTAATGCGTAGCAGTGTGAATTGGGTTTCTGTTGAGAGTAATGCATAGCAGTGTGAATTGGGTTTCTGTTAAGAGTAATGCGTAGCAGTGTGAATTGGGTTTCTGTTAAGAGTAATGCATAGCAGTGTGAATTGGGTTTCTGTTAAGAGTAATGCGTAGCAGTGTGAATTGGGTTTCTGTTGAGAGTAATGCATAGCAGTGTGAATTGGGTTTCTGTTAAGAGTAATACGTAGCAGTGTGAATTGGGTTTCTGTTGAGAGTAATGCATAGCAGTGTGAATTGGGTTTATGTTAAGAGTAATGCGTAGCAGTGTGAATTGGGTTTCTGTTAAGAGTAATGCATAGCAGTGTGAATTGGGTTTCTGTTGAGAGTAATGCGTAGCAGTGTGAATTGGGTTTCTGTTGAGAGTAATGCATAGCAGTGTGAATTGGGTTTCTGTTGCGAGTAATGCGTAGCAGTGTGAATTGGGTTTCTGTTGAGTAATGTGTAGCAGTGTGAATTGGGTTTCTGTTGAGAGTAATGCGTAGCGGTGTGAATTGGGTTTAGACTAATGCATAGCAGTGTGAAATATGGTTTGGGCAAAGGGATTGATTATGTGTGAAGACGACACGCTGCTTTTGGTTTTCTGTTAGGGTGGAAGGCTTCTTGTACATCATTTTGGGGGCGAGGTTTCTGCTTTATTGGACAGTAGTGAAGAGTGACAGCGCTGACGAGAGAGGAGATGATGTGACTAGCAGGTACTGAGTCAGACTCAAATCCACAACATCAAGAACATCCAACATGGTACGCACTTCAGTCCATGACTAATCCACAGGGTGCCAGAGGGTGGCCATTTTGGGTGAGTGTAGCCCGCTAACTGTCAAGTGTGAATCATTACTGCCTAATCAATATAGAATTCTAGTGACAAATACACTCTCCATGCCCAGTCCAATATATATATATATATATATATATATATATATATATATATATATATATTAGGGGTGTCACGATACACTCAGTTCACGATACGATACGTATCACGATACTGGGTTCACGATAACGATACGATACGATACGATTTTAACAATATTTCTTTAAACTTGAATAATGACAATATATGACTGGAAAAGTAGTATTTTATTTGAAATGCACAAATACAAAACATGCTGTTGTGGGAAATTGTTATTACAATAACAACTAGAAAAAACATGAGATTGGAGATAAGGCTTATCTTGAAATAGAATGAGTTACACCGTCACTTAGATTTACTTTGAACTAAAAGGTTTCTCAGCAGTATAAATTCTCATTATGCATCTTCAGTTTTTCTTCAAACTCAAACAACAAGACTTTTCTTAATCTATTTTTTATGCATCTTCAGTTTTTCCTGTCAAGTAAACAGTTTTGCCAGAAACTCAATTGAATGGTTTCTCTCCTGTATAACTTCTCATGTGTCTCTTCAGAGACTTGTTCAACTGAACTACTTTCCACACATTGAACTTCAACAAACAAAGACGTTTCTTAGTCTATTTTTTGAAAAAAAAAAAAAAAAAAAAAAAAAAAAAAAATTGCGATATGAGATTTCATCTCAACGATACATATCGTGACGTTTTACTATCGCGAAATTTCGTGGGACGATATATTGTGACACCCCTAATATATATATATATATAGTGCTATTCCATAGTGTTCCACAATGCTGTATCATATGCTATACACACACTAGTCACAAATACACTCTCCATGCCCAGTCCAATATATATATATATATATATATATATATATATATATATATATATATATATATATATATATATATAGTGCTATTCCATAGTGTTCCACAATGCTGTATCATATGCTATACACACACTAGTCACAAATACACTCTCCATGCCCAGTCCAATATATATATATATATATATATATATAGTAGTATATAGTATATCTATATATACTATATATATATATATATATATATATATATATATATATATATATATATATATATATATATATATATATATATACACACACATATATATATATAACATATGATACAGCATTGTGGGACACTATGGAATAGCACCATTGTCTCAATAGTAACCAGTAAAAAAAAAAGACCATTTACCATACTGTAGCAGGCCATTGTCTTCCATCAAACATGCTCCCCTTGGGCTATGTGCTTCCAGGTCACCAGTGTGTGTGTGTGACCTCAGTGACCCTGTGAGCTCTGATGTGATTAGAGCGCTTCTGAGGCAGAATATTATGCGTGCGTGTGTGTGTGTGTGCGCGTGTGTGCGTGTGTGTGTGTGTGCATGTGTGTGTGTGTGTGTGTGTGCATGCATGTGTATCTGATGTGACCTCGGGATATTTCCAGTGCAGCTTCTTCCCTTACAGCAGCCTTTATTACCATAATGCAGTGCAGCCACAAGACAAGTTGCATTTTGATTAAGAGACGCAACTCCAGTTTTTTTTCCAACTTACTATCAACTCAACTTACTATTGCTATCACTATCTACCTGCATGTAAAACCAACAGCTGGACACATTCAGTCATTCATCACAAAATAACCCAAACTGATGATATACTGTATAACAGTGTATGGAAGAGGATGGAAATTTCCTTGAAGAGTGATGGTTATTGGTTTCACTCGGTCTCATGTGATCGCCAACAGCCTCCCTGCCTGTCACATGCAGCATCCTACCAGCAGGCTTCTCTCAGACCCCCAACAAAGCCGTTCCTCACTGCCTGTGTCACCGGTTAACCTCGCGGCTCGGCGTACGTCAGACTCGACGACGGGAACCAATTGCATTTCGAACACCATCAAAGGAGGTGGGTGTTTCGTGCAGAAGAAAGACCTTTATTTTTCAGTTAGAGAATTCTGAAAATGTGACTGTCATAAGCATGACAAGAGACTTGTGACCTTGCTGAAGCGCCATTCCCTCCCACTCAGCAATCACATCAATACTGCCTATGTCCTCCACATTGAAGATCTCGTGCACTCCGGCCTGTGACTGAGGCAAGACTCTGATAACTATAGAGCGACGCTGTGTTAGCCAGCACAGAGATGATTGTATAACTGATTGTATTGTTATGGTGAAAAGGGGACTGCAATTCCTCTGTGTGAACGGCCAAAATGATGCATGCATGGACAGACCAAACTGCCTGGAGAGATTCCACCCGAAAAGCAGATTTGCATGTTTTCATAGAGACAGTTCAATCTATATCTCAACATTAACAAGAGCGTAATCAGGAGTTACTCAGCTGAAAAACAATATGAGACTGACTTGATGAATACTATGGCATTACCTAGAAGACTTTCTATGAGCGTAATGGGCATATTTTCTGGGTCAAAACTGCCATCTCCATTACAATTAAGCAAAGTTCATTTAGAATTATTAAGTATTATTTGGTTCATCATTCTACTGCTGCACTCATTGCAAATTGTTCTAGACTGGAGGTGAGGTGAGGTGGAATGTAGATGCAAAAAGTGATTTGGGCGTGGAAAGTGAAAAGCTGCTTGTGTTGTAGCTCTGGGAAACAGCAGGTCAGACTCATAAATACTGTTTGAATTAGAGCATTGGAGAAACATGAATTCTGTGTCAGGATGACTTTCCCCATGCTGCACTGATACCTGTGTGTGTGTGTGTGTGTGTGCGTGCGAGCGTGCGTGCGTGTGTGTGTGTGTGTGTGTGTGTGTGTGTGTGTTTCATATACACACCTGACTCAACACATCTCATTGATAGACCCCACACGGTCACCCCTTTCCTCTTCACTCTCCATCCATCCACCCATCCATCTCGTCATGCCTCTATGCACTATCTTGTGTGTGTGTGTGTGTGTGTGTGTTTGTGTGTGTGCATGCGCGTGCGTATCCCAATCTGTGTGCGTGCGCGCGTGTGTGTGTGTGTACATGTGTGTGTACGTGTGTGTGTGTAGATGAGGCAGGGATGGCCGTGTCTTGACGCGGTAGCAGCAGCAGTGGTAGCAGCAGCCTGTGGAAACAAAGGCAGGGTGATTTATAGCCCCGTACTGAGAGCATAAATCACACCTGCAGCGCGGCGCCTTTAAACGCCCTGCGTCCTGACAGCATTTACCTTTTATAAATGATTGGGCTGAACCTCCCATGGAGCCTGGGCCCACAAAGCTCACTCACTCCCCCTCCAACTCCCTTCTTTGTTTCACCTCTCCCTCCCTCTCTCTCTCTCTCTCCTACTCTCCCTCCCTCTGTCTCTCTCATTTCAATTTTCTCCCTCCATCTATCTCACACACAGCATTCTCTCTCTCTCTCTCTCTCTCTCTCTCTCGCCCTCATCTCTCTGCGCTTGCCTTCTCCGTCTCTGTCTACATTTCACCCCCTCCCTCCTATCTGTCCCTTCCATAGCCTCCCTCTCCCCTTTTGCAGTGCATGATGGGATGCCCCCAGTGGCACCTCGCTCGCACGCCCGGTGTCGACGTCTGCGGGGGAAATAGAACTAAAGCCGCTTAAAAGGCGGCGGCGGCGCCACCGTTAAGGAAATGAATGTGTCAGTCTCTGCCCTATCTGCCTTCCTCATGACCACTTCTGTGTGTGGCAAATACATAAGCAGGAGGGGGGATAAACCACACACACACACACACACACACACACACACACACTCACACACACACAATGCCACACCTGTGTGTCATGGAGGGAGCGTGAGGCAGGGAATACACAGCCCAGCTGCAGGAGTGTGGCTGCAGATAAAGGTGACGTCTTGAGGCCATTACTTATCCAGCACAGCGGCAAAGGTTTGCAGATATTATACCTGCTGTCTCCACATAATAGCTCTGGGTTGGGAGCCGCGCACACACACACACTCGGATACACACACACAACGGGGTGCACACACAAATACACACACACATACACACACACACAGACACACACACACACACACACAAACAACACAATACACAATCAGGCCCACACATGCAGATACGCAAATTCATACACACACACATACACGTTCACACTGCCAGCACACACGCATGCGCGCACACACGCACACGTACGCACACGCACACGGTGAGATAGCTCGCCTCGCTGAGTTAAAACAGATGAAAGAGGTAGTAAATTAAATCTGACTCAACAGTTTAACATGCAGCACTGCAGCACTGAGAGCATCAGTAGAACAAAACGACAATATTCCTCAAAGCTGCCACAGTAACAACCAGCAGAAGCAACATCCAAATAAGGTTACAGCTACAGTCCGGCTTTTCTTATGAAGAAGGCGTGTATAATCGTGGTGAGGATGAACGAGCAGGAACGTTGTCCATGCTTTTTAAAATGTCCGTCTAACACATAATGTATAATTTGTATGGATAACTAAGACCACTGGTATCACATTAAGCACTCATCATCAAAGGCACAGCGCTGAAGAAATATCGGAGCAACTTCAACATAAGTGTCTTCCTGAACCTATTAAAATCTATTTTTACAATTGTTGCATTCAGACTGTGAAAACACGCCTGATTAAGAATGCTGCCTGGTCATAGCCAACTCACTCAAACTCAGTGGTTTCCTCTCTATAGTAATTCAGTTTACGCACCCAGTGACAGATTCAAACCACAACATGAAGAATGAAGTTATTGTACAGTATGTTGTAGCAAACCAGGCAAATTCAATAGTCATATGAAAATTGAGTATTAGCCCTCAACATCTATGTATAGTTAGATGTAGCTGTTTCAGTGGAAATGGAAAAATGGTGACCCGTACTGCAGTGGTTCTCAAATGGGGGTCCGGGGACCCCCAGGTGTCCGTGGCACTTTGCCAGGGGGTCCGCGAAAGGTTTTCAGGAAAATAAAAATAAAAACATTTTTTTTTTTTTGCAAAAGCTTCATAGTTCAACGAAAATATTTTCTGCTTCAAATCTAAAATGGTTCATGGATTACATTCTAATCTAACAAACCTATCAATTTAAAAGTCAAGCACGTTACCATGGAAACAATTAAGCTTAGCCCAAAATCACAAATCAGAATGAGGGGGGTCCCCGGTATATTTTCTATCTTGTATGTATGTCTATAATAGGAAAGTGACACAACTACTTTCATATTTCCTCAATGTTTTTCCTATGAGATCTCCTGCTAATTATGACCTGAAACATGAAATCGTTATTATATTACACATGGAACTACATATTTATTACAGGCCTGTTAGACTATTCTAAACTGGGAATTAAATCAACTAAGTTACCCTTGAATAGAAACCATCCGGTCGCATCGCATGATCGCATCGCATCGAATATTTCACAACAACGTACAGCTTGAACAGTGGCTTCATAACATCCATGCATTATGCTTCATTTAGAACCAATTCCATCTGTTGTATATCCGTACACACTTGATCTTCTCCCGCTAGCGCGGGGGTTCTCATACACGTCCAACTTTTCATGGCAGCGAATAAAAAAGAGGGACTGGACAGACAAGATGAATGGAAACGCAGCCAGTCATTTGGGCTCCAGTTTGAATGTGACAGTTGTTCTTTGTATTTGCGTTGGACGGGCTACAGTGGAAACCAGAGAGGCCCGGCAAATGTGAGCTATTCCGCTGCCAGGACTGCCGGTTCTTCTACTGTAACCGAGCAGGAGCCTGTGTGTGCAGAAAACAAATATCAGCACCCTCACAGCGAATACAGCTTTGGAGATATCCTTAAGGTCTAAAGAGATTTTTGTTTACATTATAGTATATTGAAAGAGACAGTAAATGCCGATGCTTTATGAATTAGCGAGAACATGATTTGGGCTTTCCATGTTGCTGGCAGAAAGTGCAGTAATGTATACTGTGACCATGCGCATCATGATATGCTAGAAGATCAGCAGGGAAGATTAGGCATGCGTGATATATTGGATTATTTTTGCCGGTTTCCGATGTGCCGCTTCTCTTTTGGCCGATTGCTGATGCCAATACTGATATATATATATTTCACCTTATTTCAGAGAACATCACATGTCTCTTATGTAGCCTAGTGGAATTAACACATTATTATTATGCCTACTTTATCATGATGGCCCACTGGCAGATGCAGACATACATACAATGCTTTTCATAATGTACACATTCACTGGGCAAAATAAGAAAACTACTTCAACTTTGATTAGAAAACATGCCATATTTGTTATTTATTATGTAAAATTTATTTCAAACAAAACTGTAAAATGTATCCTACTTAAGTAGACTTATAGCCTAGATACACTACTTTGAAATCTTACAGTAACTGATTATGAAAAGACTGGGAAGTTTATACTACACGACTTTTTCATTAAGATTGTTTATCACAACTGAAAAACTCACTGAAATACATGTACATGACACGACTGGAATCACAGATCAAAATACACTACCCAACTGTGCGCCCAGCAAACACGTCTTTCAAGTTAGAAGACGGTGTCTTGAACCCACAACACAAATAACCAGCAAACTGACGTGACCATACTAACCATACGGAAGCTAGACAATTTTAGTTTCAAAATATAAGCACCAATGTATTACTGCATGACTCACTACGGGTTAAAATTGACTTTTCGAAGCCACAACATTACGTTAATTTAAAACAGGTTTCTATGCAAATGTGTTACTTGTGGTATTTCGGATCACACACAAAAAACGGTTGCAATGGTATACTTTTATTTTGAAATTTGTAACGGGAAGTTTCAGTTTTATTCTTTCTGACTTAACCGTGAGCAACCGGCATAGGCCTACTAGCGTCTTTGATGCTTCCCTCTATATTATTCACGTGTGCCTTGGTATCAGAAATATCTATTGTCTGAAGACTAGACTAGCTGACTGCTTTTGGCTCATTGCCTCTTAGTTTTTCATTGGATATTGACGGGATTCCACAAGCACGTGTGAGTTGAGTTGAGTCGTTGGACCAGTTTACACGACCCGACAACGAGAAATTCAAACATGTTTGATATAATCGTTGTGGCTCCGACTTCACCTGACGCTGCCAGATGGACGGTTTAGCTCCACATTACGTTTCACTAAACCAGTCGATCTGGGAATGCAGTAACCCGACCCGCTGACGGAGGCGGGCACTTTTTCCAAGCTACTTGGCAGGTGATTGGATGACCCATCTGTCTATCACCGCTGGTGCGTGTTAACTTCAACCAATCAGATCGCCATGCCTCTGACGTAACGTTTGCGACCGGGGTATGAGCCTGTTGAAATGTTTGTTGCTAATTAGCGGCTAACAGCAGCCAGGAGTGTTTGGCTACACGCAGCGAATTGACGAGTGGCCGTCCCTTGCGCTATTAATAGTTCATTGATGAAAACGGAGCGCAGTGCCATGTGTGTTTATTTACTATGCTGCCTCGCTATCTCCGTATAAGAACGTAAAGCGCTTTTGCGCAGCTTTGTGTGTGTGTTTTGTGGAAGCTAATGTAGGCTAACATGTGCTCCGGCTAGAGTGATGTGGGCTGGGGTCAGAGTTATGATTATTGCACGGGAATTTCCACAAACTAACGCATGAGCGATTAATATTTGGATTGGATTAATAAACGTTTTGATATTTTGGAAATGCTGTCCAGTTGAGAAATAACTTCCGCGGCGGCAGCCATGTTGACGAGTGAAAAGAACTACAAAGACCATGTACCCACTACTTGCCCAGACGCTTCTCAGTAGCATCACACAGAAAGCCCGCCTAAGGCTGCCGCTGATTCGTCGAGCCGGCCATGGTTCGACCAATCATACTAACTGCCTGTGCATGACAAGATGGATTACGTCGAGAGAATCTCTTTTGATCTCGCGAGGTTATCCATCTTGCAAGCAAGGTTAGCTCCGACTGGCGTCGGGAGGCAGTTTACACTTGATGATTAGAAATCTGTACCCATAATACACTAACAGATGTTGCTGCTAATTGGCATAACTGCCCACAACAACTGCAGACTAGAGTCAACAAAGACAGACTGAGCCCAACTGGAAATCCTATGTAAAATCGGAGGGAAACACTTGTAGTGTATTTTAAGCATTAGATGATATTGGCCTGTCATTGGGCAGAAATGTCATAATCGGGCTGATGCGATATTTCTTTTTAAAGCCTTTATCGGCCTATAGCCAATACCCATGACGTTGTCGATATCATTGTGCATCCCTAAAGGAGATGAAGGACAGCGGCTTGTCATGGCAGTCAGCAAAAGATTTGAACAAGAGAAAAGCCAGCACTCCAAATGTCTTTTTGTTGATTTATTTCCTCATGTACCTGGGCAGCAGCAACGAACGTTTCAGTCAAAGACCTTCCTCAGCGTTGACAACGCTGAGGAAGGTCTTTGACTGAAACGTTCGTTGCTGCTGCCCAGGTACATGAGGAAATAAATCAACAAAAAGACATTTGGAGTGCTGGCTTTTCTCTTGTTCATATCTCGTGCTTGCCCTGCACCCAGTGAGTTTTTAAATATTTTCGAGTGTGCTTGCAACCTGACTTTCTAGTCAGCAAAAGATTGACAATCCCAACACTTTCCCCCCCTCACGGAACATATGAAGAAAGATGACTCACTGGGTGCGAAGCGAGACTAATAATTATGTCCAGCAACAAAGAGGAAAAACAAAGTCAGACGTTCCTTTCCTCTGAGAAGGAGCCTAACCCTCGGTGGAGGCTAAGAGGCTAATGTTTAGCTGCTATGAGCTTGCCCTCTGGTCGGCTTGCAGGGAGGCCTGGCATGTAGCGGAGCTGACCCCCGTGTTGAAAAGGACACCTCGACACACCACTCCCCCTGAACCCAAACCTTGCTCCGTCTGAGGTAAGAGATCAGTAGAGGCGATGGTCCTTATTACCGAGCTCCATGCACCCCACCCCACCCCCGCACCCGCCCCCGCCCCTTTCTGCCCTGGGTTAATTGGTTCGATTGTTGCCCCAGGCTACGGCGGGTTCAGTGGAGTATTCTGAGCCCCGCAGTCGCTAGGGCATATAAAGCATTCAGATGGTATTAATTAACTATTCATAGGAGTCCAGCCTCTACCTTAGGTATGTGTTTACCTCATCATCATCCCCCACTGAAATAGCTCCTTTTATAGTTGCTCAGACCTACAGTACACCTCTCCACCTTCATGAGTAAAGGCTCGACTATTTCAGCGATGCAGTCAAATGAAATGTCAACGTTGGCCAGCCGGGTAGACCAGCATTTACACAAATGACATTTATTTGGCCACACAAAAAGAAGTCTGTCGATTTGACAGAATTCTCCAAATGAAAGGCAAAAAAAAATTCAGTTTGCCAAAGCCCTCTTAAAACAAGAAAACTGGGCAAGAGGAAACATGAGGAAATGCTGAACGTAGCTTGAAAAGTATGAAAACATAATCCTTTGATGGTAGCATTTGAACTTGAATGAAGGCCTCAGCCATGGCCTAATGAGCCATTGCCTTGAGGTAAGAAGAAGAAGTCAAGCGAGGTTTGACGTGCACGCTTTAAGCTTTGCTGTGCTGATTAGGTAGAGTAGGAATGCCGCTTCTATCAAGGAGTGATTCTCTGCGGAAAATGAATCTTTCCAAGGAGTTTCCGCCCAGGCCGTCGGGAAGGGTCATCTCGTCTTTGAGTCAGCCAAAAGAGACTAGGGTGCAGCTGCCACAATTCAAACCTATCCTGAACCATTAGTGGAATATATTGCAAAACTGAGCCACATCATATCAGCTAACGGCCCTCCGTGCCATGCGGTGTTGATGTTAGGGTGTAGATAGATGGTAACACTGAGGTGTGCCCTGAGATGTCAGGTCACATTCACCTCAAAGCACTCCATGTCAGGCTGAGGAGCGCTCACAGCCTCTCAGACACAACCAGCACAACTCAGCTCAGAAGAAGAAGTAAAGAAGTTAAATAAAGTCAACAAATTAGCAATCGCTTTGCATCGATGTCTATACACAATCACACACACACACACACACACACACACACACACACACACACACGCACGCCCACATCACTACTGTACGAGCACAATATTTGTATGATAACATCAGCTGTTTACAATGAGTTGACTCTCTCATCTTGCTGCTCCTCTCAAGCTGCACCTGCGATGCCTCCAGCCCCCCGCTATAGCTGGTGTACATTATGTGGCTCAACATCACGGCTAAATAAATATATAAATAAATATAAACACTGGCTCTGGAACATGTTTTCTCCTCTCCCTCCTCTCTCTCCTACATAAAGAAATATATAAATAAATATAAACACTGGCTCTGGAACATGTTTTCTCCTCTCCCTCCTCTCTCTCCTACATAAAGAAATATATAAATAAATATAAACACTGGCTCTGAAACATGTTTTCTCCCTCCCTCCTCTCCCTCTTCTCTCCCCTACACTGAGAAGTAATGAGGGGCTACCTGTAATTACAAGCAGCTGCTGTCTTCCCTGACGAACGCTAATTGCCAATAATGATTTTGGAGAGCTGTAAAAATTCGCCGGCTGACGCTCTCTCTCTCTCCTCTTGGTGGTTGGGGAGGGAGGAGAGAGAGAGAGAGAGAGAGAGAGAGAGAGAGAGAGAGAGAGAGAGAGAGAGAGAGAGAGAGAGAGAGAGAGAGAGAGAGAGAGAGAGAGAGAGAGAGGAGTTGGGAGGTTTATCGTTTGGATGCCTGTCACAGTCAGGAGTGCAGTTAGCTAATTTCTGTTGCTGACATATCAGAACCCTCAGTCGCCTGTTTGCCATCTCTCTCTCTCTCTCTCTCTCTCTCTCTGTCACCTGTTTGCCATCTCTCTCTCTCTCCGTCACCTGTTCTCCATCTCCTTCACGGGCTGATAACAGCTTTATTAGTGCTATAATGTGCAGGTGGAAGTGTAAAGGTCCCGTATGAGCATGGCGGGGAGCAGAGGGGAGTGTAGATGGAAAGGCCTGGGTGAACGGCTGAGGTGCCTAATAAGCCACATGTATAATTAAAAGACAACGACGCCGCTAATTAATGAATGCTTGTGTTTGGCTGCGTGTTGTAATGGAGACGGCGTCACCGCCGAGAGTCTGTCTGAGGGAAATTGAATTAGTCCAAAAACAGGGGAGAGGAGGCCTGCCAGAGGTGGGGGGGAGCGCTGCGTCCCAGAATAATGCGAGTAATGCTGTTACAACACTTCCTTTGTGAACAGCTGCTTTTTTTTAAGGTATCTGGAAGGTAAACAACACAAATATTAATATTGTCCTTGTCCTCGTCTTACAGGCTTCTTTTAACCAAACCTGAAAATGAAAGTGAAATGATAATGTCATATGATGAAATGATATGCGCATGTGTCTGATGACTATTGAGTTCACAGCTAAGTGTCTCACTTCTGATGGTTGAACTAGACTGTAATATTGATTTGGCACAACTGTGGAGCACTGTGTTAATAATACTGCATTGATCGTCTCGTTGCTATCCGTGTTTCCTTCTCCAATCCACTGACCCTGAAAAATGGGAGGCTCTCAGTTTGAGAGAGAGGAGAAAATAACACAGTGCATGCCTTTCATCTTTATCTGTTCTGGCATTGATCGCCCCCTCACAAAGATAACTGTTCAATAATAGAGTGTGTACACACACAATGATATGACTGCACCCCTGCATGAAGTCCAAACATGAAAGAGTTCAGCGATCAGTTTTACAGAGCACAAACTCTCTCTGAGCTGTTATCAAAGGCATCATAAACCTGCCGGAAAAAATCATAGCATATTCACAGAGGATAACAAGAGTTCCCATGCATGACAACACATTCTTTTATAGACCTTTATATAGTCTTCTTGCAATAATCAGAGAATATGAAACATATTAATCACTTTAAAATGGTTTTAAGTCACTGGACAGGGGCTTACAATGACAGTCTTTTTTATGGTATAATATATACTTTTGGATATTTTTTGGATTATGAAATATGGTACACATTTAAACGCATATGTAAACCCACTTCTCCGTCTTATGATATGACAAGAACAAACCATAATAGCCTAGTCTCTCAAGCCAGTCTATCTCTTCCACAATCTTCAAATGCTACAGAGACAGTCTGTCCTTCAGCTCATTAAAATTTGGACAGAGCAAGTTATCATCTTCCAAAGAAAAGAAAAAAACTTCAGACCGTAAGAAAGTTCGATTGTATTTCACAATCGGGAAATGAGCGGATATTCCGCCTTATTTTTTTACCAACGAGCTGCGAAGTACAGACGGGTAGGCGGGAGCATTTGTAAATTGCAGGGGCCAACGCATCTGTCTTGAGAGACTAATAAATACCCCAGAAGGTTTTTTGGGTTTACACATTTAAAAACATAACCTGTCTTTAAAACAACTATGAGCAACATTTTCACTTGTTATGAAATTTTAACAGTGATTTTTTTTTTTTTTTTTTTACCTTTATTTAACCAGGAAGGGGAACTCATTGAGATTAAAAATCTCTTTTACAAGAGAGTCCTGGCCAAGACAGGCAGCAGCACAGTGACATGGTTCCGACATATATAACAAACAATTATAACAAATATGACAACATATAACGAAATAAAACACTAGGAAGCACAGTTAACATCATTCATAGCATCTGCAGGCAGAGTTGGACGTTTCAAAATCTATCATTAGCGATTTAAAAGCATTTAACGAGACCAGCTCTCTGAGAATCAGGCTGTTTTGTAGCTGGTTCCAGGAGGAAGGTGCAGCATACCTGAAAGCCTTTTTCCCAAGCTCGGTACGCACTCTAGGGACAGATAGTAACAGAAGCTCCTGTGTGCGTAGACGGTAACCTCCTGATTCTTTTCGATCAATGTATGCCTGTAAATATGCTGGGAGTAGACCAAGGATAGCCTTGTAAATAAAGGTGTACCAGTGGTTGAGTCTGCGAGTGGACAAGGCAGACCAACCCACCTGAGCATACAAGGTACAATGGTGAGTGAGAGCTCTCAGATTAGTAATGAATCTCAGTGCACCGTGATAGACAGTGTCAAGCGAGTGGAGGCATTGAGAAGATGCGTGCATATACAAAATGTCACCGTAATCCAATACAGACATAAAGGTGGCTGCAACCATCCTCTTTCTAGCCTCAAAAGAAAAACATGCCTTGTTTCTGAAGAAAAACCCCAGTTTCAACTTGAGTTTTTTAACAAGTTGGTGAATATGCGGCTTAAAAGAGAGAGAGTCATCAATCAGAATTCCCAGGTACTTGTATTGGGACACAGTCTCAATCTCAAAGCCCTGGAAAGAAGTGATATGGGGGGTGTTCACAGGCTTAGATTTTTTATTTGA
Source organism: Poromitra crassiceps (assembly GCF_964638095.1). NCBI lineage: Eukaryota > Metazoa > Chordata > Actinopteri > Beryciformes > Melamphaidae > Poromitra > Poromitra crassiceps. The sequence goes on along the minus strand of NC_139625.1, from coordinate 29,998,250 downwards.
GAACATCATAAGCTTAGTCTTATCAGCGTTCAAGACAAGTTTAAGATCACCCAGGGTACGTTGCACAACGTTAAAAGCCTCTTGTAAATGACAGAGAGCCTGGTTAGGGGTAGGGGCGGAGCAGTATAGAACTGTATCATCCGCATATAAATGAAACCTAGCATGGGGAACATTTTGACCAATACTGTTGATATAAATAATAAACAGTAAAGGTCCCAGGATCGAACCCTGTGGCACACCCTTGGATACATCAAGGGGGCTAGACGTGATGCCTTCTAACTGTACACACTGAGATCTGCCAGATAGGTAGTTCTCAAACCAGCAGACAGCTTTTCCTGATAGTCCTACACTGGTAAGTCTTTGCAATAGTATTGCGTGGTCCACTGTACTGTGATGCCTCACATCAAACCAAAGCCGTCTATAGAGTCTCAACCCCGGGACGGAAAGACGCGGAAGTGAAACGAAATGCTTTACGGCAACCTGCCGTAAAGCATTTCGCTCTGCCTGACAACAGACCGTAAACAAAAACAAAACGTCTTTCCTCTCTACTTCCAGGGGCTTTCTACTCTCGCGATCATCTCTCGTTATAGTCTTAACAGTTTGGTTGGAAGCCCGTTATTTTTATTTTCGTAATTTTGTGGTTATGGCCTAACTGGCAGATCATGATTACGTGTCTGGCGCAAAGACAAAAAGGAAGCTTACCGACCAACAAAGACAAGCCAAGAGGAACGCTGATAAGTCCCGCAATAAAACACGCGTCAACCTCTGCTTGTTTCATAACAAGTGAAAATGTTGCTCGAAGTTGCTTTAAACATCAACACCATAACGAGAAGCAGATCCCTTCACACAAGGTAGTGATAAAGAGACACCTACACTGAACCGGTCCAAATAGAACAACAGACGAGCATGTGACTGTATGAGGAAGCGTGTGTTTGACAGGTTTGAGGTTGATTGAAGGCAGCTGTAGGGAAACTCAGCTCATCTGACATCTTTAATGAGTCAGAAGAAGACATTTCTGAGAAGCCCAATCAGGTTCCACAGCACTTCATACAGCAGGGACTGTCCTCCTGCCCACTGCAATGACTTTCCTTTAAAAGCACATTTGGGTGGTGTTCAATTCTAAAGTGTATAGTGTATCATTAAAAACTTCACCTCCAATCTTTCCAATAGAGCTCTCTCTCTCTCTCTCTCTCTCTCTCTCTCTCTCTCTTGCTCTCTCTCTCTCATCGTCACCCTCTCCTCAAATCACATGTGATTTCATGCACGGCTTGTTTTAACCTCCATCCTCCTCTCTCTCTACATGTTTCCACTTGGCCACATCATCAGAAATTATTATACTGCTTACCCAATTATTTTTCCCAGTAAAACGCGGTGACAGCTAGCTGCTTGGCCAGCCTAAAACAATTCCCTTCAGATATTAGATAAGATGTAAGACGTTTGTGTTTGAAAATCTTCTACAGCTTAATAGAAAACGGTTTCATTTAACCCTTCCACAGCGTCATTCTTGGCCCGTCTGAATCCCCTCGCAAATTATGTTCTAATGCCAAGATCGTCTGGAGATGGATGACTGGAGGCAAATTGGACCTTTGTGATTCCTTAACCTTTACAATTACCTGCTGGAGAAGGATGAGCTAGCAAAATCAATATCCACAAATCCATTCAACACATATTTTTTCTTTCTTTCTTTCTATCTTTCCTTCTTTCTTTCTTTAACAAAACAATTTGCTGTTACCCTTGCATTATGTTTTCCTGATTGTGAAGCACTTTGTAACTTTTATTCTTAGTCTTCCCTTATACCTTATTTCATATATATCATTCATATACTACGGTAATTATTTTAATATTATTCAAATAACCAACTAATATTGCTCTCTACCAACTATTATCTATCTCTAATACTAGTAAATAGTCAACAATATGAAGTCCTACATAAGTTCACTCAATTCAAAGATGGATTATTCAAAAAGAAAAATATTATTCAGTAAAAAGAAAAAGTTTTCTCTCAGATTAATTGAAGAATGAACAAAAGTGTTTTCCCCCCTTTCAAATGTGGACTTTCAGTTTCAGTTTACTTCTGAGCTGGCCAAATTGAAAATGAATGCGCTCCATCCCTTCTGCTAACACAGCTAATCACCAGTAGCTCGATCATCTACGACGGATATGATTCACTCTCTACTTTGATCAAGAGCTGCTGCTTTTATGGACATCTGTGTGCTTGTGTAAGAGACCTTTGAGCAGCATTTACTGTGGGAACCTCCTGCCATAACAAGCCATTTAAGCGCTATCTTATCTCAGCTGCCTTGGATCTGAAATGCTTTACGTGTTTATTGTCGTGCCTTCATTGCACTGTAATTATTATATGACTTGGAGTTTCTTCTCTGTGGGAAAATTTCGATGGCATCAACTCATTTGATGCCATAATGCCCGTGGAGAAATGTTTATGCCATTTTCAAAAGCAGAAAAGAATATTACCGTACTTAGAGCTTTTGGGAGGCAATAAAACAATATGAAATCACACTGTATGATTGTCTCATTGTTTTCTTTGTAATATTGCACAATACCCAGCGGCTGGATATCCAACTTTCTACCTTCTCATTCCCTTTCTTTAATGGGTAGGCAACCTGGAAAAGCTGTTTGTAATGATTTCATTGTTTGGAGAGCTGCGGCAAGTTCGCTCCTTTGAATCCAATGATGTCATGACAGACAGTTCACAATACATTCCCCAACATGTGGTAAAAGGCACTATCGCATTACATTTTTGGACTTAGCCTACTATTGCAGACCATTACATACATTCTCCAATTGCAAATTGCTCTGATCCGCCCAGATGTACAGTGTAGTGGCTGGAGATTGACTGAACTCGTGTACCACTTTTCATACCATACGGTTTACTCGACCCATGTTCAACCTCTTTTGTCAATTCACACTAAGTCAGTCAACACGGGTTAATCCCTGCTCATGACAATTCAGACCTGACCTGGTCACAACCCAGGAGAGATGCATAACAATTAGCATGGGCTTAACATAGGCGTAACAAATAGCAAGCCGGGTGGTGCCAATCACACTTTAATCAACCCTCGAGGTGGGCCACCAACCCGGGTCAGGCAACCCGGGTTAACCCTTTCACACCCCAAATCAATCTGGTTGAACCCCTGGTGTAAAAGGGGTATTACTGATCTCTTTGTTTGCCTCAATTCAGCGCGGATTTAACAAAATAACTTATGCTACTTTACGATACACGTGGGGGGAAATTATTCAAATAATTTAAAAATAATAGCTTCTTACATAACATTCAAAGCAATTTCCCATCTCATATCTGGAGTTAATTTAACTATAGCCTAGTGCAAAACTCTCAACAGGTTGAACCAGTTTGGGCATATTCTCCTCTGTATTTGAATATGGAGCATGATATTTGGTATGTAATATGGGGTCTGCAGCTCTTCCCTCTCAGAGCAGTAAGGGCCTGATAATGCCATGCATGGATAACTGAGTGAGACGCCATCAGATAGTGAAACCAGCAGGCTTAAGGGAAATGACATTTATTTGCAGGCAGAAAGTGAGGGCGGCAAGGAAACGGCGAGGATAATTGAAACGGGGAGCGTTCAGTTGGGGAGAGAAATTGAGATGTTGTCACCCAGTCCTCCTTATCATCATCGGGGCCACTGTGCAAAAGCAATTAAAGAGTCAAAAAGAATATCTGGAGTTATGCAGAATCCAAGAGAGCAGAACGCAAGTCAACAAGGTGCCGTGCACACACACACACACACACACACACACACACACACACACACACACACACACACACACACACACACACACACACACACAACTGAAGGAGAGGATTGGAATTGGATTTCTTTGTTTGAATTGATATGTTTCAGTCTCCAATTTGAAATTACAAACCAACCAAGAGCTCATTACAGGCCTATCACATTTATTCCTTAACGTCAGACTGAAATGAGGTTTGATGATCGTTACTCTTGTCTCCAGCACGGACGCATCTCAACATGCACTTATTGTTTCAATAGAATACATGTTTTTGTCGATTTCTCATTTCCTACTCGGAGCCTGCTTTCATTTTCTTACACTCCAGTTAAAATTAACATTATTGGCTGAATCCAAATATCAACCACATAATGTACATTGATGGCATAAGTTGATGCCAAATTGTTCTCATTGTGGCACCATAATGAGAGACCACGGGTGCAATTTGTTTAGCTGCTGCTGCTGCTGTTGTTGTGTGTTTGTGTGGGTGTGTGTGTGTGTGTGTGTGTGTGTGTGTGTGTGTGTGTGTGTGTGTGCGTGTGCGTGCGCTAGAATTATCCTATATACATGTGTAAAAGCGTATAGCAAAAATTTTCTGTTTTATTAAAAAAAAATCCTAATCTGTCCAATTATAGTAAGTGTTCAGAGAGACTGCAATGATGAAAAGAAGCTAACTCCTTATTCACCTCAGCTAAATAAATTAGCGAAAATACAAATGAATTGCAACAAGTACAGAGGATTGATTTGAGGCTTTTTGTACACAGTAACAAAGGAGGACAACGAGGGTTTTACCATCTCACATATTCCCAGTTCTGATTTTCAAGGACATTCTGGCATACCTCAATAAGCTAAATCTTGTCATTTCCTTTCTCCAAATTGAATTTCTAAGGGGATTTAAATGGGCCAAGTATGAATGATGCCATGGGCGAGAATGCTCAAATTACCAACAATGTGGAGAAAAATGGGTCTGAAAGGAGACGAGAGGCACCGGGGGGTTTGAA
>NC_139625.1:29958484-29988484 GCF_964638095.1 Poromitra crassiceps | reverse complement strand
GAGAGCTGATGAGAGAGAGGGAGGATGCTGAAGATGAGAGAGCTGATGAGAGAGAGGGAGGATGCTGAAGATGAGAGAGCTGATGAGAGAGAGGGAGGATGCTGAAGATGAGAGAGCTGATGAGAGAGGGGGAGGATGCTGAAGATGAGAGAGCCGATGAGAGAGGGGGAGGATGCTGAAGATGAGAGAGCTGATGAGAGAGGGGAGGATGCTGAAGATGAGAGAGCCGATGAGAGAGGGGGAGGATGCTGAAGATGCGCATATTACTGCACGCCCTATTTTTATGACCTATTGCCGCACCGTTTGAGGACAGCAGTGCAGTGTTTCAGCATGCATGAGGTGGGGGTGGAGAAGTGATATGGATGCAAAGGTGTCTGTGAGCAATAGCGAGCAAGAGACGGGGAAAGCACCTGCAGAGGAGAGGAGACTGCTGAGGCCAGAGGAGATGAAAGACGGAGGTTTTTTGATACCTTCCTTCAAAGCCCTCGGCTAGGTAAAAGCATCCCGGAAGACACGCGCGATTGCTAAATCTAGACCTGAGCATCCTGTGTCAGAGGAGTAGTTTCTCAGAAGGCAATCTGAGGTACATCCGATTCTTTTTTTCTCTCTCGTATCTCTTCTCAAGTTGTTTCTTTTGTTCTCGAAACCACTCCCCGACAGGAAGCTGGTTCATGAGGTGATGGTAATCTAGTTTCCTCCATCAAAAAAAGAAAAAAATCTCATATAGTCAAACGGGGTTTAGAGCTTCAAATGCTACTTCAGCAGCCCTCAGAGGTTGAAGAACACTTGAGAGAAAGCAAAAAAATTCTTCACCTTGTAGTGGATTTCAGCTGAGGAATCATGATGGAAGATCAGATGTTCATGACGAACTGCCATTTAAACAAATGTAATTTATTTCAGTCCAAGCCTCAAGCATCTCAACCAACTTCCCTCAAGTAATACCAATAATGGTTATTATCTCTGTGTCGTTTGTCAGCAGGATTATGGGAAAACTAATGGTCTGATTTTCATGAAACTTTGTGGAAGGCTGTAGCATGACATCCGACTCACGCAGTAATAGCATGAACAAATAATAGCAAATAATAGCAGGCCTTAATTGGCGGAGGTCTCTCAGAGTGAGTGCCCTTCTAGTTACTGTATTGGTTGGTTAAGGGCATGTGAGCATTTCTAATGAGGGTATGAGCAAAATGTAAATGTGAACGGGGAGTTGGATGTGTATCTGCTTTGATGTTTCATATTATATACAAACATGTGGAGAGAGGACAGAGAGAGTTAAGAGACAAACAATTACAGTCACTGAGAAAGGAAGAGCAGGAGAGGAACGGCAAAATACAGCTAGGAGGGGAGATCGGGGATCGGCTGTTAACTCATTCTCTGCCAAAGACGTACCCGGACGTACTTTTAACAATGGCGTCCTGTGCCAAAGACGTACTCGGACGTACTTTCATGTTTTGGCTGTTTACATTACATCAGACACTTTCCCAGCCTGTGACATTGTTTCAGGTCAAATTGATAAAAGGAACCCGCTAGTTTAGTATTTATGGGTGGAGCCTGTGGTCGAAACAGAGTCCGATCCAGAGTTCTCGGCTGGCGACGATGGCGAGGAAGACGCCAGCGTTTTTGTTATTGCTCCACGACGGAGCGCCATGGCGATGAAGGCTCCCCTTCACAGCGTTCTGTGACACAGATGAATCGGAGGAGGAGAAATGGGTGCCACTTGGAGAGAGCAATGACGATGGTAAAAAGTAGCCTATTTTTTGTATCGCGTTTGAGATGAAATGATCACACACACAACATTCGAGTATAATTGTCACGCATTGTTTATAACTTATGCCGCCGGCATGACTCGCTTCACGTTTCCTCTTGCCAGATCTCCCTCTCAAGGGGAGCTCTCTGTCACACTCAAGGGAGGGGGAATCACATGGATACGTCAAACGCGTCAAACCGCGTCACACACCCGTCCCCAGCAACCAAGGCGAAACATGTGTCACATAAACATTTCAAAGTTTACAGCACTAACGTAGCTATTGTGTGATCTTCTGTGCTAACGTTAGTTATGAGAGGTAACGTGACAGCAGGTAACGTTACAGCACTCGTTATTCCTGTGTGTGTGTGTGTGTGTGTGTGTGTGTGTGTGTGTGTGTGTGTGTGTGTGTGAGAGTGTGAGAGAGAGAGAGTGTGTGAGTGTGACCACATAAGGGTTCGTTCCATTTGTTTATGCTTTTATCAAGCTAAGACCGACACAGCTCCCTCAAATACATTCTCTTATTTTTTATTTATTTATTTGGGAAAACAAATACTGTATATGTCTGATGTGTCACTGAGGCAAAAAATAAAAGGCTCAAAAGAGAGTTCTGCTTGAAACGGTGCCCTTCACTAAAAACCTCTTTTTCTCCCATTTATGTCCCAAGGAGGGCATTTTTCGTGAAAACAAGCTAACTTCCACTGCTTGTAACTAAACAAGGAAACATGGTCGAGTTTCAGTTTTTTACAAGGGGTAAGAAGAGAGTCTCTGCTTTATTGTGAGATATGTTGTGTAATTTTATTCCTAGCACAGTATATTCTGTGGGTCCTGGAAGATCAGGAAATATGGTCAAAATCCTGGCACTGGGAGCACACAGACCGAAATGACCCTGGCAGAGAATGAGTTAAGCAAGACAAGGGAGAGGGAGGAAGGAGGGAAGAGGAGAGGAGGAGAGAAGATGAGAAGAGAAGAGGAGAGGAAATATTAGCGTGAAATGTCCTTCATAGTACAAATGTCCCCATCATATTTATGCACAGCCACGACAGGCCTAATCAAATCAATCATTAATATTCAAATGGTTGTATTCTCCTCAAATCCATGCATGCTACATACATTATTTCTCTCCCTCACTCTCACTCTCTCACACACACACACACACACACACACACACACACACACACAAAGACAGAAAGGTCAAAAACAATCTGACATCTGTAGGCCTCAATTAAATATGGAAGATGATACTTTACAGCCTCTCTCTCTCTGTCTGTCTCAATCTCTCTCTCTCTCTCATATCTTGTTAAGCAGCTGCCAGTGGCGAATGTTTGTGGTTTGTGTCTGTCATGGATCCAAACTGCCGTCTATACTCTGCGGGTGTCATTCTACCTCTCTGATCTTTCCCCTCTGTCCTGAAGGAACGGGGTCACATCATAGAGAGAGAAAGAAATAGATTGATCAATCAATAGATAGGTAGATAGGTAGAGAGAGAGAGAGAGAGAGAGAGAGAGAGAGAGAGAGAGAGAGAGAGAGAGAGAGAGAGAGAGAGAGACAGAGAACGGTCACATCACATGACACTACAGGAGTCTTCAGTCTACTCAGTTTGGCTGCGCGGCAAATCTCATTTGCTGCCTCTGCTCCCTCGCTGGTGCCACTTTAAAGGGGGATGTGGGGATAATGTGCATTATTACTTTTATCCCGTCTACATGTAAGTGAGGCAGGCCAGTAATTGTGCAATGTTGGAGTTTTATTGTTCCCAGCTGCTGTGATCATTACTAAACGTCAAGGAGATGCAACATTTCCTGTCGACTTAACGACAGTAATCACTTCCTTCTCCCTGTGCTCTCTCTCTCTCTGTCTCTCTCTCTTTCTCTTTCTCTCTCTCTGTCTCTCTACCTCTCTCTCTCCACTGAGTCCTCTGCCACCCAGGCCACCCCTGCGAGGTGCGGAGATGAGGCTTCTTCATCATCTTTATTGGATTCCTACTCCTCCAAACCAAATCATGGTAAACACACACTGCATCATTCTCCCATCTTTTCTCATATAGCCTGACTGCCTGACTGCAGCTGCTGGCATTATCAGCTAATAATAAACCCCTCCTAACAAATGTTGTGGAGTGTGTTAGTGAACCCACTGCACTCCAGTGCTTAGCCCTATAACCACCGTCTGTTATGATCAATGCTGAGGAGCTGGCTAACAGGTTCTCGAGAAGTTGCCCCCATTGTTTCTGATTCTCTCTCTCTCTCTCTCTCTCTCTCTGTCTGTCAGGCATGCAGGTGAATGCCCTGCAGACAACACACCGACAGGCTGACTAGACTACTTTGTGAAGGTGTTTCTGGGTTGGCGGAGGCGTCACATGTATCACAGCTGAAGTGAGAGAGAGAGGGAGAGAGAGAAAGCTCTGAGTGGGGCCGTGAGGCTGTGGTGAGGCCACGTAAGGTTGCATGTAGAAAAACAGTTTGGGTGTGAAGTAACCTACAGATTTTCTTTAAGCACAGGGATATAACTTAGTTGAGCTGCTGAGATAGATTTATCTGTGGCTTTAAAGTGGTTGTTTTTCTTAACTAGTTGTTGTAATAAATAATAGGTGGGCTTCCATGTTCAAGTATAATTAAATTAAAGAATTAAAGTTGCCATTAATACTATCAACTTTTTGCCACGAGGGCCTTCATTACTACGTAAAAAAAAAACATAAAAATGTGTGTCTGTGTGTGTGTTTACGCCAGTGGTGGCTGGTGCATTTTTGCCCAGGGTGGGCTATAGCAAAAATAGGGCTGGATGATATGGTTGAAATCAATATCACAACAATAAGTATTTTTCTCCATATCAATATATATCACGATATGGTTCATGTATGAAAAACCATGTTAAATAATCAAATTAACGATCATCTCATTGAACCGAATGGTGATCTCAAACAAACCGTAAATTTTCAAATAATACTCCTACCATACCTAATTTGATCAGTTTTTAAGTAAAATCTACTTGTCATCATCAATTTAGACAGCAGAAATGTGCCACAATATTAAAATATATTCATATCATAACAATATGATCCCACTGAAAGACACTAAACAATATTGAATTATAGTCCACTCCAGCCCTAAATGAAGCAAGTCCACACACACTATATACTAGCTTACCTTTTGAATCATATGGCCTACAGATTAGCAAGCATATAAATTACAGAGCAGATGAGAGAAATACACACAGTAACCTGGTCAGCAGGCCTCTGATCTCTACATCAAACTTCCCTCATATTGCCTCTAGCATCAGCCTTAACGTCCATGTTGTTTACACATTCAAATTACCAGTTAAAAGCACATAAACTCGTCAGAAGTGAAGCACAGTCAGTTACGTTGCCTATGATGAAAGCACATTAGGGCATGCGCATATAGAGCCTATAGAGAATGCATTGCCGTGGCGTGCCGTGCCCGCAGCTCCAAGAGAACTGACCAAAGTGAAAGTAAATGAGAGCGGTCCGGGCGATTTTCAATCAGACTGAACGTTGCACTAAAGCGACTGTACAGACTCGGTAGTCCACAGAACACGACTGCAGCTGGCTGGACTACTGGTTTTGTTTTGTTTCTTCCCTCTCTGTGCTCGCCCTCTATTGGTCAGCCACCAATGGTTCGTGCATATCCTACAAAATGCCCCATTAATGCTGTGATGAATTAAATATTCCTGGGGGCTACATTTTATACAGACTATTTTGCTTCAATCAAAAATAAATAATGTGACATTTGTGAACATTTTCCTTTCATTTGTACGCAAAATAAACACCATCCCACCTCAGACCAGCAGAAGTCTTTTTGTCAAATAATCATAGTCCCAAGTGTCCCATTGTGACTCCCATACCCATACTCATAATGGAAATCTGGTGGCATCTCTACTGCATCTGGGCTGCTGTGAGTCTTTTGGTACCACCGCTGTGTATTGTACCATGCAATGGGAACCACTCGTCTCCGAAGGTGAACACATACACATACACATACGCACAAACACAAACACACCTCCTTTTTCCTCCTTCACCCACACAAACAAACATTCCCACGTTCCGCCGCGCTCCCGCACCTCCCCCCCTCCGCTCAATGTGTGTGTGTGTGTGCTCGCTCTAAACTTTGCCTGGCTTTTGATCTGAGCCACAGATAATACTCCTGGCTGCTGCCTCTCCCTCGACCCGCTCCCAACACCCACATCGAGGTCTCTCACACACACACACACACACACACACACATCGAGGGCGTAAAGAGAATTATTCATTGTTTTCACCACACAACAAAAGTGTTTGAGCTCAAAGAGCAGCTGCCTTCACATAGTTAATGTAACATTCCTGGGGATGCGAGCAGCATTGATGATAGGAGTGTGTCCTGTTCGTTTGCCGTTCCACGACAGCGGCGCGCTACGCTTATTAAAAATAGATGGTGGTGAAATTGGCCAAAAGCATGTGAATTCAGATCAAACCACAGCTGTGCCGCGTAGCTGTTTATACTAGATAGATAGATATTTGATTCAAGTGTCATGCACACAGGGTGCCCAGCCCGCATGGGCTTATAAGACACTAAAAACAACAATCTTGCATGCGTGTGTAAACAATTCAACAAAAACATACAGTATGTATGCATATAAATATACACACAGTATGTATGCATACAGTATATATACATATACATACTAGCATACGGTATATACATAATGCACAAACATATACACATTATAGAACTCAAATATACAGCATATTTTTTCTCTTTTCCCAGGCTTTAGAAATAAAATTGGCTGTATGGAATGCTCCTTTTCTAAAACATAATTCAAGTTTTTTGTAATCATCCAAATAAAAGAAATCATTATATAACAAGCTCATTTTCTCGAAAAGCACATAAATTCATCATACAGAGGACAGAAGAACATAAAATTAATCTCATTTTCAATCTGTTCTAAATCACAGAATACTACTAAATAACGCATTAAATGAGCCAACCCTAATTAAATCTGGTGTGGAAATTGAAACCCTATTGGTTTGTAATTGTGCATAAGGAGTTCTTGCGACCTTCTATTTGTGCGTTGTCATAAAACATCTCCACTCTGAGGAACAATGTCAGCAGAAAGATATTCTTAATGAATCCCTCTGTTATGAATGCAACCTATTCAAATAAATGTCCACATCACAAAGACCTGCAAACTCTTCTCTGCTCTGGGTGAAACAAGGCCACAGAATAAGCGCCCGAGACAGAACAGACAGTGGCTGGTCCTATAGGGCTCATCATCACTGCAGCTGACCACTGAGAGGAGAGGCAGCTGAACGCCTGTGCCAGATCTCCTCATGCACCACTGATTGCAACTACTTGGCCTGATTTGAGCCTGGAAGAGGCCTCCGCTATTGTATCCCAACTCACTGCCCAGCGCTCAGTGCATGCTGCCATTTGCCCAGTACTCGGTGCCCAGAGCCCAGTGGTGGGCTGACCCTATAGTCCCACAGGCGTTCACCCAGCACAGAGGAAAAGGGCTGTGCCAACAGTTAAAGATGTGCACTGGTGTGCACCATCGGCTACAGGAAGTGTTCATCAACTTGACAACAACAAACAGGGAAATCCGATACACAGGACACAGTACTCATTGTGATCATTCAGGGAGACAACTTTAGAAGGCAATCTGGTAGGGGTGTCACGATACACTCAGTTCACGATACGATACGTATCACGATACTGGGTTCACGATAACGATACGATACGATACGATTTTAACAATATTTTTTTAAACTTGAATAATGACAATATATGACTGGAAAAGTAGTATTTTATTTGAAATGCACAAATACAAAACATGCTGTTGTGGGATATTGTTATTACAATAACAACTAGAAAAAACATGAGATTGGAGATAAGGCTTATCTTGAAATAGAATGAGTTACACCGTCACTTAGATTTACTTTGAACTAAAAGGTTTCTCAGCAGTATAAATTCTCATGCATCTTCAGTTTTTCTTCAAACTCAAACAACAAGACTTTTCTTAATCTATTTTTTATGCATCTTCAGTTTTTCCTGTCAAGTAAACAGTTTTGCCAGAAACTCAATTGAATGGTTTCTCTCCTGTATAACTTCTCATGTGTCTCTTCAGAGACTTGTTCAACTGAACTACTTTCCACACATTGAACTTCAACAAACAAAGACGTTTCTTAGTCTATTTTTTGGAGAAAAAAAAAAAAAAAAAAGTTTTTTTTTTTTTTTTCCCCCCCCACGATATGAGATTTCATCTCAACGATACATATCGTGACGTTTTACTATCGCGAAATTTCGTGGGACGATATATTGTGACACCCCTACAATCTGGCTTACAGTACATCAAAGATATATGGAGAAAGCAGGAAAAAAAGAAGCAGCACAGGATCAAATGCAAAAGTGGACCATTTACTGTATATCCTGGATGGAAAGTGTCCAATGGAGAAAAGTACATCTCATTCTTCAAGAAGAGTGGGATGATTTAAAGTTAAAAGCGACATAATTAGATTGTAAACTCGCTGTCATTTTGTCACACAGTCAAAATAACACAATACTTTTCAATAGATATGATCATCACGCATACTGTGAGGTGGAACCACAACCCAGCCGTGACTTCAGTCCATCACAGAGAAGCAGTCGGCTGCTCAAGCTGTCAGAAAGTTTGCCGGTACACAATCCCAGCGAGGTAGCATCTTGTAACTTTGCTTCTTCTTCTGTTCCTGTGCCAAAGCGCTTCCTGCGCCAAAGTAGGAAATGAGACTCTCTCTGAACCTGGTAGACTGCACACAATGAGAGAATTGACAGGTATGGCAGCGTCTGCCAAACTCAGAGCCATCCCGTCGCACTCAGGATCAATCTCCATGACTCACTGAGCTCATATCCACATGCCGTTTCCTATCAGCTGGGAAGTTAATGTACAGGTTAATTATCCAGGCAACTCTGTTAGGAGAAAACAGAAACACAGCCAAGTGTGCTTTGTTAGGCCAGCATTGTTGTTGTCATCCGTGATATTCTCAACTTAATCCTCTCAGCTCACAATGATCCCCTCAATAAAGGAATGCCAGAAACCAACTATCATTTGTGAGGAGAGTGACTCCGTGGCCTGGACAAATGAAGGCAGATGTTGTAAAATAATTCAGCTTCTGTCTGGAAGTCTTTTCTAAACAGCAATCCATCATGCAGCTAAACATTGCCTGTGCAGTAGAGTATAGGAGTTTGTCATCATGCAGCTAAACATTGCCTGTGCAGTAGAGTATAGGAGTCCCTCATGCAGCTAAACATTGTCTGTGCATTTTTTTTTTTATATATATATCTTTATTGATTCAATAAATGCAGAATTGTGCAAAACAATACAACAAAACAATATTGATCAAAAGGAGTAAAACACAATAAAGCCCGAGGGCTTGTTTCCATTGTGGTCCTTTCAAGTCCTTTGCAGTAGAGTATAGGAGTCCATCATGCAGCTAAACATTGTCTGTGCAGTAGAGTATAGGAGTCCATCATGCAGCTAAACATTGTCTGTGCAGTAGAGTATAGGAGTCCATCATGCAGCTAAACATTGCCTGTGCAGTAGAGTATAGGAGTCCATCATGCAGCTAAACATTGTCTGTGCAGTAGAGTATAGGAGTCCATCATGCAGCTAAACATTGTCTGTGCAGTAGAGTATAGGAGTCCATCATGCAGCTAAACATTGCCTGTGCAGTAGAGTATAGGAGTCCATCATGCAGCTAAACATTGTCTGTGCAGTAGAGTATAGGAGTCCATCATGCAGCTAAACATTGCCTGTGCAGTAGAGTATAGGAGTCCATCATGCAGCTAAACATTGTCTGTGCAGTAGAGTATAGGAGTCCATCATGCAGCTAAAGCTAAACATTGCCTGTGCAGTAGAGTATAGGAGTCCATCATGCAGCTAAACATTGCCTGTGCAGTCCATCATGCAGCTAAACATTGTCTGTGCAGTAGAGTATAGGTCCATCATGCAGATAAACATTGCCTGTGCAGTAGAGTATAGGAGTCCATCATGCAGCTAAACATTGCCTGTGCAGTCCATCATGCAGCTAAACATTGTCTGTGCAGTAGAGTATAGGTCCATCATGCAGCTAAACATTGTCTGTGCAGTCCATCATGCAGCTAAACATTGCCTGTGCAGTAGAGTATAGGAGTCCATCATGCAGCTAAACATTGTCTGTGCAGTAGAGTATAGGTCCATCATGCAGCTAAACATTGTCTGTGCAGTAGAGTATAGGTCCATCATGCAGCTAAACATTGTCTGTGCAGTAGAGTATAGGTCCATCATGCAGCTAAACATTGTCTGTGCAGTAGAGTATAGGAGTCCATCATGCAGCTAAACATTGCCTGTGCAGTAGAGTATAGGAGTCCATCATGCAGCTAAACATTGCCTGTGCAGTCCATCATGCAGCTAAACATTGTCTGTGCAGTAGAGTATAGGAGTCCATCATGCAGCTAAACATTGCCTGTGCAGTAGAGTATAGGAGTCCATCATGCAGCTAAACATTGTCTGTGCAGTAGAGTATAGGAGTCCATCATGCAGCTAAACATTGTCTGTGCAGTAGAGTATAGGAGTCCATCATGCAGCTAAACATTGTCTGTGCAGTAGAGTATAGGAGTCCATCATGCAGCTAAACATTGCCTGTGCAGTAGAGTATAGGAGTCCATCATGCAGCTAAACATTGCCTGTGCAGTCCATCATGCAGCTAAACATTGTCTGTGCAGTAGAGTATAGGAGTCCATCATGCAGCTAAACATTGTCTGTGCAGTAGAGTATAGGAGTCCATCATGCAGCTAAACATTGCCTGTGCAGTAGAGTATAGGAGTTTGTCATCTTCATCCTAAACTAGTCACTACACTCAAAGAAACCAGTGAAATTTCCCTTTCACGATCCACAAATCAATTTCCATGCACACTATGCGTCCCTCATTGTCTTAGCCCAGCCATCTCCATCCCACACGGCATGTCATCACCATTTCATACTGCAGTGCACAGCCATTCTAGAGGCGATACAGCCACTTCCACCTAGATTACAATCACAATTCAACAAACACACAACAAACAGCCTCGTTTTCAGACTGCCTACTGTACACTATCCAACTGGCTTCTCCCTTCTCCTTCTCTCCCCTTTGTCCCCACTGACCTTCTGATCTCCATGGCTCCTCCAGCCTTGGGCCTGCTCACAGCTCACTGCTTCACAGAGCATTAGCCTGGAGATGAAAGGGGGTCTACAGTAGGATTAGAGAACTGTTGTACATGCCCCAATGACTGAGGAATGCTCTCCTGCCTCACTCAAGGACAGGCTCAAACACTCCAGACCGGCAATCTCAGGGCTGGAGAGTAGTGAGAGGTTCTTACTGTAAGCCTCATGTGAAAATGTTCATATGCATGTGCTTGTGCATCATCATATATAAAATGGAAGTATGGGAGTAAGGCCGAATTCAGGCACCCGGCAGGAGGAGGATTTTTATTCAGAGAACAGATATACAGCCATGATTTTTTGAGAGAGAAGAGAAGAGAAGAGAAGAGAAGAGACTAGTGGAGCATGACGCAGGGCTGCATCCCCCAAAAGTTGGATTGCCCTGAGCTCTCTCGCCATACGAAACTCGGTGTTTTTCACGCATACCCCTGCGTCACCCACTGCCAGAGCCTGACGGACTACCCCCAGTGACTATGAATGGAGCACAGGGGAAATGCGAGCGACGGATTGTATGTGAATGGGCCCTAAGTGGGCTCTGTTTGTTTGTTTCCATTTTTGTCCCACATTGGATGATGTCATAAGCGAGTGACATCACTGATGATCTCATAGGCATTGAGACATCATCAGTGACATCATTATTGACCAAAATGGAGCAATTGTGATGTCACTGATGATGTCACAATGTCTATGACCAGCAAAGTTGAGCAATTGTGCGCTGAGTGACGTCACTCGAGCACGCCAATTGTGAAGTCATCAGTGAGTGATGTCATCAGTGATGCGAAGTTGGGCAATTGTGCCCTGCACATGCCAATAGAGTAGGCGAGGCCATGCAGCAGCTTGCCACCCCTTTTCCGGCGCAAGTTAGTGATTCAGTGATTCACACAGGCTGAAATTTGACTTTCTTAACAGTTAATTACTTTACATTGACGGAATATGCCAAGAGAAAAAAGCGTATCTCTCTCATGCACGGGTGCACCCCACACAGCCCAGGTGCATAGACTGCATCAAGTCACCCAGAATGTAAGTAGGTCATCCGCTTTAGTTCTTTCAAAATAAAACCCTTGTTGTAACGTTAATATTTTGAGTCATGCTTTACAGCCGGTGTCCACCCGCTATGCCGACCACCCGCAATGCCGACCTTAGGTTTAGGCGTGGGGGGTGGGAGAGGTTAGGTTTTGGGTTAGGGTCTGGGGGAGGTTAGGTTTAGGCGTGGTGGGTGGGAGAGGTTAGGTTTTGGGTTAGGGTCTGGGGGAGGTTAGGTTTAGGCGTGGTGGGTGGGAGAGGTTAGGTTTTGGGTTAGGGTCTGGGGGAGGTTAGGTTTAGGCGTGGTGGGTGGGAGAGGTTAGGTTTTGGGTTAGGGTCTGGGGGAGGTTAGGTTTAGGCGTGGTGGGTGGGAGAGGTTAGGTTTTGGGTTAGGGTCTGGGGGAGGTTAGGTTTAGGCATGGGGGGAGGTTAGGTTTAGGCGTGGGGGCTGAGAGAGGTTAGCTCCAGCCGGTCCACCGACACGCTGCACGCCGCCTCGCTCAGCTGGTTCTGCTTGTGGGCTATCGGCACTGCGTCCTGTCGGCACATAGATGCGGCACCTTACAGCCACAGTTTCATTCCATATGTAATCTTAACATCACAAGTATTTTGATACAATGTTTGCGGCTTCTTTTGTTGAAACACCTTTTTCTCCTCCAACGTGCATCAGTAAGGCTATTTACTTGTTTAAATTACATTATTTTTTAAAGTTTTAAACGTTTCCATTTTGTTTTGGCTGGCCTGACGCTGGCCCTGTGCGGAGGGGGAACAGAGAGCCTGCAGACGTGCTGAAACTTACGTGGTTGAGAGAGTGCGATATAAAAGTGTAAAAGGCGATGCTGCTGCTGCTGCTACCCCCTGCTGCTTTCCTGGGTAAGAAAAAAACGTGTATTAGCAGGACTTTTGATGTAAAAAAGGGTATAAGCAAAGCCTCATTAAGATGCAGACACAGAAGTATGCTAATTTTACCCTACATCCTAGAGAAGTAAAAAGACAACAAAAAGGGCTTCATTAAAAAGGACCATGCATTATTCAGGGAGCAGCAGGCCAGAGGAATGGCTTTAGGCCAATTACCCACTGCTGGAATCTTCCCCTGGAGAGAGATGCTGCGCTCTCCATGTCTCTCTCTCTCTCTCTCTCTCTCTCTCTCTCTCTCTCTCTCTATCTATCCTTTATCCCTCTCCATCCCTTTTCTCTCCGCAGACAAAACCGACACAGAAGCCTACTTTTATTATCATTACAAGAGACTGCATCTTAATGGAAGGTAAGGAGGGAATAAAGTGAAAACAGGGATACAGGAACGCTGGTGGAATGTTGAGGGGAAAATAAATGAGAGGAAGAGCCCTGGAAGAATGAGAGTGAGGAGGAAGAAAGAGGAGTGTATTAGTGATGAAGCAGGGTTGTATGGAGAGATAGCCTGAGGGCCTGATGGATGACCTATTTCTACTAACAGCAAGACTCCTCAAATATGTCCACTCAGGCTGAGTGGATACTGTATACACACACACATGCACGCATGCACACGCACGCACGCACGCACGCACGCGCGCACACACACACACACACACACACACACACACACACACACACACACACACACACACACACAGACACACACACACACACACACACAGAAGAAGAAACTACAGGGACTAAAGAACATAGAACAATGTACTAGGCACTTAGACGTACACAGTTTTCGCTCTACAGTAATAGAGATGAAACCAAAGACTGATTTTCCCTTTTCATGTTGTTTCATTTGATTCATTATGTTATGAGGTGGCACAAAGTTTAAAACAATTCAGTATTTTTACCAGAAAAAAGGAAAAATTTAGGAAAAATCTGAAAAAATATACATGCTAAAAGAATGCATAGTAGAAATGTCCCCCCCCCCCCCCCCCCATAACATAAATGACCCCGCAACCCCCACTGGAACCCACTGGGGGGTCCAAATGCCCAGGTTGAGTACCATGATTTAGGCCCTGTTTACACGGCAACGCTCCCTGCATAAAACGGCAAACTTTTTTAGCGTTAGTGCCTTCCTTTTACACAGTGACGGCGTTATTGGGGCCTGAAAACGCAAAAAAGTGACGGGTCCCAGAGTGGAATTCTTGATAACCCCGCCCCTTACTGTTGCCGTGTAAAGTGGAGAAACGCAATTCGGGTGATGACAGAGTCCCCCTTCGCCATGGAAGACAATGGTAGGCAATAGGAGCATTGAACTACCCCAATACTATACAGCCTTATGACACAGGCACAATGAGTCGCATTGACATTCAACTAACGTGATAATGATTTGCTAAAAACACATAATCTGCATTAAGGTTAAGTGCCCGCTGCTAACGTCGCACATAGCCTATTAATCACTGTCTCCCACATTTAATAATTGCATTCTCAAGTGAAGTCCCAATTGTGTTGCAAAGAAAACAGGTATTTTTGATGTTGCTTTACTGCTTTATTCTGTAATACAATCTGGAGCAGTTTATTACCATTCGTGACTTCTGTGTCACTCTATCGCGTGCAAAATTCATTTAAACTTTAATCCTAAAAAGCTAAATCAAGCCCGTTAGAAACAGACAGAACAGGGGAAGCTAGGCGTTTTTACCTTCAAAATAAAAGCAGTATTTTATAACTTGGTAAATAAAAATCAGGGCCGTCGACTCACTACGTGTTAAAATTTACTTTTAGTTGTCTGTGTTCTATATGTCTTCTGTGTATTTTGGATCACACACACAAAAAATTTGCAACATGCATCAATAAGACTATTAGTTTATTTAATTACCATTATTGTGAAGGTTTTAACCAGAAGTTTCAATGTTATTCTGGCTCACCTGACGCTGCTCTGACTCTTTTGCAGCTTCAGTCTGCATGCAAATCGTTATCACAAACGCTGTGGCAAAATAAAAGGTGAGAACGCAACGCTAGTTTCCCGTTTTATGCAGAGATGGTTGTCGTCTAAACATGGCCTTAGACCACTAGGCCATGCTTTTCTCATTCAACTCAACTCCTGAGTCTTCACAAAAATACGTCAACTCACATACTTATCTAACATCTAGCAAACATGACGACGTCATGTTGAAACTCTATTTGTATGTAGGTGTATCAGGTTTTTGATATCAACTCTCCATAGATGTATGTAGGGATCCTGTTCCTTTGCCTGGTGCTACACTGACTGCTTAAACTATGACTCAGCACACTGTGTGAGCTAAACCTCAGACATGTGTGTGTGTGTGTGTGTGTGTGTGTGTGTGTGTGTGTGTGTGTGTGTGTGAGAGAGAGAGAGAGAGAGAGAGAGAGAGAAAGAGAGCTAGTTTCCTCATCTCATCACAGAGAGAGAGAGAAAAAAATTACCTTTATCTGCTGTGAGATCACAGAGCCACATCTTTTTGACGTGTGTTTTCTGGCATTGCATGTTTACGTGCCCCTTGCACTTAACCAAGGTCAGAGGTCACCATCCTAAGAGACAGTTAGGGCAGTATGAGGGACAATTACATACAGAGACACACAGAGAGATGGAGAAAGAGAGAGTAACCGGCCAATCAGAGACTGCGCCGTAGTTGATGATGTACTGTAAATACAGGCCGCCACTGGGAAAACAATAATGTCGTCTCCTGCAGCAGCAACGAGCAGTAACTTTAACGTTAGTAAACACAGCTGTAAGTGCAGTTATTGCAGAGATAGACTCAATAACACCAACTAAACAACAACAAGAGTATGCACCAGCAGAGTTTCTTTGGGCGAAATACGTTCTCCACCATTCTTTCGAGTGGATTTGGTGACACCGATTGGCTGAAGGAGTTGTCTGTCAAGGCAAATACTCCCCTGCCAACCACTGAAATGGATGTGGAGACAGAATGTGAGTTGACGTGATCAGTATGGTTGTAACTGGCTAAGAGAGAGCAGAGAAAGAAGCACTTCCAGGAACAGTGTGGCAGCTGTCAGGAAGTAACAGTAGGCTGTATACAGCACTATGCAATTCCCTCATTCAGTCCATAAAGGTATGGTCAATAAGGGGGCATATAACTAACTGCACCCCCAGAACTAACTGCATCCATGAACTAACTGCACCCCCAGAACTAACTGCATCCATGAACTAACTGCAGCCCCAGAACTAACTACATCCATGAACTAACTGCACCCCCAGAACTAACTGCATCCATGAACTAACTGCACCCCCAGAACTAACTGCATCCATGAACTGCGGGACGCGTTGCTATAACGTCACATTCAGACGGTCAGGAAGTGGAAGAGGAACAGGAAACAGGAGAGCGGTCAGCTACTGGACGGGTTGCCAGATCAGATCGCACAGCGGCTGCTGCGGTCGGAGCGCACAGCTGCTGGGGTGCGATGAAGTAACACTCTAATATGGGGAAATGTGTGTGTGTGTGTGTGTGTGTGTGTGTGTGCGCGAGGAAGTGATGTGGCAACAGTCCGTCCCTCTGTCAGTCACCCTGTCACAAGGTTTGCACAACCTGCCCCTGAGTGGTGTGTGTGTGCTTGCGGGTGTGTGTTTATTTGCATGCCTGCTGTACTGTGAAGGTAATTCAACATGCATCAACCAGAAGCCGTCTCCTTCACTTTAGGCAGATTCTTCCAGTGTCTCGTCCCTGTTTCCACTCCCCCATTTAATTGTCCCGGCAAGACCGAGTCCCACGGTTATGTGGAGGGACTGTGTGTGTGTGTGTGTGTGTGTGTGTGTGTGTGTGTGTGTGTGTGTGTGTGTGTGTGTGTGTGTGTGTGTGTGTGCGTGCGCGTGTGTCATGCCTGGGCCAGCTCCATGGGCCTGCTCAGTAATGAGAGCAGACAGTGCATCAGCACCAGAACCCCAGACCTGTCTGCTGTGTTGGAGATATATGGGGTGACCTGGCATCTGAACCCTCCTCCGCACACACACACACACACACACACACACACACACACACACACACAGAGTATGCATATGCATATACATGCGTGCAGGCTCATACACACATACAAACACACAGACAACACCCCTGGGATACCAGGCGAAGGGCAGATGAGGACATGTCGCACTCACCAGAGGTCACACTAGCCAACACAGGCACAAACACACAACCTTCTTTCTCTCTCCATCTCTCTCTCCATCTCTCTCTCTCTCTCTCTCTCTCTCCATCTCTCTCTCTCTCTCGCTCTCTCTACAGGCCGGGCTTCTATGCAAAGCCACTAATGGGGCTGTGTACCTACTGGCATGGTGGTCCTAATTGACTGGGCAGGGGGGTCCAGAGCGGGAGCTCCTGCCAAATAGGTGTAGACTCTGAGGCATGTAAACCTAGCCAGCGTCCCCTCCACCGCCTCAAATAGATGAGACTAATGCACACAGGAAGCACAGGTACACCTGGCTACGTGGCACTGGCACACACACATTGTGGTTTGAGGTAGACCCCAATGTGCAGGTTGAAGTAATTGTGTGCACCAGGTTTATGCTTTTGTGCATGCATAATAATGGATGTGTGGACGAGCATGTGTTCCAATGCAGTGGGTCTCAAAGTGGTGGTCCAGGGACCCCCCAGGGGTCCTTAATGGGCATTCTACAGGGTCCCCATCAAAAAGGGGAATAATTTATTTATACTTTCTGTTGTAAAACATAAAAAAAAAAAAAAAAAAAAATCTTATCAGATGGGGGCCCCTGGGACAAAATCTTATCAGATGGAGGTCCATCCATGGTGTAATTTGTGTCAGTTTAAAGTGTAACTAAGCCCCAAAACTTTTTTTCAGCTTTTAACCAATATATGGCTTTTGGGGTGGTGTGTGAAGAATTCTGGACAAATTTCATTTCCACATTGAGACCAAACTGTTACATATTCTACAATCTTTATCATTTTCACTAGCATAAGTGCCCTCTATGGGTTCAAACCTGCTTTTTTGGGGGGGCTCAAATGAATGGACGATTTGGTACATCGTTATGTCACGGTGGTATTTGCGCGTGGTGTACTTCAATGTGAATCAATTAATCGGCTTTATTTTATGCATTAAATGTAGCGTGAGCCGTTCGGGTGCTAGGTTAACGTAATGCATTATGGGTAGTCGGCTACTGTGGCTAATGCTAGCAGCTAATGTTACTTTACATGGCAGTAAAACGCCACTGAATGACTAAATTGATATAACTTTTAACCATTTCGAGCAACACTATTTCCATATACGGACCACCAGCGTTGGTGAGTTGTTTATAACGTGACTATATTTATAACGTACTCCGGTTTCCGGTTTATAATTCGGGTCTGAATTAGGGTTGTCCGATACCACTTTTTTGCTGATCGAGTACGAGTACGAGTACTGACATCTGGGTACTTGCCGATACCGAATACCGATACCGAGTATTTAATTTGTGGTCGACAACGTGTTTTTGTTACACCTTATGGTTAATTAAAAGATAACCTTTCAAGATTATGGGTTTTAGTCATTTTATTTAGTATATATTATCTGCAGAAGTACCTAGTTTTCGCAAGACCACACAAATTTTGCATAATGGGTATCACCTATACTTGATAGTCTCTTCTCTTGATGCCTTATGAAACAAAAGTTTCCCATTAAATAAGGAAATAAGGTTTCCAATTAAATAAAGAAGTATGCTATGAATCAACCATTTAAACGACATATCTGTGCATCTCCTTTGTATTTTGTTCTGCTGGTCTATTTTCATTCAAACATTAAAATAGAGGTTCCTCGTGTTCTTATGTTCATTATGTTGGGTTCATTATGTCGTAGTTAGATTACTACTTTAATGTTTATTGTAAAAAACGAACTTTATCATGCTTTTATATTGAAGGTAAAACCAATAAACCGGAAATGAAATTGTGACAATTATTGCTAAATTTGCAGACATTAACGTTACGTTCCACTTTTAAACAGTAGCGGCTGGTGCATTTTTGTCCAGGGAGGGCTATACCAAATATAGGCCTGGACAATGGGGTTGAAATCAATATGATAATCATAAGGATTCTTCTCAATATCAAGATCATATGTTTCACGTATGCAAAATCAGTGTTCATCTCATTGAACTGAATGGTGATGTCAAACAAACCTTACATTTTCAAATAATATGCCTGCCATACCTCATTTGATCAGTTTTTAAGTAACATTTGCTTGTCATCATCAATTTAGACAGCAGAAATGTCACTATTAAAATAACTTCATATCATCACGATGATTCCACTGAAAGACAACAAACAATAATAGGCTATTGAATTACCATCCACTCCAGCCCTAAATCAAGCAAGTAGTAACGGACGTTACTAGTACCTTCTGAATCATATGGCCAACAGATTAGTAGGCATATCAATCACGGAGCAGATTACAGAAATAGACACAGTAACCTGGTCAGCAGGCCTCTGATCTCTACATCAAACTTCCCTCATTAGCTTTAGCATCCATATTTACTTGAAAAGCACATGGCATAAACACTTTGGAAGAAGGACTTCCCACAGCATGTGAATGAGTTACATTACATTACCTATGAGGAAAGCACGTTCGTGCATGCAAATATAGAGTCCGTCAAGAATGCATTGCCGTCGCTCTACCTGACCCCACCTCCACCTGGTCGCTAGATACGAGCGCCCAGAGCCCTCCCGAATCCCTTTGTCTTGAGAGTGAACAGCGCATGTGCAACTTACACAGATCCTGGCTGCAGCACTGGTGGAAGCCGGAAGTCCGCGGACGGCGTCCGTGGCAGAAAATAGTTGACCCAAAACAGTACACATGTAGATCATTATGAATCTACATATTTATTGCAGATTATATACTCACTATCTAATATTCACCTCGCTCATAAAATATATATATACCGTATATATATACAGTATAACGTTTTATTTTCCTCTCCTTCATGTGGGTAGGTGGGGCGGCGCCCTGGTGCCCTCTAGTGGCCGGCCACCACTGCTTTTAAAACTTTAAACTTTAAGGCAGTATGGATTACGGGACACATAGCACGTATTACAACGATCTGGTAAGCCTTTGCTTGTTCCACAGCACTGTGTTGTCTGCTAGAAGAGCAACTAATGTTAACTTGTAACTTGAACAGAAAGTTTTCTAGTTTGTTGCAGGCTACGCAGCTAACTGCAGAGCTAACGCAGTCAGACAGTGAATGGGGAAGCGATGTGGTGCAGGCTGTAGCCCTCTCAGCTGATTACTGACCTGATAAGCTTTTTATTTCTCCTCACAAAGCGCTCCAGGTAGAGATGCAAACAAACAGGCTGTTATAGTGAAGCTTCTCTGCATGCATTAACAGCTGTGTGAGTCTGACGCTGGCTTGCTACTTTGAGGTTAATGTCACTTTGCATGCCCTAAGTGTAAAGTGGTATCGGGCGTGTCAGTATCGGGCGAGTACGAGTACAGCAAAATAGGCCAGTATCGGCTCCGATACCGATATCCGATACCAGTATCGGTATTGGGACAACTCTAGTCTGAATACAGCCAAAGAGTATAGTGGGACAAGAGGAGACGCCCTTCTGCCTCTTTCCTTGTTTTTTCAAATGAGGCAGAATGCCGTTTTGCCAGAAATCTGGGGGGTTAGTTCCCCTTTAAGTTTAGGGGTCCTTGATGTGGAAAAGCTGTACTACAGCATGCCACTAAAAAAACAAGTTAACTGAATACTTCTCCAACCTCCAGGCTGCTGTAACTTCAATTAGTGGTCTGAAATCACCAGTGTCCTGGATCCACAGATAAAAGTGAGCAGGAGAGAGAATGCCTGTTCCTAGCCTCCCTTCCAGGCAATTTACAGCCAAAATCTGGCCTGACGATTAAGTGGGATTATGTGGCCTATAGCGAGGTTTAGCGACAACCATGTCCTGTGCTCAAACCCTGAGAGAGGGTATAAGTGTGTGTGTGTGTGTGTGTGTGTGTGTGTGTGTGTGTGTGTGTGTGTGTGTGTGTGTTGTGTGTGTGTGAGAGAGCGAGAGGGGAGAGAGACATGGAGAGGAAGAGAGAGCAGAAGAGAGCAGGCTTTTGTTCCAACTGAGCCCCTAATTAGCCAGGCTAATTGAGCTGTTAATTGATCTGTTGTCTTAATTAAACATCTCCTGACGCTTCTTTGCTCCTTGTAGTTGGGGATCTGAGGGATATGCATGTGTATTTGTGTGTATTTTATGTGTGTGTGTGTGTGTGTGTGTGTGTGTGTGTGTGTGTGTGTGTGTGTGTGTGTGTGTGTGTGAGTGTGTGAGTGTGTGCGCGCACGTGTGTGTGTGTGTGTGTGTGTGTGTGTGTGTGTGTGTGTGTGTGTGTGCGTGTGCGCGTGTGCGTGCTTGGTAGCATGGAACACAGAGGTAGCTAACCCAAACAGATGACAATAATCTGACAGGGGTGACGACTCCATTAGACACTTTGGCTAGTTTTAGTTTGGGGCTAAAGGCGTCATTATAGATTTGCTCTGGGTTATCGTGGTGGTGAAATGCGTTTAAAGCACAATCTGATTACATTAATCTATGCAAGATGTACTTTGATAAAGCTGCCAATTTGACCGGGATCTGTGTGACTGACAGGCATAGACTTTAATCACTTATTCAACTAAGGCAAATCTGGTCCTTAGCGTACAAAAATAGACTCATCGGTTTCTTTGTGAGGTTCGATTTGAATTTTAACTCACCTTTATCATTTCCATCTGGCGTATATTCCAAAGTAATACACACCAGAATTAGATTTGCCTATAATAAAACCATGCAGCAAAAACATTAAAGAGCTGCACTATCTTGATAGAGAGAGTACGCTGAAGACGCTCAGTGGACTAGACGTGTTCAGTGAACCATTGTCAGTCTCTCATTTCATTTCTTTCTTGCTCTAATTGCTCATGCAATCAGGGAAATGTTTGGCTCAATTTCCATAAAGACTTGTAGCAAAGTGGAAATGTACCTGTTTCTCCTCCTCGTCTGCCACTTCTCTGTCATCTCCTTTTGATTTTCAACCTCTTCTTCTTGCCTGTCAAAGAAAATGCTCACATAAAAAAAACATGTGTACATCAGTCTGATCAATTAAATGATGACCATAGAAAATGGTGAATGTATGTCAATTATGCAAAACCGTCTAAGTCTATTTTGGTGAAAAAATGAACTTGAACTTCATGGCTTAATGTGTAAAAACAGATGATTTCACTCTCTAAATCAGGTGTCTTCAACCAAAAGGTCATTTTTGGATGAGCCAGGTAGTCCAGCAGAACTCCCACAACAGCTGAAAGCGAACACCACAGGACAGTGCAACATTCAAGTAAGCCGGGGGGTGTGGTGGGATGAAGGGGTGGGATAGGACCTGCAGGGGGCGTGGTGGGATGGAGGGGTGGGATAGGACCTGCAGGGGGCATGGTGGGATGAAGGGGTGGGATTGGACCTGCAGGGGGCATGGTGGGATGAAGGGGTGGGATTGGACCTGCAGGGGGCGTGGTGGGATGAAGGGGTGGGATTGGACCTGCAGGGGGCATGGTGGGGTGAAGGGGTGGGATTGGACCTGCAGGGGGCGTGGTGGGATGAAGGGGTGGGATTGGACCTGCAGGGGGCGTGGTGGGATGAAGGGGTGGGATAGGACCTGCATGGGGCATGGTGGGATGAAGGGGTGGGATTGGACCTGCAGGGGGCGTGGTGGGATGAAGGGGTGGGATTGGACCTGCAGGGGGCGTGGTGGGATGAAGGGGTGGGATTGGACCTGCAGGGGGCGTGGTGGGGTGAAGGGGTGGGATTGGACCTGCAGGGGGCGCGGTGGGATGAAGGGGTGGGATTGGACCTGCAGGGGGCGTGGTGGGATGAAGGTGTGGGATTGGACCTGCAGGGGGCGTGGTGGGATGAAGGGGTGGGATTGGACCTGCAGGGGGCGTGGTGGGATGAAGGGGTGGGATTGGACCTGCAGGGGGCGTGGTGGGATGAAGGGGTGGGATAGGACCTGCAGGGGGTGTGGTGGGATGAAGGGGTGGGATTGGAACTGCAGATTCCTTGCATTTCATACAGAAGGGCTGGTTCGTGTCTAGGGTTGAGTACTGAACTCGGTACTTTTACAGGTACCGACCGAATGACGTCGGTACTACCAAGTACCAGTTCACATAAAAACAAACGGCGACAAATTTCGGTACCTGAACACATCTGAGTAATAGAAAGAGTATTATAGAAATTCTGACTTAAACTTGAAGGCGAGAGCGAGTTATGTCAGTAAGTCGCCCTGCCTGAAACAACAACAAACATGGCGAGCCGAAGGCTGTCCACTGTGGCTACACTTTTCCAAGAGAAGACAACGCTCACTGCAACGTTTGCAATGCAACATGCAAAGCCAGGGAAACACCTCAAACTTGAGGAAGCACCTGGTTATGCACAAGATATTTTTAAATGGCGGAGCCACCGCAGTTAAGGTTAATAGCACCACCAGCAGCAAGACGCCTAGTACAGCCAGCACCTGGCTGCAGTAGCTGAAGTCTGACGATGATGATGACGAAACTTCAAGTGAGGCGTCGACTTCGACAACATCAAGTAACATTATTTAATGAACTAACGTTAGCTGGATAAGTTGTTTCACTGCCACGTTGTTGTTGTTAGCTGGGCTTTTTCACTGTCTTGGCTGAGTTAGCTTAGCATGTTTAGTAGCATTGTTAACGTTATAATCATCATCAGCTCGTGTCACCGTGAGTTGTGTTATTTAACTTTACACTCTTGCTAGGTCACCATGTGACAGTGACAGCCGCACAGGAGACACCGTTCACCCTGGCAAAGAAAGCCTCTTTACCCCGTGAGAAAGGCAATGAGTGCCACAAGGCAGTGACTGCATTCATTGTAAACGGGATGTTGCCCTTCTCAACAGTGGAGGCTCCATGGTGTCACGCCAACAGCCTGGAGCTCTGGTCGCAGCCGGAGCTCGAGCCGCGGCCTGCGAGCCAAGCTCCGGAAATGAGAATGCATTGTAAGTTTACTTTATCATACTACTTTTTACCTTCATGCCAGTGACCACTTTGTCAAACGATCCATATTTTTTTTTTTTTTTTTTTTTAGCTCATATATTTCATATATTTAAAAAATTCTAACCAGCGTTCAAATCCAGCCTGCGGTCTATATACTGTAGCTGCATGTCCTCCCCTCTCACTCTCCCATACCTTTCTGCCTTTCATCTGTCAATTAAAGGCAAACATGCCAGAAAAACAATGTTAAAAAAAGAAAAAGTAAAAAAGAACTCTGTAAAGTGAGTTTTTCCAAGGGTACATTCAGTGAAAAGTGTACACTCTCCTCAACACTTTCACCCCCCTCTGTTTCGTTTTTTTTTTCTGGAGCCATTGTTCACAATTTCATCAACCTCCAGTCACCCTCATCCTTCTTGTTCTATCACCCTCTAGTTGTCCTCATCCACTCTCTGGGGAGTCCAGGAGCTGGATAGGAGTAGGGTTAACCTGGTCACCTCTGCACACACAAACAAACACGCTAGTCCTGGGACACAGACGGAACTGTGTGTGCTGTGTACAGTATGTGTGTGTGTTTGTCTGTATCCAGGAGGAGGATGCTAACTCTATCGTCTGCTCTGAGGGGCTGTGGCAGCTGCTGCATTGGAGAGCTTGTGATGCCGTCGTTTCCCACAAGCGGGCTGGGGAGCACATGAAGGCAGGCTCTGTCGCCGCGCGGCCGAGGAGCATCAACAAGGATGTGATGAAGTAAGACCAGTGGCACGAGGAAGAGAGGCAGGAGGAGACAGCAGTGGTGAGATTCTCATGTAAGGCTCGCAGAATGATTCATTGAGTATGGTAATGGTTAACCGGCATGGAGTGATTTCCTCTTCCTGGGAATGTCGCACAGATTAACGCCAGCGATTGACTGAGCTGACCCTTGTGCTCAGCGGGGGGGGAGGGACAGACACACACTTTGGTTGAGCTGCCACAAACACAACCAAAACTATCTCAGCTGGGATGGGTTTTTCAACGTAAAGCTTTTTGAATGCTCATGTCTCCAGAAGCTCAAGATAAGGTTCAGCCACTTTCTGACATGAATAGAAACACTGATGGAGACCAGGAAACTAACAGATGCACGGTGCAAGAAGAGAACGCCTGTGGCTCCGTTTGGCAGCAGGGCTTCTTAACCTTTGTAGTTTATAAATAACAAATTTATAGTCTCACGCCTTGAACCAGAACTCTGAACAAATGCTGCTTGATGAGGGAAGCCACAGAGCTGAAGAAACAAGGAGCTCCAAACATTTGTTTGTGTGAGGAGCATTTTCTGTCTTTAATTAAGCACAGCATGGAGGCAGGGACAACATCAATGTGTCTTTGCCTTTGCCCTGGCTTTCAATAATCAAACAAGCCAAGCACACCATGGCAGATGTCACGGCCATCCTCTGTCCACTATTAAAAAGGTTACCATGGCAGCGCAGGGTGGTCCCAAACTGACCAATCTGTTATAGCTGTAACCACTGTATGCCATTTTAAAAGATGCTTTCTGCATTTTGATGTGTGAGGAATGTGCTGGATGGAAGACATAGTTTAACATACAAAAACTAGAATGACCGCACCGCGGATATATGCCTCCGCCAACAAGTGAGTAGTCAATATCCATGTCTGTCCAGACTTTGACGTTTGAGCCAAATGTGAAGAAATTCCGTCAAGGTGTTACTGAGATATGGCGTTACCGAGCTTGGAAATGGCGTTCGTGAGGTTACAGTGACCCTGACCTTTGACCACCAAAATGTAATTAGTTCATCCTTGAGTCCAAGTCGACGTTGGAGCCAAATTGGAAGAAATTCCGTCTAGGCGTTCCTGAGATATCGCGTTAAAGAGCTTGGAAATGTGGTTCCTGAGGTCAGAGTGACCTTAATTTAAACCTTGACCTTTATCCACCAAAATCTAATCAGTTCATCCTTGAGTCCAAGTTGAGGTTTGAGGCAAATTTAATGAAATTCCATCAAGGTGTTCCTGAGATATCGCATTAACGAGCGCTCGTGAGGTCACAGTGACCTTGAACTTTGACCACCAAAATCTAATCAGTTCATCCTTGAGTCCAAGTGGACATTTGAGGCAAATTCGAAGAAATTCCATCAAGGTGTTTCTGAGATATCGCGTTAACGAACATTGGACGGACGGACAGACAACCCGAATCCATAATGCCTCCGGCCTGGCTATCGCTGGCGGAGGCATACAAAAAAGAGTTTCTTTGACTTCACCACAGACAAATAATAACCAAGTGTTGCAAGAATTATCCAATAGTTTTTTATGGGTCTGTGTGTCTTCTTAACACGTACAAGCACACACGCACGCACGCACGCACACACACACACACACACACACACACACACACACACACACACACACACACACACACACACACACATTCTGATGTGAGGTCTACAGGGAAACCTCTCCTCTGAAGCTGCTGTGGTTAGAATAATAAATCATTGGGAGTGGTTTTAGGACTGCTGGCTCCCCTGAGAGCTAAGTGGTAGCTCGTCGCTAACCTCTAGCATTATGGTTACGAGCTGGACTCGCTTAGAGACACCAGGAAAGTCCAGGTCAACTCTGCTTCAACTTTCTGTGTTCATGATGAGCTCAGACAGTTAAGGCACACAAGTTGTTCCTGTGCTGTAAAATGCTCCAATACATATCTCCACTGACTGCACTTGTAAAAAAAAAAAAAAAAAAAGATCTAGCCTTATGATTGAGAACTTCCCTCTGTCATGCCATAAGTTATCAGAAAGTACTAGGCAATAGGAGTTACCATCAGAGAGAGAAGTGCAATATATCTTCCGCATCAGCAGCACAGAGGAAGACTGCAAGGCAGCCCAGAACTGGTGCAATCTTGCACATCCGCATAACTGTGTTGTTTTATCAACAGTGGCACTTACACGGCACTGTTTACGATAGATATGACCACAGCTGTAACTCACGGCCTTCTGGTTTTCATCCTAGGTGTTACAGACAGCAATATGTCAAAGTGTCAGCAATATTTCATCATGTCATGTTATGGACATTTACCGTCCTATAGTAAATAATTCACTGTGCTTCAGCAGCATGTGAAAAGTAGCAACAGGCCAAGTGTTATGGCTTGATATCAGTTGTCCTGGTGTTAGGGCAGTCTGAGGGCTCACGCTCAAGCATTCTTCACACATCATGTAAACAGAGGAGGAGTCTGGCAGAGGCCTGAAGTGCACTCCTCTGGAACACATTATGCATGTCAAAATAAGACTCGCTAAAAGCTTCTCCAGCTTTTCAGCTCTTTCTTCATGTATAATACTGTGGGTGTGTCAGCTCTTTCTTCATGTATAATACTGTGGATATGTCAGCTCTTTCCTCATGTATAATACTGTGGATATGTCAGCTCTTTCCTCATGTATAATACTGTAGATGTGTCAGCTCTTTCTTCATGTATAATACTGTGGATGTGTCAGCTCTTTCTTCATGTATAATACTGTGGATGTGTCAGCTCTTTCTTAATGTATAATACTGTGGATGTGTCATCTCTTTCTTCATGTATAATACTGTGGATGTGTCATCTCTTTCTTCATGTATAATACTGTAGATGTGTCAGCTCTTTCTTCATGTATAATACTGTAGATGTGTCAGCTCTTTCTTCATGTATAATACTGTGGATGTGTCAGCTCTTTCTTCATGTATAATACTGTAGATGTGTCAGCTCTTTCTTCATGTATAATACTGTGGATGTGTCAGCTCTTTCTTCATGTATAATACTGTAGATGTGTCAGCTCTTTCTTCATGTATAATACTGTGGATGTGTCAGCTCTTTCTTCATGTATAATACTGTAGATGTGTCAGCTCTTTCTTCATGTATAATACTGTGGATGTGTCAGCTCTTTCTTCATGTATAATACTGTGGATGTGTCAGCTCTTTCTTCATGTATAATACTGTAGATGTGTCAGCTCTTTCTTCATGTATAATACTGTGGATGTGTCAGCTCTTTCTTCATGTATAATACTGTAGATGTGTCAGCTCTTTCTTCATGTATAATACTGTGGATGTGTCATCTCTTTCTTCATGTATAATACTGTAGATGTGTCAGCTCTTTCTTCATGTATAATACTGTGGATGTGTCAGCTCTTTCTTCATGTATAATACTGTAGATGTGTCAGCTCTTTCTTCATGTATAATACTGTGGATGTGTCAGCTCTTTCCTCATGTATAATACTGTGGATGTGTCATCTCTTTCTTCATGTATAATACTGTGGATATGTCAGCTCTTTCTTCATGTATAATACTGTGGATGTGTCATCTCTTTCTTCATGTATAATACTGTGGATGTGTCAGCTCTTTCCTCATGTATAATACTGTAGATGTGTCAGCTCTTTCTTCATGTATAATACTGTGGATGTGTCAGCTCTTTCTTCATGTATAATACTGTGGATGTGTCATCTCTTTCTTCATGTATAATACTGTGGATGTGTCAGCTGTTTCTTCATGTATAATACTGTGGATGCGTCAGCTCTTTCTTCATGTATAATACTGTGGATGTGTCAGCTCTTTCTTCATGTATAATACTGTGGATGTGTCATCTCTTCTTCATGTATAATACTGTGGATGTGTCAGCTCTTTCTTCATGTATGATACTGTGGATGTGTCAGCTCTTTCTTCATGTATAATACTGTAGATGTGTCAGCTCTTTCTTCATGTATAATACTGTAGATGTGTCAGCTCTTTCTTCATGTATGATACTGTGGATGTGTCAGCTCTTTCTTCATGTAGAATACTGTGGATGTGTCAGCTCTTTCCTCATGTATAATACTGTGGATGTGTCAGCTCTTTCTTCATGTATAATACTGTGGATGTGTCATCTCTTTCCTCATGTATAATACTGTGGATGTGTCAGCTCTTTCCTCATGTATAATACTGTGGATGTGTCATCTCTTCTTCATGTATAATACTGTGGATGTGTCAGCTCTTTCTTCATGTATGATACTGTGGATGTGTCATCTCTTCATGTATAATACTGTGGATGTGTCAGCTCTTTCTTCATGTATGATACTGTGGATGTGTCATCTCTTCTTCATGTATAATACTGTGGATGTGTCAGCTCTTTCTTCATGTATGATACTGTGGATGTGTCAGCTCTTTCTTCATGTATAATACTGTAGATGTGTCAGCTCTTTCTTCATGTATAATACTGTAGATGTGTCAGCTCTTTCTTCATGTATGATACTGTGGATGTGTCAGCTCTTTCTTCATGTATAATACTGTAGATGTGTCAGCTCTTTCTTCATGTATAATACTGTGGATGTGTCAGCTCTTTCTTCATGTATAATACTGTGGATGTGTCATCTCTTCTTCATGTATAATACTGTGGATGTGTCAGCTCTTTCTTCATGTATGATACTGTGGATGTGTCAGCTCTTTCTTCATGTATAATACTGTAGATGTGTCAGCTCTTTCTTCATGTATAATACTGTAGATGTGTCAGCTCTTTCTTCATGTATGATACTGTGGATGTGTCAGCTCTTTCTTCATGTATAATACTGTGGATGTGTCAGCTCTTTCTTCATGTATAATACTGTGGATGTGTCATCTCTTTCCTCATGTATAATACTGTGGATGTGTCAGCTCTTTCTTCATGTATAATACTGTGGATGTGTCATCTCTTTCTTCATGTATAATACTGTGGATGTGTCAGCTCTTTCTTCATGTATAATACTGTGGATGTGTCAGCTCTTTCTTCATGTATAATACTGTAGATGTGTCAGCTCTTTCTTCATGTATGATACTGTGGATGTGTCAGCTCTTTCTTCATGTATAATACTGTAGATGTGTCAGCTCTTTCTTCATGTATAATACTGTAGATGTGTCAGCTCTTTCTTCATGTATAATACTGTGGATGTGTCAGCTCTTTCTTCATGTATAATACTGTGGATGTGTCAGCTCTTTCTTCATGTATAATACTGTGGATGTGTCAGCTCTTTCTTCATGTATAATACTGTAGATGTGTCAGCTCTTTCTTCATGTATGATACTGTGGATGTGTCAGCTCTTTCCTCATGTATAATACTGTGGATGTGTCAGCTCTTTCTTCATGTATAATACTGTGGATGTGTCAGCTCTTTCCTCATGTATAATACTGTGGATGTGTCAGCTC
>NC_139625.1:29913484-29953484 GCF_964638095.1 Poromitra crassiceps | reverse complement strand
CAATATTTCTGATGGTAAAATTAGCGTAAAAAGCAAAACACAGAATTCAGAACAATTAAAATGGAAAAAACAGAATTTGGGAAAAAATAAAATGGAATTTGGAAAAAAATAAAACAGATTTCATATGGCTCTACCATCAACACAACCCACGTTACACTAGCAGGCACCAGCAAGCTATAGATTCAGCAGCTGGTTACAGTGACTGATGTTGCTATCTAGCAGGCACCAGCATGCTATCGAGTACCACAGGGATGACGTAGGCTTAACCAGAAATCATTTTGGTTCATCAGGGGAAAAGTCTATGGGGTTTTAGAATGGGGATTTCACTGCATCAAATAAGGTCTGTGGTGAACAAAAGTTTAAGAAACTGCGGCCTTTGTGTCAGCGCGATAGTCTTCACAAATGTGAATCACTTTTATGCCTTTTGAAGCATTTTCTAAAAATCACCTTTAAAAAATGCATTCATGTTTCAAAAGTCATAAAATTGCTGCTCGTTTGTAACGATTATCGTGCCGACAAAAAGGCAGCAGTTTCATAAACCTTTGTTAACCACAGACCTTATTTTATGTATTTAAGCGAAATCCCCATGTTAAATCCCCATAGACTTTCCCCCTGACGAACCCAAGTGCTACTTCCAGACTCATTCCTACGGTTCTCTATAGTCTAGATTCAGCCGCTGGTTACAGTGTGTGTTAAGCAATGTAAGTTAATGGAAATAACTGCCTTTTTCAATAGCATTTCAATTAATGTGTTCTGCTATAACAATGTACACAGCAGTTTGTGTCAAATTGATAGTTTGACACATATAATTTTCTAAAGAATAATTGGCATTAGTGCTACAGCAGTGCTTTCAATCAACATCAAAATCATGTTATAGTACAATAAATCTATGTAAAGAGGTGTGATGGAAACCATAACCGTAAAAGGGGGAAATATTGGTATTTTATAGGTTTTATTATATTATTTATTATTTATTATATCAGGGAAATTTCCAGCGCCAAGTTTATTGGGTCACAATTCTGCTCCCAACTCTAAACATGCTGCTTCACTGACATAATCAAAAACAAATTTAACCAACCGCGTCAACAGCAAATTTTTCTGCTCGTAAAACTCTCTATTTGAAACAAAGCGAGCTCGGGGTTGTTCTCTAAGCTTTTTATGACTTTGTTACTCCTGTAAACCACATGACCCTGATCAGCTGATTCATCACCACTACAAAGACACTGTGTCCAAATAAAAGGCACCACAAAAGTCCAGACCACACACTCGACTCCTCGTTTGTAAAACCCCTAACTTTATGCACAGCGGCTGTATTCTCTCTCTCTCTCTCTCTTTTGCTCTCCTTCTCTCTTCCCCCCTTCACAAGACGTTTGGTCTTTAATGTATTTCAGAGAACATCTGCTAACTATCACTGAACCTCGTGGGATTTCCATTTAGCCCAGTTAATTACTCTATCAAGCCAGGTTCATTATCATATTCCTCCTCTTAAAAAATGCACCCGGCACTGTGTGTGACTGCATGTGTGTGTAGGTGTAGGTGCAAGTGTGTGCTCACACATGCGCACGTGCTTGTGCACTGTGTTTGTGTGTGTGTGTGTGTGTGTGTGTGTGCGTGCGTGCGTGCATGTGTGTGTGTGTGTGTGTGTGTGTGTGTGTGTGTGTGTGTGCGTCCGTGTGTGTGAGTGCGTGCAAAGTTCCGTCTTAAACACATTCCTAATTGCGAGTGGTTCAGCCATAATAGGCGTGTTAATGAACCAGAGGCGTCTATAGGAGAGGCTCTGGAAGTCAAATAGGGAATGTGTTAGTCTGCGTCTCCGGGGAGGACAGTGAGACCATATTAATCTAGATCAACAGCAGCCCTGTGACTTGTGCTCCTCTGTGCCGCTCCCTACAGAGGTTAGTCCAGGTTAGTGATGACACAGCCTCTCCCTATAGAGGTTAGTCCAGGTGATTGATGGCACGGCCTCTATAGAGGTTAGTCCAGGTGACTGATGGCACGGCCTCTCCCTACAAAGGTTAGTCCAGGTGACTGATGGCACAGCCTCTCCCTACAGAGGTTAGTCCAGGTGACTGATGGCACAGCCTCTCCCTACAAAGGTTAGTCCAGGTGACTGATGGCACGGCCTCTCCCTACAAAGGTTAGTCCAGGTGACTGATGGCACAGCCTCTCCCTACAGAGGTTAGTCCAGGTGACTGATGGCACAGCCTCTCCCTACAGAGGTTAGTCCAGGTGACTGATGGCACAGCCTCTCCCTACAGAGGTTAGTCCAGGTGACTGATGGCACAGCCTCTCCCTACAGAGGTTAGTCCAGGTGACTGATGGCACGGCTTCTCCCTACAGAGGTTAGTCCAGGTGACTGATGGCACAGCCTCTCCCTATAGAGGTTAGTCCAGGTGACTGATGGCACGGCCTCTATAGAGGTTAGTCCAGGTGACTGATGGCACGGCCTCTATAGAGGTTAGTCCAGGTGACTGATGGCACAGCCTCTCCCTATAGAGGTTAGTCCAGGTGACTGATGGCACAGCCTCTCCCTACAGAGGTTAGTCCAGGTGACTGATGGCACGGCCTCTCCCTATAGATGTTAGTCCAGGTGACTGATGGCACAGCCTCTCCCTATCCACTTTATTTTTGAATGCCCCGCTGTAAAATAATTATGGGTGCAAGGTCCGGTCTAGAACGTGACTGAGGGGCAGTTTACACGAGGACAGTTTCCTATGGTGACGGGGAATTATTGTATCGTTAGTGCCTCCCTTTTAGACGGCGACGGCGAATTCGCGCTTAGGAAAGGACACATTTTGAAACCACCCTCCAGAGTGAAATTGTTTGTGACGCTCCCCGTTGATCACTCCATGTAATCGCTTTGAGACGGATCATTTCAGAAACTCTGACGTGCCTGCACACCCGGAAAAGTCCCACGGCAGACGTGCTGTGTATTTCTGATACCGTTTTGACTAATCCTGGCTTCCTCTGACGTTAATAGATCAATAAAATGTTTTCCAGTTATTCCTAGGCTGCAAACTTGTTTTAACATGCAAATCGGAGTTGTTTCTGACGAGAATAAAGTAACGTTAATGCTACGTTATGTCAGACTGTTCTCATCCCCCATGCCAAAGCCCCCGCCTCGGCCATGAGAGGCTCAGAGCACTGCTGCTGCTCCTGCGCGCGCCCCCGCGGCCCGGAGCTTGGGGCTCGTGCATGAGCCCCTCGTGCGACGAGCAACGCCCCGTTGACCATCACACTGCCACCTAGCGACCTGTCATGTACATTACGGCATTTTAAAAATTCGACAGCGCTCATGTAAACGGGGAGAAGGTGTGAAGGAAAAGGTGTGAAGGAAACGCTATTGTGTTGTTTCTTCCAGAAACTGTCCTCGTGTAAAGGGCCCCTGATTAACTGAGTTTCCATCCAAATGTATCGCATAATTCAAGCGAATTTTGTGAAAATCCGCAAAATAAAATGCGAATTTATGCATGTTTCCATTCAGTTTTGTTTAGCGAGTTTTGGGAGTCGGCAGGTTGAGCAGTCGGTGGCGCTTCTCGTCAGGAGGAGGCGTAACGTGCCTGTGTGCCTGTAAGAGATCTCTATCAGCGGAGACCTGCTTTGATTGAGTCATCACCGTCATCGTCATCGTCGTAAAGTCGCCTTCAAAGCATGATGTTAGATTATAACGAACTAGTTGTGTGGCTTAGCCTTCCCAAATGTTGAGGGTCGTTTTTTAGAATTTAATACATAGAATTGGGAACGTTACATTCAATTTCATTCAGACTGCCTGGCGCTAATCGCCACCATTTCCCCCCGGAGTAGCATAAAGCGGAAGTGAAGTCATCGTTAATTCGCAAAATCTGTTTCCATTGCAAAAGTTCGCATCTTCCTACTGTCGATACGCTGATAAATCCACCCCCTCCAAGCGTAAAAACATTTATGCGATATTTCGACCTTTATTCGAATTTCTGGTGTTTCCATTCAAGTTTATATTCGCATTTTGGGTAAATGCGAATATCCAGAGGTGGATGGAAACCCAGTTACTGTTGCAGCTGGCGCATTTCCTCAAAACTCCGACGCTGGAAAAAAAGTTGCTTGTCACAACACTCGTTTGATGACTTATTTGAGGTTATTTGAGGTTATGTAATAATGTTATCTATCACATCCGCTATTTCTGTTGCTCTTTGAACAACTCGGGATATTTATCGGCAAGATTTTTGGCCAAGCTGGATGTGATTTGCTCCGTTCGCCGTTCGCCTGCAGCTTTGAAACATCATTTACAGACGGGCTATGTTGTGTCTGTGTCAACAACGTAACGGTGGGAGGGGGCTGGGAGGATTACGCCGGAAGAAGCACCCATATTTCACATAAGGCATCATGGCAGTGTTTGAGGCGGTCTGCCTCTGCTGCTAGACCCCATACATGCACAGGCAGGCAGCGACCAAGCTCTATTAAAACACATCTACGTTATTAATTTAAAGTTTCTTGATTATCTACAAAGGTACATACATAGACCATAAAATGCAATTTCTGGATTACCAGGCGCTACTCTTCAACTGCAAGCATAACGTTATAATCCAAGGAGCAATTCCAGAAGTGAGTCGCATTAATCCCAGTCTTCTGTTTAAACGCACCACGTATTTACCATTATTTATCTTGTAGCCCTATTTAGTGTAGCTATGCTGACATGTCAACATGAAACTGTGTGGTTTTTGAATGGAGAGACGACAGAAGATTCACTTCATCTGTTTCCACTGCAATTATCGCATTACCTTTCATCGATACGGCCAACTTTTCCACCTCCCCCAAGCGTGAAAATGTTTTTGCGATATTTGGAGTTTTTCTTTCGCATTTTGCAGCGTTTTTTATCCGCAAATTGAAATTTCACATAAAAAAAGCATAGATGGAAACCCGACTAGAGACAGACTCTCATCGGGAATTATATGCATCCTTCTTCCTGTTGGTAAAGGTGTTGTACCTATGATAAATTACTGTACAATGATAGTAATAATATATAATGCACATTTGTAAATGTAACCATATTTTTCCATTTATTCATCTATGCCATCAAGCAGATACAATCAAGTCCCCTCTCCAAAAAGAGCCTTTCATAAATGCCTGGCCAATTTGGTTGTCAAACAAGCACCCACGCTAAGAAGTTTCCCCGTATATCGCCTACAGATAGACGTTCAGTATATGGAGGTCTACGCAGTATGTGACACTGGTTGTTCACTGAGTGCAGTGCAGTGAAATGTACCCTTTGATGAGATTAGCTGAGTGGTGTACTTGAAATAACCTTTCATGCGCTGCCATTATTGTATTAATCTATTCTAAAACAATTTGGTTGAATTAATTAGGCCCTACATATTTCAGTAACGCTCACAGCCTGCCTGGAAACAGATGGCTCCGAGGGCGAGCTACTGAGGAATAAAAAAGAGGAGAGAGAAATAGGAATTGTGGAGGGCGGCGGGGGGGGGGGGGGGGGGGGGGGATATGGTGGTCTGAAAAGAGAAAGTATGGCAGAAAGTGTGACAGAAAGAAAGAAAGAAAGAAAGAAGAGACCTATCACCAGCACTATCACCAACACCAACAATTGAATGAGACAAAGACTAAGTGTGTGTGTGTGTGTGTGTGTGTGTGTGTGTGTGTGTGTGTGTGTGTGTGTGTGTGTGTGTGTGTGTGTGTGTGTGTGTGTGTGTGTGTGTGTCAGAGGGAGAGAGAGGGAGAGAGAGGGAGAGGGAGCGAAAGTTGCTGAGGTGTTTGAGGTCCTAATGCCTATCAGTTGCACTACTGCTAAAAGGAGATTGCTAGCTTAACAACAGTTGGGTAAAGAAGGCTATTATCTCAATCCTACAGTGTTCTGGACGGGTTCAACCTTGAACAGCTTGTAGATGATGAGCCTATCCATATGGTGCTTAAATCGCTCAGCGTCTCCCGAGCCATTAACCTTCAGGACACCTTCCACTCGTCCTCTGCATTGACTGACAGCTCTTCATTTCATGAAACATCTCCTCCATAAAGTTAGACTTCTAAACCACTGTCCTAAAATGCTACAAAGTTCAGCAGACTCAAAAAAAATGTGGCAGGCGCATATATATGTTAATGTGAGTTATAAATCATATATATGTTCATGTGAGTTATAAATCATTATGTTCATGCGAGTTATAAATCATATATATGTTCATGTGAGTTATACATTTTGTTCTATTTCAGATCACATTTTGCACGGCTGAGATGCAGAACCGCACACGCACAAGCAGAGTTTCACTTTGAAAGAGCGGCACAACAATGGCGAGCTGTGGGGACAGTGGAGATGTTGCACAGACTGAGAGGGGAGGAGGCAGAGGCATTTACAACATCATGAAGGATGACTTAATGGCTACTGGACAGGAGGTGGATCATAATGCACATTGTGGCCCGAGTCCAGCCAACTCTTGACTTTTTAATAAGAATCTCAACCTTGCTGATGACGACGATACCCTCGAAAGGAGACAGGGAGAGAGGGAGGGAGAGAGAGGGAGAGGAGGGAGGGAGGGAGGGAGGGATGAAGAGGCGGAGAGACAGTAAGAAAGATGAGAGAGAGGTTCTAGGGTTAGCTAATGTTGCAACAGAGTGCTTAGCTCACTCCCAGCCCACGTCAGCTCCTGTTTCACGGTGGGGGTAATGGACATCAAACCTCTGGCACTGTCTCCGGAGTCGGGGAAATTAAAGTTTTCCAACTCCTGACTTGGCAGGAGCCGCGGCAAACGATACCTTTCACCTGAGAGAGAGAGAGAGAGAGGGAGAGAAAGAGAGACAGAGAGGGAGAGTGAGTTCAGTTAGAGTGATGTCACTGCACTCCCTCTCTCTCTCTTTCGCTCTCTCTCACTCTCGATCTCTCTCTCTCAAGCCATTTGAGGAACAGCTTGAGCTGTAAAGACAATAGAGGCACAAAGTACAGCAGATGTGAACAGCGCCAACATCAGTCTATTGTGTGTTATATTTCTGTGACCCAAGTCACACTCGCAACGCAACAAGTAAGCAATAGATCACGACAGGCCGTGGTATATGCTCATATACCACAGCTAAGGGTCGTGCTTCACCCTTAGGTGTGGTATAATGAGCATATATCACGGCCTGAAGTGAGCTATTGCTTTTATAAAACAGTTACTAAGTATGGCAATATGAAAGAAATAAACAACTCCAATTTAAATGGCTGTTATTCAGAAATCATACTCTTGGCTCCCTGCACAGAGCCGACGCAGTTGCTGAACAATGTCAGATAGCAACACAGGCTTGGTGACAAACAGCTAACGTTAGTGTGGTGTGTTCTATATATGTGAGTAACAGGAAGCCTTGTGCAAGATAGCCTATAAGCTGCTGGGGGCGGGTTGTTATGGTTGGTTACTTCCTAGAACTACAGAGTTGACATATGTTGCTATGCTAAATAGATAGATTTGTCTCACGTTGCTTCCTTTTGAATGTAACGACAGTTAGCTAGCTAACTTTGGCTAATGCTTCTGCTAACGTTGGTTAACACTAATGTTTCCATTTCGGTAGGCAGCTAGCGAACGTTGTTCTCGCCGTTAGCTAGCGGCTAACTAGCTGTCATATACTGATGACGTCTAGCAGGAGACGACAGTAAACACAACCGCAAGGCACTCAAGGGTATTGTGGTGCAGAGTATGCTTGCCGCGGCGGTAGTACGTGTTACACGGTGGTGAGGCATACACCGATTACATAACATGTCCACCGGTAACACCGTTCAACTCCGCCCGCTCGTGACAGTTTCAGCATGTGCTCAGCTGTGCTGGTGTATATTACAAGCGCTCCCTCCTATCCTGGCTGTCTGAGTTCATCATATCTCTGGTTAGACAGACCAGCAAGTAACGTTAGTTGTACATGTTCTGAACACCATCCCCCATCATACACATGTAGGTAAGACCCCTTATCTAAGCCTGTGTGTTTCTCTTGCCACTGCCATCTCTGGAAATGTGGTTTTAACAGAGCTAAATCTCCGCTAGCATTGATGCTAATACCATAGGGTAGCTAAACATCCGCTAACATTGATGGTAAATAGTTAGCATTGATAACTTAGCTGTGATAAAAGCACATGCTACTCAGCTATCGTCATTGCCTGGCTTACTGCTGGTAATATTAATCCCATGGCCAGAAGAAATCCCCAGATTTGTCGCTAAGAACGTTAGTTTATTTTCTCCAGGAGGAGAGTCTGTCCCCAGTGTGTAACGTTATGTGAAGCTAACAGTGTTGTGAGCGCTGAGAGCAGCAGCAGGGAGGGGAGGGCTTGACTGACTGGGGGAGAAAGGACTGTGCAGAGTAGCCTAATTTATAGACAGACAAACATAACCGCTCCAAACTATTCTCTGTGGTTAACCTGACATCCCTACCACGCTTGTATTGGTGACTATGGAGCAGTTAAATAAAAAGAAATGGTGACACCGGTGTTGTCACGTGGTTATTACTGGGTGGGAAAATGTCCACACCGTGGCATCCCTAGTGCGGAGCTCCCGTTTTGCGAGTCTAGGAGGCTAGCTAGCTACCATTTGTTTTCTCTGTTTTCTTATAACTGTGGTATATTAGCTTGGTATATGCTAAATATACCACAGCTGTGAGCCAATCAGATTGCTTGATTTGAGAGAGCCCCCCCCCCCCCTCCTGCCCTCTCTCCTCTCTGGCATGCCTGGCATACAGTAGCTTGAGTCGATGTCTCGTCATAGACACTGGGGTAGCTGGCTGGGGGCGTGGTCAGGGTGGCGCAGTCGGTAGCGCTGTCGCCTCACAGCTAGAAGGTCCTGAGTTCGATTCTCGCCTGGGACGCTGTGGGCGCTGGAGTTGTGACCCCCCCATATCTTCAGTGCCTACTGCCCAGGTGGGCTATCTCGTCGAAATGGCCTTTCTGTGTGGAGTTTGCATGTTCTCCCCGTAACCCCTCCGTACATAACCCCCCACTAAAAACATGCAGAAGATCGTCATCCGACCAGTGACGACCAGTGCCTGCCCCCTGGAGGAAAGGACAAGCCTGGATGGGTCAAATGCAGAGGACATATTTTAAGTAAGTAAGTAAATAATTTATTTCGGTCAGTTTGTCAATTTCACATGAATGCATTACAGTAATAATGTGCGTTTACATATAGGAGACCGAAAAGGTGTAGGCTGAAGCCGCAGCTTATGAATGCCTACCCTTTTTTACATTTCATTACATCAAAAATCAAAAACAAAAAATAAGATAGTTGCAAGAATCAGTTTTATTTCACCGGCCACCTCAGCATGAGT
The DNA here is from genome assembly GCF_964638095.1 of Poromitra crassiceps. NCBI lineage: Eukaryota > Metazoa > Chordata > Actinopteri > Beryciformes > Melamphaidae > Poromitra > Poromitra crassiceps. The sequence continues at coordinate 29,944,229 of NC_139625.1, read as the reverse complement.
GTGTTGTGGCCACATGCATGTGTTGAAGTGTTCGTGTGACAATAAAGACGGGCTTGTCCGTCTGAAATCGTGTCATTCAGCATAGTTAGCATTAGCTGCTAGCCCAGCCCACGCAGACACGATCGGGGATTTAACAGTAAACACACATCTGAACACACGTCTGTGTGCCTGCTCTAGAATCCCCAATCCTGTAGTGTAGAGCCGCAGCACCGTCCTTTGGTGAGTGAGCCCTTTGGGGGGTTTTACCCCACCTGTGCACCAGCCGTAGTAACATTTTGTGGGCGTTCCCACACAGACCGACTGCATCTATGGCAGGCCGTGGGCGGGACCAGTGTGTCTGCTCTGCATCACTACTGTTTAAACTAACATGGTGGGCCGCGTGCGTCCTGCCGTCCAGCACTAATGGGCCAGAGTGATCCCCCGCGCCCGCCTTCATTACCTTGTTGACACCAGCTGCTAGTTTTAAGCACTTTTAAACGCTGAGTCTGAGTGGTGTGGCTCAAATCACAGAATTAATGCCGTTATTCCAGACCAGCTTTCTTTTTGGCAGTGCATTTAAGCCCCAGACTTAACAACAAGCCTGGGTTTTATGCATTCAGACAGCTGGTGAAAATAAGCCAGTTGCCAGTGGCATAAAACACTGTGTGCGTGTGCATGTGCGTGTGTGCGTGTGTGTGTGTGTGTGTGTGTGTGTGTGTGTGTGTGTGTGTGTGTGTGTGTGTGTGTGTGTGTGAGAGAGTGAACACGCGCCTGTGTGTGTGGGAGGGCATCTGAATATTAAAAACTGTCTTTTTAGAAGTTGCCTGTCCGCAGTCCAAATATTAAAATTGCACATTTGTCATATTGGTCAGCCTTGGTAAACAAGGATTTATCTCTCATATTCTGTTCTGAGCAGTATTTGGCATTAACAAAGGTGATTAAAATGCGGTGGAAAAATGTGACATGCTGCAAACCAAATGTTGCCGATTCCTCCTTCCCTCCTCAGCAGTTTGACACTCAGTGTTCCACTCTCCCTCTCTCCACGCTGGCACGCTTCATGACGGCCGTGCCTGTGTGAAGGCACTCGCCTCTTCACACACACACATCCACACACACCGACGCACAACCACACACACACACAAGTTCCCTCTCTTCACAGACTCACACACACACACACACATCCACACACACCGACACACAACCACACACACACACACACACACAAGTTCCCTCTCTTCACAGACTCACACACACTGAGCAATGCTATCTAGCAGCTGTACCTCTCCTTATGTGCAGAGAGTCCCACTCCTTCTCTCACACACAGTGAACATATGTCAGTCAGAAACAAGGCGGTTTCACATCGACTCTCTTTCTTCTCAATAAAAAGTCTGGTTCTGTTATCATGCGGCACTTAATGTCTCTTCACACCCATGTAGAAAGACCCTAAAACATACGTAGAGGTGACCTTGTGTGTGTGTGTGTGTGTGTGTGTGTGTGTGTGTGCGTGCGTATGTGTGCGCAAGTGTGTGTGTGTGCAAAGTGTGCGAGTGTGTCTGCGTGCGTGCGTGTGATTACAAAGGGAGGATCTGAGACGCCTTAGGTAAAACAAATACAGACTCCGATAGATGCCAGCAGCACCTGTCTGATTTACATTTCCTAATTGCAAATGAATTACCAAAGAAACATTCCACCGGCACTGACAGGCAACACGACGCCAAGACGGGTTCTACCTGAAGGAGAAAAGTCTGTTCACAGGAACATAGGTTTAGAGAAACTTCCACATAAGCCGCGCGGTCCCGCTGCTGGAGCCTGTCTAAGTACTGTATGGAGAAATGCAAATGTGCCTGTACGTACATTAGCGGACGTGGAGTTTACTCAGGAACTTGGTTGCTGCATGCTCTCAAAACAACCCAGTGTTAGTCCACTACCATAGGCAGGTTAATGTTGCGCCACTGCAACCAACCAGGTATCTTATTGCCAATCCCCTCCCAATTTTCCCAAGAGACTAATTTAATCTATTCCACTATTCTTCAATCTTTCCCATAGTTTCTCTTTTTTATTTGTTAAGAAAAGAAAGTAACACACAAAAATATATAGGGCCTACATCACCGCTGTTTCTGAACAGTCCATAAAATATGTTACACCAGAAATCTAGTCTCCATTGTTATGTTATTAGTTCAGTAAGTAAGAATGAAAGTTTTTGCTATAATTTCATTGTTATTTTATAAATAAGAGACATTACCAAAATCCAGGGAATAAGGCGTTTGAATCTTACATTTTGCAAAAATATCGAAAACTCAAAAAAGCACTAATGGAAAGGCATGGTTTGTACTGTAACTATAATTAATCAGCCGGGATTCATTCTAGTATCACACTCGAATGTCCCATCTTCCTAACCTCACCTGTAGCTCACCCCAGGTATGAGTGTCCAAAAACGGGTCTGGCGGGTTTGTGCTGGCACTCAAACAACCCCAAGGCTCCTCGCTGTAACCACAGGACAACAGCAAACACCACCTGTCCGGGTGATGTCATGCTCTCACCGCTATCCCATACTGTCACCTGAAACCATATCCAGTTCCTTGTGCTTCACCCTTCCCTGACCTCCCTCAAAACCACACCTTAACCCCCCATGAGCAGCACGCCTCTAACACTAACTGGAAGCCGCTTATAGTGATCAACCGCTTATATTGATCAAAAAGCTGGGTTCCGAATCATTCCTATACACATGCTGTTTAAATAACTTGCTTATAATGATCAATACTCACACTTACAGTGATCATTTTGGGCCATGTCCCACCTGAGAACAATGGAAAAAACTGCAATCTGTAATGTAAATGTAATCTGCATGAGAAATAAACAAAAAGAAAAAAATCAGTTATAATGATTATCTGCTTATATAGTGATCAATTTGACCCATCCCCAGGTGATCACTATAAGAGGAGTGCACTGTAACACCAAAATATTAACGTCAAACTGTGTTTATGTACCTGGACGTGTGTAAGCCCAGGCCCAGGCTGCAGTGACGGATGACCAAAGCAAGCGTGTGTGTGTGTGTGTGTGTGTGTGTGTGTGTGTGTGTGTGTGTGTGTGTGAGTGTGAGTGTGAGTGTGTGTGTGTGTGTGTGTGTGTGTGTGTGTGTGTGTGTGTGTGTGTGTGTGTGTGTGTGTGTGTGTGTGTATATTGTATGCGTACAGACTTACAGTGTATAAGCAAGCATGTGTGTGCTGCACTTGTGGGAATGTGTATCCATGCAAGTCTATAGCTCTAGGTGTAAAACAGGAGGATTAGAATATAGAATCATAGACCGTATAAAAATATGGACGTAGCTACCGTGACATCACCCAATGCTTTGTGCTTTTTGACCCTCGCCATCGTGGTTATTTGGAGCCAGAAGCAGCTAGCGTGAGTTAGGGTTTCCCACAAAGCCACAGCTCTGCCTCCTATTGGTCCGTAATCGGCGAGCTGAGCGATCACTGGACAGGCGACCTGTCAATCATGTCCCAAAACATAGTCTGTTTTATCATCTATTTGACTCTAAATGGGACCATCATTTACAAAAAGAACATCATGCTGTATTGAAGACTTGAAACCATACTCATTAGGAAAGTGTTGACTGAGGTAATAAATCAAGTGAGAAGTAGGGTCCTTTTCCCATTGACTTCCATGCAATTGGACTTCTTTTTGCAGCCAGTAGAATCGCCCCCCTGCTGGCCATTATAAAGAATGCAGATTGGCTTAATTTTCCACAAACGGAGCTAGCCCCTTGTGTAGAATGCAAATCCATGTTTACTCCTTTTAGTCAAACTTTCCCCCAGCGTGTCTGCGTTAAGAGCGAGGCGTGTTCTGGTGGAGATCGAGTCGTCTTCGATTAGACGAAAGGTGCTGTCACCACCGAGCACGGTGACACCACGCACACACACATGGACACACACACGCACACATACATACACACACATACACGCGCGCGCACACACACACAACCCAGGCAGCGGGAAACTAGCGAGGAGCAGCTGTGAGTTGCACTCATCAGTTGAGATTGAGGGAGACACAGGCAGGCTGGTAAACAGACACAGATGTACGGAGCTGAGCAGAACAGAGAGTGGTAGAAAGAGGAAGGTCACCCTTTCACAATGGGAAGGTGGCAACAAAGTCAACAACACTCGCTACAGCGTGACTACAGCTACTGTATGAAACAGGCCAGCCAAAATGGCTAATGTCCATTATTTACTTCATGGTCGAGTGAGTGTGTGTCCTGTTATTTTACTGGAAATATTCTCTCAAAATGAACAGCGAATAAATTAGGCTGATAATTTATTTATTTTTATTTTACATCTGGCATTATTATGGCAAAATTTGTGCTTGCCTGAATCATTGAGATGGTTCCACAAATTATAATAACTATGCCCCACAAATGCCAAAATATCATAGCCTCAACATGAGACTACAAGTTATTCTAATATCTGGACGTTCAATCGTAGTCTCAAACGGATACCCCCAAAATTCACTGACACCTCCCTTTATATCGACCTACTTTTCCATACAAGTGGCAACTTGCCATGAAGCGGGCTATTGGTTTAATATTGCATCGTTTTCAATCTGAGACTAGGATTGAAAGTCCAGATATCAGAATCACTTGTAGTCTCATGTTGAGGCTAAATAAATCCCAGTCAGAACAGAAGAACCTAAAACTAATGACTGACTTCATCTATCAAGGGAGAACCTGTTGAACTTCACCTGCCAAGACCTTCTCCTGTAACACACACACACAGCTGACAAAAGGAGTGGCCTCTGTGCTGCCACACTGCCTCCCCTGAGGGTGACCGTGACACCGTGACACCGTGACACCCCACCTGGGAGCTCAATAATCCTGTCAATTGTCACTGTCTCAGTTTCCCTTTCAATCTTGTACACTCTCTCTTGTTACACTCATTCACAGCCTTTTCTCCCTAACCTAGCTGGCCCAACCCCAGTCCCAGTTATGAAGACTTAAAAGGGGGCATCAGGGTGGGATAGTGAGTAGGGGGCATCAGGGTGGGATAGAGAGTAGGGGCAGAAGGGTGGGATAGTGAGTAGGGGGCAGCAGGGTGGGATAGTGAGTAGGGGGCAGCAGGGTGGGATAGAGAGTAGGGGGCAGCAGGGTGGGATAGTGAGTAGGGGGCAGCAGGGTGGGATAGAGAGTAGGGGGCAGCAGGGTGGGATAGAGAGTAGGGGGCAGCAGGGTGGGATAGAGAGTAGGGAGCAGCAGGGTGGGATAGAGAGTAGGGAGCAGCAGGGTGGGATAGAGAGTAGGGAGCAGCAGGGTGGGATAGAGAGTAGGGGGCAGCAGGGTGGGATAGTGAGTAGGGGGCAGCAGGGTGGGATAGTGAGTAGGGGGCAGCAGGGTGGGATAGTGAGTAGGGGGCAGCAGGGTGGGATAGAGAGTAGGGGGCAGCAGGGTGGGATAGTGAGTAGGGGGCAGCAGGGTGGGATAGAGAGTAGGGGGCAGCAGGGTGGGATAGAGAGTAGGGGCAGCAGGGTGGGATAGTGAGTAGGGGGCAGCAGGGTGGGATAGAGAGTAGGGGCAGCAGGGTGGGATAGAGAGTAGGAGCAGCAGGGTGGGATAGAGAGTAGGGGGCAGCAGGGTGGGATAGAGAGTAGGGGGCAGCAGGGTGGGATAGAGAGTAGGGGGCAGCAGGGTGGGATAGAGATTAGGGGGCAGCAGGGTGGGATAGAGAGTAGGGGGCAGCAGGGTGGGATAGTGAGTAGGGGGCAGCAGGGTGGGATAGTGAGTAGGGGGCAGCAGGGTGGAATAGTGAGTAGGGGGCAGCAGGGTGGGATAGTGAGTAGGGGCAGCAGGGTGGGATAGAGAGTAGGGGGGCAGCAGGGTGGGATAGTGAGTAGGGGGGCAGCAGGGTGGGATAGTGAGTAGGGAGCAGCAGGGTGGGATAGAGAGTAGGGGGGCAGCAGGGTGGGATAGTGAGTAGGGGCAGCAGGGTGGGATAGAGAGTAGGGGGGCAGCAGGGTGGGATAGTGAGTAGGGGGGCAGCAGGGTGGGATAGAGAGTAGGGGGGCAGCAGGGTGGGATAGTGAGTAGGGAGCAGCAGGGTGGGATAGAGAGTAGGGGGGCAGCAGGGTGGGATAGTGAGTAGGGGCAGCAGGGTGGGATAGAGAGTAGAAGCAGCAGGGTGGGATAGAGAGTAGGGGGGCAGCAGGGTGGGATAGTGAGTAGGGGCAGCAGGGTGGGATAGTGAGTAGGGGGGCAGCAGGGTGGGATAGTGAGTAGGGGCAGCAGGGTGGGATAGTGAGTAGGGGCAGCAGGGTGGGATAGAGAGTAGGGGGCAGCAGGGTGGGATAGTGAGTAGGGGCAGCAGGGTGGGATAGAGAGTAGGGGCAGCAGGGTGGGATAGTGAGTAGGGGCAGCAGGGTGGGATAGTGAGTAGGGGGGCAGCAGGGTGGGATAGTGAGTAGGGGGCAGCAGGGTGGGATAGTGAGTAGGGGCAGCAGGGTGGGATAGAGAGTAGGGGGGCAGCAGGGTGGGATAGTGAGTAGGGGGCAGCAGGGTGGGATAGTGAGTAGGGAGCAGCAGGGTGGGATAGTGAGTAGGGAGCAGCAGGGTGGGATAGAGAGTAGGGGGCAGCAGGGTGGGATAGTGAGTAGGGAGCAGCAGGGTGGGATAGTGAGTAGGGGGCAGCAGGGTGGGATAGTGAGTAGGGAGCAGCAGGGTGGGATAGTGAGTAGGGGGCAGCAGGGTGGGATAGTGAGTAGGGAGCAGCAGGGTGGGATAGTGAGTAGGGAGCAGCAGGGTGGGATAGAGAGTAGGGAGCAGCAGGGTGGGATAGTGAGTAGGGAGCAGCAGGGTGGGATAGTGAGTAGGGGGCAGCAGGGTGGGATAGAGAGTAGGGAGCAGCAGGGTGGGATAGTGAGTAGGGAGCAGCAGGGTGGGATAGTGAGTAGGGAGCAGCAGGGTGGGATAGTGAGTAGGGGGCAGCAGGGTGGGATAGTGAGTAGGGAGCAGCAGGGTGGGATAGTGAGTAGGGAGCAGCAGGGTGGGATAGTGAGTAGGGGGCAGCAGGGTGGAATAGAGAGTAGGGAGCAGCAGGGTGGGATAGTGAGTAGGGAGCAGCAGGGTGGGATAGTGAGTAGGGAGCAGCAGGGTGGGATAGTGAGTAGGGGGCAGCAGGGTGGGATAGTGAGTAGGGGGCAGCAGGGTGGGATAGTGAGTAGGGGGCAGCAGGGTGGGATAGTGAGTAGGGGGCAGCAGGGTGGGATAGAGAGTAGGGAGCAGCAGGGTGGGATAGAGAGTAGGGAGCAGCAGGGTGGGATAGAGAGTAGGGGGCAGCAGGGTGGGATAGAGAGTAGGGGGCAGCAGGGTGGGATAGTGAGTAGGGGGCAGCAGGGTGGGATAGAGAGTAGGGGGCAGCAGGGTGGGATAGAGAGTAGGGGGCAGCAGGGTGGGATAGAGAGTAGGGAGCAGCAGGGTGGGATAGAGAGTAGGGAGCATGCTTGCTGCAGCAGAAATCAAACCTCTGTGAAAAGAGCAATAGAGAGAGCAGATCCATGAGACATCCTCCTGCATTTGTAACTGACACCTACTTGCTTAAAATAATGACACCTATACACATAGAGCTACTAAATAATGAACTCCAGATATATATATATTTTATTTTTTATTTTGAAATGAACCTTTTATATCTATCTTATCTTCACTGCAGGTTGAACAGCAGTCCTGTGCTGGTTTGACAGGATCCATCAGAGGAAACTAGAGAAGGCTACTTGACTGTGATGCATTGCAACTGTAATTCCTTCCCTCATTCTTTTTCTTTTCAGCCGTCCTCCCACTGACTTGACATTGAAAAAAAACATTATCATGTTTTCATAGAAAGAGATGTCCTGTAAAGAGATGTCCCGTAAAGAGATGTCCTGTAAAGAGATGTCCTGTAAAGAGATGTCCCATAAAGAGATGTCCCGTAAAGAGATGTCCCGTAAAGAGATGTCCCGTAAAGAGATGTCCCGTAAAGAGATGTCCCGTAAAGAGATGTCCTGTAAAGAGATGTCCTGTAAAGAGATGTCCCGTAAAGAGATGTCCTGTAAAGAGATGTCCTGTAAAGAGATGTCCTGTAAAGAGATGTCCCGTAAAGAGATGTCCCGTAAAGAGATGTCCCGTAAAGAGATGTCCTGTAAAGAGATGTCCCGTAAAGAGATGTCCTGTAAAGAGATGTCCTGTAAAGAGATGTCCTGTAAAGAGATGTCCTGTAAAGAGATGTCCTGTAAAGAGATGTCCCGTAAAGAGATGTCCCGTAAAGAGATGTCCTGTAAAGAGATGTCCTGTAAAGAGATGTCCCGTAAAGAGATGTCCTGTAAAGAGATGTCCTGTAAAGAGATGTCCTGTGGTGACTGTAGTGAACTGCATGAACTCTTTCCCACTTTCCCCTCTTTTGTTTTCTCTAAATCCTTCTCCTGCAGTGAATGTGCTGTAATATCATGTTACCCTCTGACCGCTAGAACACACAATCTGCCCCGGTGGGTTCAAGGCTTTTGACTCATGATTCATTTCTCTGAAGATTTTTCTGACAACGCAAGAACAAAATGTCCAAATGATCCGTTCCTGACTTCCATCATTAACACCTGAACTGGTGCCTTGCCTTCTTGCACATTTTTCAGTTGGGGGAGAAACAGGCAAATGTGACACTATCATCATGTGTCACAGCCGCTAGCCTGAAACAGTTACACATACCTCCAGTGCAGGTAGAAGCATCCTGAGCCTCCAGGCTTTGGTAATAGCTAACCAGACTGAGGTAAACATTCACCTGAAGTGAACACACATTAATGACTGATTACCACCTGCAACACAACCACTCGGCAGTTACTGACTTCACATGCTAATGAGCTGTCCAGGTGTGTGTGTGTGTGTGTGTGTGTGTGTGTGTCTGTGTGTGTGTGTGCGTGTGCGTGTGCGTGTGCGTGTGCGCGAGCGAGCGAGCGAGCAAGCGGGTGTGCGGATGTTTGTAGCCTGCAGGAGGTACGAGTGAGAGACCACCAACTGAACAACCGACCAGGTGGCGAAATCAAAGACAAGACAAGTTGGACCAGCAACTGTTATCCTCAAAGAGCCAAGCTAAAACTTCAGGGGTTTGGATTTCTACTCTTTGCAGCTGTTGTTGAAAATATTCTAGGACATGTTGCAACACAAGCAGTAATGCGGGTTCTTCTGTTGTTTCTTCTGTTAGGACAAGTTAGGTAAGTTGTGTCTCGGCTCTCTGAGGTGCAACGATCTTCACCCCTACCATCACCTTGAAAGCGAAACGTGCGTTGAGACTGGGCGGACCCTCGACATATTCTCATTTAGCAGCTTTTCTGCTGTGGGATGTCATGGCTATTAATTCTATCTGGGCTTCATTAATCCACATTTTCCCATCCAGCTCCCCTGTCCTTAATCATCATTTCAGCCTTTGCCAGCGTGGCCTCTGGTGGCCAAATACAACTAGGGTCACAATGTGTTCCCTTACCACTCAGGGAATATGCATGCACACACACACACACACACACACACACACACACACACACACACACACACACACACACACACACACACACACACACAAAGAACAGATGATAAAACAGGTCATTCATCTCAATCACACAATATTGGGCCCATGTCATCACATTCCCCTCACTGGGGTGCAGTATAGAAAGTATACACAAATGTACACACATGACACTTCTGCCCAAGTACACACAAGACCGTAACAGGCAGGACTAAAGTCACACCACTTGTTCAGGTGTTTGACCTCCACAAGGCTGTTTTGAGCTGGTGCTCCTGAGTCTCATCTAAGAAGCTGAAGGTCAAACAGGAGTGAGGAAGAAGCAGCGAGGTAAACCTCTTCTGAAAGGAGGCTTTCGATACTGGAATAAACAAGGTAAACCTGGTCTGAAGTGAAGCTTTCGATACTGGAATAAACAAGGTAAACCTGGTCTGAAGTGAAGCTTTTGATACTGGAATAAACAAGGTAAACCTGGTCTGAAGTGAAGCTTTAGATACTGGAATAAACAAGGTAAACCTGGTCTGAAAGGAGGCTCTAGATACTGGAATAAATTAGGTAAACCTGGTCTGAAGTGAGACTTTGGATTAGGGATGTCGAAAATCATAATTTTTCTTGACCGACAACCGACACTCATTAGCCGACAACTGTCGGTTAACCGAGAAGATTAAAATGCGCTATTTTACTGTCTGTGCCCCATTAAACCATTAGGCCTACCAAATGCTTGATTTTTTTTCAGTAGAAAGTGTTTATTTTTACATCTACAAGCAGAAAAAAACACATTAACAAAACGAGAAGACAAGTTAAATCCTCCAGCCATCTAAACAAAAACATTCCTCGGATAGGCTATGATAGGAGCTGCACGCATTTGCAGAAGGGGGAAATACGGAGGGAAAAAAACCATACTCACGCTCACAATTCTTAAATGAATTATCTTACTGCATGTGTCGTAAATAGTCTAATAAAACCAGCAGAAACTAATTTTAAAAGCTCAGAACGAAACGTGTCGCTAATTGAACGAATTTCCACTTTGAATAGCACATCAAGACACCGCCCCAAGCCTTCACGCTGCAGGGCGCACTGACGAAGCGCTTATTGCTCTCTCCTTCTGACATTCTCACTAATTCAACAGTGGTTTACCTGCTTTTGAGATCTGCAAAAAAATAGTTTACTTCTCTCTCCACGCTTCTCCCTCTCTCTCTTTATCTGCGACGAGGGCTGTAGGTGGCTATTATGCTCTCTGTGTGTCCGGCTGCACGACATGACGACGAGTGCAGCAAGTCCGCACGCTGACAGCTGTCAGCATTGCGGGACTCGGGAGGATGAACAAATGAGGCAGGCTGTCCAAACTTTTTACCGATCTAATATGAGATGCAGAGAAATAATTATATATTAATAGCCGATGTGTTTAGAAGAGCATTCTCACTCTTGCTGTAATCGTTGTGGGATTATTACACCTGAGAGACAGACAGACCCGGAGAGAACTCAATTTACGGTAAAAGTGTGGATTCCTCAGTGAATCGATGTGGAAGACGCAGCTTGTTTTGAAACGCGTCATTGAAAGTAACCTCATGGTCTCATGACAGCGGCTGGAACACAGAAGGAGCATGACTGACTGGCTCGCTGTAGTCTGCACAGGGCAGGGCGTCTTCTCCCGTCTGGTCAAAGCAGAGGGGAGGCGGGGGTGTGGCGCATGTGTGGAGCTGAGTTTATCACAGAGCACATCTCGCACGCGGGGGGAGAGGCGGACAGTGCACACTGCTTTTCCATTTGGAAAAGCCTTTCTCTAAATGAATGTTGTTCTGGCAGTGGCAGGAGCTTTTAATTCCTATATAATGCTGCTACAGTAACTACTTAGGCTACGTTAACATTGTTGCTTACCGCGAAGGAGGAAAAAAAACACCATATTGGCAACACGTTGTATGCCAATTTAATATGCAAATTAACCGTTTGACCGACATGCTTAACCGACCAATGACGTTGTCGGCGGTTAACCGGTTAACGGTTAACCGTCAACATCCCTACTTTGGATACTGGAATAAACAAGGTAAATCTGGTCTGAAGGGAGGCTTTAGATCCTGGAATAAACAAGGTAAACCTGGTCTGAAAGGAGGTTTTAGATACTGGAATAAACAAGGTAAATCTGGTCTGAAGGGAGGCTTTAGATACTGGAATAAACAAGGTAAACCTGGTCTGAAAGGAGGCTTTAGATACTGGAATAAACAAGGTAAACCTGGTCTGAAAGGAGGCTTTAGATACTGGAATAAATGAGGTAAACCTGGTCTGAAGGGAGGCTTTAGATACTGGAATAAACAAGGTAAACCTGGTCTGAAAGGAGGCTTTAGATACTGGAATAAACAAGGTAAACCTGGTCTGAAAGGAGGCTTTAGATACTGGAATAAACAAGGTAAACCTGGTCTGAAAGGAGGCTTTAGATACTGGAATAAATGAGGTAAACCTGGTCTGAAGGGAGGCTTTAGATACTGGAATAAACAAGGTAAACCTGGTCTGAAAGGAGGCTTTAGATACTGGAATAAACAAGGTAAACCTGGTCTGAAAGGAGGCTTTAGATACTGGAATAAACAAGGTAAACCTGGTCTGAAAGGAGGCTTTAGATACTGGAATAAACAAGGTAAACCTGGTCTGAAAGGAGGCTTTAGATACTGGAATAAATGAGGTAAACCTGGTCTGAAAGGAGGCTTTAGATACTGGAATAAACAAGGTAAACCTGGTCTGAAAGGAGGTTTTAGATACTGGAATAAACAAGGTAAACCTGGTCTGAAAGGAGGCTTTAGATACTGGAATAAATGAGGTAAACCTGGTCTGAAGGGAGGCTTTAGATACTGGAATAAATGAGGTAAACCTGGTTTGAAGGGAGGCTTTAGATACTGGAATAAACAAGGTAAACCTGGTCTGAAAGGAGGCTTTAGATACTGGAATAAACAAGGTAAACCTGGTCTGAAAGGAGGTTTTAGATACTGGAATAAACAAGGTAAACCTGGTCTGAAAGGAGGCTTTAGATACTGGAATAAACCTGTGCTGGCAAATGAGACGTGGTAAAAAAAGCTGAGTCCAGGTGGGTGACTGCTCATTGTTCCAGCAGATATGAGCTGTTTGTCGTTATTTGAATACCAAATGGTTCAAATTTGCTGCATAGGGGGGGGGCATACCACGGAGGGGGCCAACACACACAATGGAAAGTGGAGGGGGTAATCTGATGGAAATCTCTGATCGTTCATCTCGCCGCTCGCTAAAGGTTAGCCTGCTTAACTGCCTGCCTGCCTGTCTGCTGAATGCTTGCTTGTGATTCATTCAGAGAGAAGGACAGATGCACAGCACAAGAATGAGAATGAGACTTTCATCTCACCTTTATAAAACCAGGAAGAGGAAATGAAGACAGTGGTAATTTGATCAGTTTTAAATAACAATATAAATTACTTTGATATTACTTTGCCCTCCACCTTGTAGGATGGGATATTGGCAAGTTTCCCCTTCCCTGAATCCTTCCTGACTGTTGAGTCTAGGCCATCAACTGACCCGTGACCTCTTGACCCGTCAGCAGCGCATGCCAACCAACTCCATGACTCAGACTAGCTCTCTTCCTCTCAGTTACACTATCTCCCTCCCTCACTCTCTGTCTCCCTAATGCCTCCCTCCCTCCCTCTCTCCCTCCCTCTCTGTCTCCCTCCCTGTCTCCCTAATGCCTCCCTCCCTCTCTGTCTCCCTCCCTCTCTCCCTCCCTCCCTCACTCTCTGTCTCCCTAATGCCTCCCTCCCTCTCTGTCTCCCTCCCCCTCTCCCTCCCTCCCTCACTCTCTGTCTCCCTAATGCCTCCCTCCCTCCCTCTCTCCCTCCCTCCCATTGTCTCGCTCTCACAGAGACACACACACACCTTACCCAGTTGCGAGCTCTGCTGACAGCCAGCACAGGCAAATCATGCCACCATACTGCTCCCACTCATATAAAAGCCATTTCATCGCTCTCTAATGCAGATAGCACATAAAGGGAGAAGGCGATGGGGGGGGATTGTCTGCCTGCATCACAGGACTGTAAGCACATAGAATAACCATCGCAGAGCACAGCCAAAAGCCCTTAGCATTGTGACAGAGCAGATGTTAAGAGTAATGACAGTGGAGATTACCCAATAATTGTGGCAGCGTAAATCATTTCAGTGGGGGGAGAGACAAGGGGGGGGGAGAGAGGGGATGGGGTGAGGGATAGAGGCGGGGAACAAAGGAACAGGAACCACGGCTGAAGCAAAGAACGTATTGTTTGGATAAAAATGAAAAAAAAACAGAACAAATGTATAGGCTGTTGCCATTTCCAAATGTTTATCGGCAACCTGCTCATCTGCAGTTGCATAAAAGAGGGAGCAAGCTTTCAGAAATGTACCCCTGCCATGTTTTTGGGGAGTTGGGGGGGGGGGGGGGGGGGGGGATAATGGCGATTATGACTATGTGCCTGCTAGTGTTGTTGTCTGTGTTTGGGAGCTAATCGCTGTGATGCAAGCTGCTGCCTGAGGCCAAGGATAAAGGATAGAGGGCAGAGGGGCGCCATCTAAGGATGGGATGACACATTTCTCCCTAACATCCCTTAACAACATCATCCAGCCCCCACCTCCAGCACCCGGCCCTCACCAGCACCATGCCTCCCCCAGCCACAGCTCCCCAAAGCCCACATGGGTCAACAGATCAGGGGCCCTGGCACCCACTATGACAAGGAGCCTTGTGTGTATGTGTGTAAGTGTGTGTGTGTGTGTGTGTGTGTGTGTGTGTGTGTGTGTGCGTGTGCGTGCGTGCGTGCGTGCAAGTGTGTGTCAGTGTACGAGTGTGTGTCCCTCTCACTTGCTCTCTCTTGCCTTGATTGTGTAATAAACTTTATTCAGTTAAGCGTGAATTATTGTTAATTGAACTAAAAAGTAATTTTCTTAATTGAAACGGAGGCGGGAGGGGCAGACCAGATTAACGACTTAAAGGAGTGTGTTATCTCTACCTCTCACTCTCTCTCATTCTCTCTCTCTCTCTCTCTCTCGCTCTCACTCTCTCCATCTAGTTTTTTTTTTATCTTGTCTAGTTCTTCTGCCCATTACAATTCTCCTCTTCCTGATGTTTTTTTCACTCCCTGCAACTGCAGTAAAAAGCCTGTATGTAATCCACTTAGCCTCACGCCCATCTTCACATCAAGACTATGATGTGATGAAACATGTTGGAGGTGCTGCCTCTCCTATGCTTGCCTTTTGAAATACCGCTCATCTAAAAGCCTGTGTTATACAGTATGCATGCAAGTGTACCCCATTAATAACGGGATAATAGGGTACGCATACGCCCCCACACACACACACACACACACACACACACACACACACACACACACACACACACACACACACACACACACAACCCTAATAACATTGTTACTTATGAAAGAGAAATACTATGTATTGTGGTTTGGCTTTGTTTGTCCTTCTAGCTTCAGTTGCTGCCAGAAGGGTCAGTATAGCCAAATCACTCTCTGGACTCTGGGGGGGGGGGGGGGGGTCGAAAATTTGTTTCCCCCCCTCCCGATGTTATTTTTGCGCCAACTGAAATGTTTTATGGTCACTCATGATTCAGTAGGTCACAGGGGTTGGCTTGGTTCCAGCCTTAAAACTCGTTATATAAAGATTTTTGAAATGTCTATGGAGAAAATAAATGGGAAATTCACTTCCGGGGCAAAAGATGTCACGTGACTGTTGAGTTCTATTGCAATCAATTGTCTCATTTCTTCTAGAAATGCTTTTGCAACCTTTTGAAACATCTTTTTTTCTCTGTCTTTCTTTTGGTTTTCTTTGAGTCCATCACAACTAATGTTACCGGGATGAAAGTCATCCCCTCCTAGTCTCCACATACTGCACCAAGTCAATAACACTGCATATAAAATGAGAGTCATCCCCTCCTAGTCTCCACATACTGCACCAAGTCAATAACACTGCATATGAAATGAGTCATCCCCTCCTAGTCTCCACATACTGCACCAAGTCAATAACACTACATATGAAATGAGTCATCCCCTCCTAGTCTCCACATACCGCACCAAGTCAATAACACTGCATATGAAATGAGTCATCCCCTCCTAGTCTCCACATACCGCACCAAGTCAATAACACTGCATATGAAATGAGTCATCCCCTCCTAGTCTCCACATACTGCACCAAGTCAATAACACTACATATGAAATGAGTCATCCCCTCCTAGTCTCCACATACTGCACCAAGTCAATAACACTGCATATGAAATGAGTCATCCCCTCCTAGTCTCCACATACCACACCAAGTCAATAACACTACATATGAAATGAGTCATCCCCTCCTAGTCTCCACATACCACACCAAGTCAATAACACTACATATGAAATGAGTCATCCCCTCCTAGTCTCCACATACTGCACCAAGTCAATAACACTGCATATGAAATGAGTCATCCCCTCCTAGTCTCCACATACCACACCAAGTCAATAACACTGCATATTAAATGAGTCATCCCCTCCTAGTCTCCACATACTGCACCAAGTCAATAACACTGCATATGAAATGAGTCATCCCCTCCTAGTCTCCACATACCACACCAAGTCAATAACACTACATATGAAATGAGTCATCCCCTCCTAGTCTCCACATACCACACCAAGTCAATAACACTGCATATGAAATGAGTCATCCCCTCCTAGTCTCCACATACCACACCAAGTCAATAACACTACATATGAAATGAGTCATCCCCTCCTAGTCTCCACATACTGCACCAAGTCAATAACACTGCATATGAAATGAGTCATCCCCTCCTAGTCTCCACATACTGCACCAAGTCAATAACACTGCATATGAAATGAGTCATCCCCTCCTAGTCTCCACATACTGCACCAAGTCAATAACACTGCATATGAAATGAGTCATCCCCTCCTAGTCTCCACATACCACACCAAGTCAATAACACTGCATATGAAATGAGAAGTCATCCCCTCCTAGTCTCCACATACTGCACCAAGTCAATAACACTGCATATAAAATGAGTCACACCCTCCTAGTCTCCAGATACCACACCAAGTCAATAACACTGCATATGAAATGAGTCATCCCCTCCTAGTCTCCACATACCTCACCAAGTCAATAACACTGCATATGAAATGAGTCATCCCCTCCTAGTCTCCACATACTGCACCAAGTCAATAACACTGCATATAATGAGTCATCCCCTCCTAGTCTCCACATACTGCACCAAGTCAATAACACTGCATATGAAATGAGTCATCCCCTCCTAGTCTCCACATACCACACCAAGTCAATAACACTGCATATGAAATGAGTCATCCCCTCCTAGTCTCCACATACTGCACCAAGTCAATAACACTGCATATGAAATGAGTCATCCCCTCCTAGTCTCCACATACTGCACCAAGTCAATAACACTGCATATAATGAGTCATCCCCTCCTAGTCTCCACATACTGCACCAAGTCAATAACACTGCATATGAAATGAGTCATCCCCTCCTAGTCTCCACATACCACACCAAGTCAATAACACTGCATATGAAATGAGTCATCCCCTCCTAGTCTCCACATACCGCACCAAGTCAATAACACTGCATATGAAATGAGTCATCCCCTCCTAGTCTCCACATACTGCACCAAGTCAATAACACTGCATATAATGAGTCATCCCCTCCTAGTCTCCACATACTGCACCAAGTCAATAACACTGCATATGAAATGAGTCATCCCCTCCTAGTCTCCACATACCACACCAAGTCAATAACACTGCATATGAAATGAGTCATCCCCTCCTAGTCTCCACATACCGCACCAAGTCAATAACACTGCATATGAAATGAGTCATCCCCTCCTAGTCTCCACATACCGCACCAAGTCAATAACACTGCATATGAAATGAGTCATCCCCTCCTAGTCTCCACATACTGCACTGCACCAAGTCAATAACACTGCATATGAAATGAGTCATCCCCTCCTAGTCTCCACATACTGCACCAAGTCAATAACACTGCATATGAAATGAGTCACACCCTCCTAGTCTCCAGATACTGCACCAAGTCAATAACACTGCATATGAAATGAGTCATCCCCTCCTAGTCTCCACATACCACACCAAGTCAATAACACTGCATAAATGAGAGTGAACGGGGCCACAGAGAAAAGGAGCCATGTTTTGGAATGCAATCCACATACCAGAGCTACTGCAGGGCTTCAGGAAACAGTCACATTCCAGTAAACAGATGTGGAATTAGCAGGGCAAGAGCTTCTGGTCACCAGCCTAGCCAAATATTATCTCACAGAGAACAATATCAGCCCCTACACAGCCGCTATTGGCTGAGAGGGAGGAAGTGATGTATATTGACTTTTCATTTGTGTCTTGCTGACTCTGCTGACTCTGCTGACACAAAGACCAAACCAGATCCAGCTGCTAAACCAAGAGAAAAGGCTGAGCTGAAAGAGATTCAACTGCATATTTTTCCCTGTGATGAGATTTGTTCTATTGCTCAACCGCCTCACTTAGTAAATCATCCAGAAATTACAGCAGCACCAAAGACAAACAGTCTTCTTATCGCTGTAATGTTCCAGCGGTTCCCGACCTTTTCTGACTCATGACCCACTTGAAAATCTGCGCACCACCGCCCACATCCGCCCGTACACAGCAGAGAGCCCAAATAATATTTTAATGATAAGAGGAGCTGTCCATCAGCACCACCACCACCACACAAAATCAGAAACTAAAAGTGAGGGGCTGTCTGCACTAGGCTAATTAGCGAATAATTGATTACAAATTAAATAACGGTATCATTAAACAATGGAGAAATGCATTCTCACACATAATAATAGTAATTAAGTGTTTTTCACAAAAATCTTAATATTTTGCCAATGACTAGGCAGCCCACTTGCAGCACCTCCGCGGCCCACAGGTTGGGGATGGCTGGTCTAAAGAGTATTAGTACACCTAATGTAACCAAATGAGGCTTACAATGGGTGCTGACATGAACGAGATCCATGTACGCAATAAAATAAAGATTATTATCTTCGCTGACGTCCCTCTGCCTTAACACACGACCTTTATAACACAAACATATCTGCACATTCTTCCCCAACAATCCCAGCCATCCTCCTCTATTTGTCTATCCACAGAGTGTGTCTGAGCCTTCTAGCACCTTGTCAGTCATAAACGCAGCGGGGGGTGTGGGAGGGGAGGGGAGGGGAGGGGAGGGGAGGGGAGGGGAGGGGAGGAGGAGGTGGAGGAGGAGGGGGAAAGAAGAGTGCCATTACCAGTGTTCTGGACCCGTGTCTTCCCAGGGTGAATAATTACGTCTGACATGTCGTGAATAGGGAGGGACATTATCGCAGTGATCCTCAGCACCCCCCCCCCCCCACACACACACCAGTGTGTTCCCTTACACACACATACACACACACACACACACACACACACACATTAGGGCCCCTCTGAATGATTTAGGGGGTCTGTTAATAATGCAGGGGCTCCTAGAGCTAATTAGGTAAGTAGCAGAGGGCGCCGGCTGTGACGCCTCGGCTCACTGATACAAGCTGTAAAGGAATGAAGGAACGACTACACGCGCGCACACGCACACACACGCACACGCACACACACACACACACACACACACACACAGAGTCACGGTTTATGTTTCGCCCCCCCAACTTCAATAATAGCCCTGATTATTTTCTAAAGGCATGGATGAAATTCGTGCTTACCGTTAAGGTCTATTATTGATCGTGGCATATAAATGGAGCCCTGAAGGAGCTTCACTATCCCATTTCTTTCATGGGCATACATGATGCATTATTAGCTAGATGGCGAAAGGACATAGGTAGCAGGTCTGTATATGCCAGAGCCTTCTGGATGTCTTGTGATGGCCGATATCACAGAGGTTAAAAGGTAACAGAGACCTGTGTGTCCCAGGAAAATCGATGGAAAGTGATTATCTTGAGAGGGGACAAGTGGGGAAGCAAGGTGGGCTGTGTGATGTGTGCAACCTCTCTCACCCTCCCCCCCCCCATTCCCTCTCTCTCCCCCTCTCCCTCTCTCTCTCCTCCCTCTCTCTCCCCCATCTCTCTCCCCCCCTCCCTCTCTCTCCCCCCTCTCTCTCTCTCCCCCCCTCCCTCTCTCTCCCCCTCCCTCTCTCTCTCCCTCCCTCTCTCTCCCTCTCTCAGCCTGGCGCCATAGCTGTCAGCCCTGTGAGTGCAGTGTCAGGGTGATTAGAGAGCAGCGTGGCCCTGACAGAGCAGAGCCGACCTCCAGACAAGCCCTCCAGAGATGCAGCGCCACAACAAGCTTTAGCCCAGGGTCAAGCCTCCTTTGTCAGCCTCCCTACCTGCAAGATGGGCCTCTTCAACGCCTGACAGAGGAAACCAGGAAGCATCTTGTGCGAGAGACTGCAGGGTCAATTATATACAGTATATAGCCCCTTTGTGCTTACAATTGGACCAAAAGCAAATGCAGTGTAGAAGTACAGTGGAGTGTTCCAGAGTGGAGAGAAACTCAATCAATGGATAAGAGGCGGAGAAGAGTAGAGACAGTAGTTCCTCTGCACTACAGTATTAGATGAAAAATAATGAATCAAATAATTTCAGAATTGAAAGAGTAATTATCACTGTGATTTGATGAGGGAATGTCTTCTCTACCCATCAGCATTTCTAGGTGTCCTCTTGCTAACCATTTAGAAAAGCAGTAGAAGACAGTCAAAATTGATAATGCTACAAAATACAAAAGCAAAGAAAATAGGACCTAAATAGGAATACTAAGAGAATAAGGCCAATGACCACTGATGAAAAATCCACACTAAATCACTTTACTGTTTTTCGGTTTTAACTTGATTTCCTATAGACCAAATCACCGTGACGTCACCATGTAAACAAATTTACTTCCGGGTACCACTTGGGGAAGGCGGCAGGTTTAAATGTGCGTGTTGTCAAATAAATGCTGTCAAACCCTCTCGTTGTTTTCGGCCGACTACTTTCAATTTAAATGGTTAAACGGTTGGTAAACATGCTTGTCCGACGTATCTAGCCTTTCTTCTGTGTTTGTTTTATGTAGTGTTAGCTAGCTAATAACGTTTATTTGTCTGTCAAACTCGCTGTTTTTTTGCAGACTCGTAACCTCGCGTCACCAGGCTCTTCTCGGCGAGAGCAGACTCGTTAACGTTACAGACAGAGCTACCGACGCCACGTTAATTTAATTTAGCGTCAAGTCTACTCTGGTCTGGTCCAACAGGTAAATAAGCTAGTCTGGTCTCCACTAACGTTAGTGAAAGTGTTGTTATGAATGATATTAAACAACAACACAACACGGACGAACCATTTTTGTCTTCTTTGTCTGTTTTTGTCTTCAACACGTCAGTTTGTGCCGTTCACCGCCATTATAATGTGTGGACCCAGGGGTACCCGGAAGTAAATGTAAACATCCCGCTGATTTGGTCTATTGACGGTTTTAACTTGACAACAAAATCATTCTAAATTGAACCCCAGCTCACTTCCTGTTACAGTGTTTGCTATGGACAGAAAAAAAGAAGAAGGAGCAGAGCAGGACTGACAATTCCGTGAAAACCGTCTATAGACTGTTAAGATGGTTTTTCCACTGTTTACACACAGCTAGCTACGTATCTCATTTTACAGCAACCTTTTGAGGTGGTAAAGCAGGAAATAACGCAGGTGTAATCATTAGCATTAATGAGGGCACCTGGCACTGAAACACCTAAACAGAATGAAAGTATAATTAATGGTATTAGCGTACACCTGCTTTACTTCCTGCTTTTACCACCTCAAAGGGGTTGCTGTGAAATGGGTCCATAGCCTGCCTACCTTGCCTGGGTCCATGTTGTCGTTTGGTGGTGTATTTCCCGTGGATAACTGGCCAGACGTAGACATCAATGACATCATTGGCAACTACAATGACGTTTGATATAACGCTAAACGTTTTCAACTCAAACCTATAATGGTAATGTCACATTTTGGTGTCAACCAGGGAGAATCAAAGAGTAAATTTAAGGCTTCTCGCTACTCACCATTTTTGCACCCACGTTCAGTCAAACACAAATCCGTGTTGATGAGGGAAAGATGTTTTGTGTGAAGGGTGCTAACGTGCTAACTAGATTTCCTCCTTCAATAACTTATCAAGCAAAGTATGAAAACGATATTGATATATAGATTTGGTATTATTACTGGAAGGTAAAGAAACATGTACAAACACTGGTTTCAATATTTGATAAAATATCAAACTATTCCACTCCAGTCCATCACTACAACCTGCCTCGAGTTACCAGTCACGTGCACAGCTGAACACTGGGATTGGTGAAAGGCATTCTGGGAAACGTAGGAAATCATGAAGTAGAAGATAGAAGTGAGGCAGGTTGAATAAAACAAAAATGTAAATTACATCACAAAATAACTCCTGGAATGTAAGTTGAGAAAAAGCAGCAACCAAATATTATAATGAAAGAGAAGAAAAGGAAAGGGGAAAAAAGTCACCTCATTTTCACCCATTTATTTTTTGACCATAACTGCTGTATGTTTCGGTATCACATCATCAGATTGTATTTATTTATTTATGTATTTATGTATTTATGTATGTATGTATGTATTTATGTATGTATGTATGTATGTATGTATGTATGTATGTATGTATGTATGTATTTATTTATTTATTTATTTATTATTGGTGTGCCCCCCCCCCCCCCCCCCCACAACCCCCCCCCCCCCCCCCACACACACACACACACACACACACACACACACACACACACACACACACACACACACACACACACACACACACACACACTTTTACTCTAATCCTTGAAGTCCAGATCCAGCACCAAGCAAAGATGCCTTTTACAAGAAAAAGCACCTCTAGCTTCTGGAATATAAGCTATTGAACATCACAGATTGGTGAGATCTAACAGTGTGAGAGTATCTGAGGGTGGAATTTTCCTTCAAGTTATCAACCATGAAAGGAAATGGAAAGGTGTAAGAGACTGGAGTGAACTATGCAAAGTTCTTCTATAGCAGTGGGTCTCAACATGGGGTCCGGGGACCACCAGGGGTCCTTGAGGGGGTTCCAGGGGGTCCCCAGGAAATTGATGAATTCAGCATTATTTAATTTACATCAACACAAGAGAATGTAGCAGAATGACTAATCACAGTTTCCCTGTTATCTCTCTACCTACAATACGAGACATGTAGGCTACGTCATGGGATGCTGGACAAAATCTAATCTGACAATGTAATAATCTCAGATTTGGGTCAAATGGGGGTCCGTGGGCCTAATGTGAACTACATTAGGGGTCCTTGAAAAAGATTGAGAAATGAGAATCACTGTTCTATTATGCATTAAAGGTGCTTCATGTAGCATTTTAACATAGCATTACCACACCGTAATATTGAGACATGAGATGTTCGCCATGTATGTATGGGAAATCTGATGTATTACTTTATGGTACAAAGGCAGATTGATTTATGGCACCAAACCTGAAGTTTAACGTTGCATGTTTAAATAGCAAACGGTAGGCGGTAACAAGAAAAAAGAGAGAAACTAGACGGTTTCATATAAGGATTTCCGCCATACATACAGTCAAACTTTTTTCGCCACTCCCTACAGTATAGCACCCACATTTGTTGACAGGTGGCTCATTAGCGTGACACAAACTTTCAGCACCGTCTGCAGTTTTACGGCTTCATCCGTTCTGTCTGCGACCACTGCTGTCTCCCATAGCATGTGGGATATAGCCTTACTGCACTACCTGTCTGCGACCACTGCTGTCTCCCATAGCATGTGGGATATCTATAGCCTTATACTACACTACCTGCATGTGATAGCTATGGCCCGGGGCATGACAGTATCTAATCACAGCCTCACCAGGTGAGGAGAGGAGACTGTGCAGACAGCATGGCACCACAAGGAATTCCTCCACTATCATACTGTAGATCAAACCACAGCAAAACTATACAGGATTCATGATGAGTATACTGTGATACTAAATACACACCAACATAAATTATATTGTACATGACATAACATGCATCACTGTCTCACAAGATCCAAACCCCAAGGATTGACAACGAATGCAAGGCAAAAACACCGTATTCAGGCATCCATTCAAATATACTGTACAGAAACATTATTCATCCTTATTCATTTGCAGTGCGATGTTTCAGATGTTTGAAGCTGCTTGACCTCGTCCTCACCTCGACGGGGGGAGACCCTCGTCAGACATGAAAGCCGTCGGAGGGCGCAGGAGAAGCCAAACCTCCCCAGGGGGAGGAAGGAAAAAGCGGAGGAGTGGGAGGAGGAGACGGAGGAGGAGAAGGAGGAGTATAGTGTCACTGTCTCTACAAAGCCTTCTTATCCTAGATATCAAAGCGCTGCACTCCCAGCATAAAATATCATCAGAATGTCATGACTCACCATGGAGGAGGAGGGGGACAAAGTCATGCATTCGGAGAGCTAGTCCATCTCCAAAATGGGAAAAACTGAAGGAAGGAAGGAAGAAAGAAAGAAAGAAAGAAAGAAAGAAAGAAAGAAAGAAAGAAAGAAAGAAAGAAAGAAACAAACAAACAAACAAACAAACAAACAAACAAAGAAAGAAAGAAACAAAGAAAGAAAGAAAGAAAGAAAGAAAGAAAGAAAGAAAGAAACAGAAAGAAAGAAAGAAAGAAAGAAAGAAGTAGGAGGGAGCGAGGGATTTATTTGATGTGGTGTTGACAGCAGGGCGCACAACAGTGTTCTTTAAAGATGTTTTTGATATGATACAAAGAAAGCATTGTGCGATGTGAGGTGAGGTCAGAGTAGGAGTGAGCAACTTAAGACAGAGAGGACTGGCACAACGTGAGTCCTCCCTCACCTCTTGTCACACAGTCACCAACATGATGTCTGTCTCAATAGCAGGCCCAGAAATGAGACCAGACACTTGCTCATCCCTTGTTATTATACTTCACATAATACAGTGGTAAACGTCGCATAATACAGTGGTAAACGTCGCATAATACAGTGATAAACTTCACATCTTTGGCGTTTCAGCAACTCAGTTCTGACCTGCTGTTTCTAAGCCGCCAAGTGTTCGCTCTCTTCTCCTTTTTTATTTGCTTTGTAAAGAGGAAGTGTTTAGGATGTAGGCCAGATGGGTACACAGCGCTATTGTATGGTTGACAGAGAGATGACCTTGTTGCGCCCGTGTGTGTGTGTGTGTGTGTGTGTGTGTGTGTGTGTGTGTGTGTGTGTGTGTGTGTGTTTAATCAGACAGAGAGGGGGGATTAGAGACCAGGCACCTGGCAGGTGGAAGCAGTCTGTACTCATCTGATGCCCTCCTGTCCTTCTGCGCTCTCTCTCTCTCTCTCTCTCTCTCTCTCTCACACACACACACACACACACACACACACACACACACACACACACACACACACACACACACACACACACACACACACACACACACACACACAACATGTAACTTGGTCATAACCGTGCTGCCACAGTGCAGTACAGAAATCTGAAGTGTATCTTTGTCTGTGATTCAGAGTCTTTGAAGTGGCGTAGCCTGTAGCCTGTAGCCTGTAGCAGCAGCCCATCATGTTGTGTTGTCCTGCTAAGAGAGAGATGCTAAAAGGCTACAACGTCTTTGGGGAAAACAGTTTGGGAGAAATTCCTGTTCCACATTTGATCAAGGTAGGTTAAGATGACAAACATCGAGCGCCAAAATCATACAACTCCACTCTGACTCCTGCCAACCCTCCTGAAGGAGAGCTAAACACTCCATCTGTTACCGCCTGCTGAAAGATATTAGCTGAAGTTGAGTGATCAGTGTTACGTTAAAACAAACTAGTAATTAGCCTATAATTAACGTCTGGCAGATTCCTTTAGATCAAGGTCAAGGTTACTTTATTTGTACCCATAGGTAGATTTGGTTGCAGGGAGAGTCACACAATTTGTAAAAAGACACAGACAATAGGCAGTTCAATCAGACAGAATTAGACACCACATGGAGATATTGAGATAGAGATGCATCAGCCATGAGCAGCAGCCAGATAGATCCCCCTGTAGAGTCTAGATACTGGTGGTGGTGATGGTGATGGTGATGCCTCTCCTTCTGAGACTGATTAGACTCTTCAGACTGAAGAATCAGATGACTCTGATGGGTCTGCGAAGACTGGGTGGAGAGGGGGAGGTGGAGGGTGCGAGACTGACAGCAGGAGAGCAGGCTGAATGAGGTCAAACGAAACATATTTAAGAAGACAGCAGCCATGTGATTGGCTTACAATGGGGGTGAATAGCAATGTGATAGGCTTACAATGGAGGTGGGGGTGAGAGATGATGTGACGCTATGCTATTGGTTAAATGAGACCAGGAGGCAAACAGCTGATTATTCAATTGAAGCCTGGAAGTTGACAGGCTATTTTGGGTGTGTGAGCAGATTTTAAGGGGTGGAGAAATAAGAAGTGAACTGAGGAAGACTGTAGTTGCCAACCTTTTCTGATCATGGCCCACTCATGGCCCAGGAAAAAAGTGGAATGCGCGCACATCCTAGTAGACAGGTGCTGGACCAAATGAGATAACTTAAGAAAAATGATAGAGGTCCGCACACTGTATAATGCTCCCGAAGTGGATTTATTAAAAGCACAACGTTTCGGACGTCACGTCCTTCATCAAGGTGCAATACAAAACAGGTGTGGGGGAGTGGTATAAATACCACTCATGGCCCACTTGAAAATCTCCCAAATGTTCACACCCCAGAGCACTTTATTTTAACGATAAAAGGAGCTGTCCATCAGCACCAAATCACAAACTAAAAGTGAGGGTCTGTCTACAATAGGCTAATTAAGAAACATTTATTATAAATTAAATAACGGTATCATTCAACAATGGAGAAATGCATTCTCATACATAATAATAATAATAATTACTTTTTTGCCCAGCATAGATTGTAAAGTTTTGTAAATGATTTGGTGGCCCACTTTCAATACCTTCCCGGCCCACCAGTGTGCCCCGGCCCACAGATTGGGAATGGCTGCTTTAGATTAATAGTAGCCTCGCGCGCGCGCGCGTGTGTGTGTGTGTGTGTGTGTGTGTGTGTGTGTGTGTGTGTGTGTGTGTGTTTTATCCCGCTGCACCAGGAGTAAATGGCTCTGCGGGCGGCTGTCACTCTGAGGGCCAGCGTGGGACGATCAGCGATGATGACGGGGGCACAGACCTGTGTCAAGACGCTGAACCCAGCCGTCAATCAAACCGCACCGCCCTATGGGATGACGAGGATGGGCCTTCATCCTGTTAGAGAGAGAGAGAGAGAGAGAGAGAGAGAGAGAGAGAGAGAGGAGTGATGGAATGACAAGAGTGAGAAATTAGACAGGGAGAAATGAGCTAAGATCAGAGCAAGGAGGAAGACAGACAGACAGAGGCAGAGAGAGAGAGAGAGAGAGTTGGTGCAGGGAGAGACTGAAAGAAGCAAGCAGGTTGCCAGCTGATAACAGTTATTTAAGAAACGGCCGAATGTCAGCTACTTTCAAAAAGCGACTTTGTAAACTGATGAAAGCTGAAGCTAATGGCTGATGGCATTACCTAATGGAGCTTTCACCGTGGCTTCAAAATGCAAATTTACTGCAGGCGTTATTGCAGCTTTTATTATTAGCTTCATTAGTAAACAGCCTGACTCTCATAAACATAAGCATAACTCTCTGAAATGGATGCAATGTCAATATACCGTGCCGAGTATTTTCCCCGAGCAGAGCATAACCCTAGAGTGAGTTTCAAAACAGTCCCATGCTGTAACAGGCAGTGAAAAATGCAGCCAATCACTTTTCATTATTTTGGACTTCACCATGGAACCATCTGTCAGGGGAAACTATTCTCTGTCCTTATAGGCTGTAGGGCTCTGTGTGTCAACTGGTCATGTGACGCCCAAAAAGCCTTATCTGAGTCATCACCCAGCTATCTCGACCCAGAGACTATCTACTCTCCTGGGAACTCAAAGGAATGACCAGGGAATCAAAACATTTGAGCACAAAAGAAAAAAGGACTCTCTCCCACAGTCGAGCTGTTTCCAATTAGTGCTTGCTGATTCTCATTGTGGGTTCACCACATCATTTCAAGTAACTGTCTGCAACTATAACTTCAAGCCACAAGTTTTGGTTTGGCCATGAGGAAACCTGTGCTTTCTTCCCTTCTCTCGTCCCCTTCCATGCATTTATCCTGTATCTATCCTACATTAGTACTGTAGACAAGTCTTTCTTCAGTGTGACGACCAAATTAATAATAATGGAATATACATACTGTAGTTAGTGGGTGCGTTCCGATCACCAAGTACAGTAGTTCCCAGTGAGGTGGACTGCACAGGGTATTGAGCCACCATATTAAGTCATATTGGTGAATACCCTGTGCAGTCCACTTTGCTGGGAACTACGTACCGATTGGAAAGCACCCAGTGTCTTTCAAATGTTCTGCTAAAAACTCAATGGCTAAACAGAGTACAAAACAAGTCAATGTCTTATGAAAAATGGGGGGGGTGGGGGGGTGGGGTATGGGGTCCTCTTGAGGATTGAGCTAAAGTGGGACTTTTACAGTGATGAAATCTATACTTTACTACCATCTTTGTTTACAAGTGTGTTTGCATGTGTGTATTTTGCATGTGTGAGAGCGAGAGAGAGAGATGGTCAGACACAGGGTTGAGGGGACACTGTGTGTGAACCAAAAGACACCACTGATGTTTTGGGGCCCAGCTGTACGGTGTCCCTGAGGCGATGGGAGCCGTGACCCCACACTGCAGATGTGGGTCAACCGACATCTGTTTCTCACCACAGCCTGGCTCAGCTCAGCTCAGCTCGGTCCCGGCCCGGCCCAACCCTGCTGCCAGATCCATCCTAATAACCCCTCCCATAATCACCAGGGATTATTCTAATATTAGTGAGCACACAAACATACACACACACACACACACACACACACACACACACACACACACACACACACACACACAAACACACACACACACACACACACACACACACACACACACACACACACACACACACACACACGCGCGTTCTGACTGCTCTGATTAAGGTATAGTGCTCCATTATGGGTTTTTTTTAGGGTTATTTTTGGAGGACTTGTATGTTGTTAGTCCTGTGAAAAGCCAGTTTAAAGGACTAAAGAGAAAATAGCCTGGGCAGGGAGTGCGGCTGGACTGCCAGCAGAGCAGAGGTGCTGTGTGACAATGGGGCCGGGGCTGCTGCTGCTGCTGCTGCTGCTGCTGAGGCTGAGATCTGGCTGTTGAGGGTCGCCGTTGAAGGGGAGACATGCAGCCGTGTGCAGCAGCGGCCTATTCTGCCTCCATAAAGGAGGGATTATGAGCACATTGACAGCATGTGTAAATCAAGATGGCACACTCACCATACAACAAGGCCAGAAACACACTGCAGGGGGGCGCTGTCAAGACAGAGCCAGAGTGAGCCGGGAGGATGACCACATCATGATGAACC
Source organism: Poromitra crassiceps (assembly GCF_964638095.1). NCBI lineage: Eukaryota > Metazoa > Chordata > Actinopteri > Beryciformes > Melamphaidae > Poromitra > Poromitra crassiceps. The sequence continues at coordinate 29,915,207 of NC_139625.1, read as the reverse complement.
ACGAAGAAGACCGATGAATAGATTGTTGAGTTTAAGCTTATGGGAGGAGTGGCTGCTTCTGTGTGCTTTTCATCAAGCACTTGTTTGTGCAGTTTCTGCAACGTAAGCATGTAAGAGGGCACGGTGGCACAGTGGTACTGCTGTGGTAGTGACAGCTAGAAGGACCTGGGTTAAATTCCCACCTGGGACGCTGTGGGCGCTGAGGGTGTGTCCCCCATGTCTTCAGTGCCTACTGCCCAGGGGCCAGTTGCACCAAGTGGTCTTACGACTGGTCTTAAAGGCACTATGTGTAAGATTCTGCACTATTAAATATCACCAAACCATTACCTTGTATATGTTGAGGACTTACAGTGATTCATTTCTGTGTTTACAACTAAGCCACGCCCCCTCCCTGTGTTGTGATGTGCCACCAAATCTCCTCCCAACATCGCCGAACCTGTTTACATAGAAATCCCTCCCTCAGAGGCCGACCTAGTGAGCCCCTCCCAGCCCAGAGCCCAAAACAGAATTTTGTAGACAAAGATGGCGGATCCCTGAAGCGGGCATTCCAGACATTCCATTCTCTGATCCACCTTATGTTTGCGGTTTCATACTTTAGCCAAATCGCCGCCGAAAAGAAATATCTCAGACCAGAGTCAACCTTGCCGGTCTGGCTTTCACTAGATGGAGAGACCTACGAGCAGCTATATCTGGCCTGCAAAGTGACTCGGAGCTGGCGTGTTCTCCTGTACTTACACATGGTAAGTAACGTTATAGGTTTTGCATGTCCCATTTCAGTAACGTTACGCATGATAGCGAAATGTACAAGTTGTTATCGATATTGTGAATTTGTTCTGGGAATGTTGTAATCATTTGGCTAACTGTTGCTTTTCACGGCTATTCAAATGACTTTACACTGCTAGTGTGGCCTGTTGCTGGATTAGATTAGCTTGTCGTTCGTGTATAACTTATACACAGACATTCTGGTGACAAGTTGACATGCATGACATAGCGTTACTTCCCATTAGAAATTTCGCATGCATTTTCTGTTATAATTACGTCCAGTTGCTGTCACTATGACGCAGAACGGTATAGTAATGTGTAAACACTTAGAAACGCCATGGAGAAAAGCTATAGTTCGCTAATGTTAGCAGTTTGTTTTTCTATTCTGTTTCACTAAGCAACGTTACATTAGAAAATAGCTGTAACACCGTCCAAACAAATCAAGGTTTGGTAAGGTTTGGTAAAAGTATCTAATTCATGACAATGTGGAGGAACCCTGCCTTGATAGCAGCTACAAAATAGATGATTCAAATGAATACTAAACACATTTCCATTTGTCTGATTTTCAAGGTGCCAGTCATCCAGAAGAGCTGACGATAGTCAAGATAGAAAACAAGCTGGACCCACGATTATGATATTTGAGATGGATAAATTGTGCTTTTATAGCAAACCTGTATAATACATGTTCCATCATCTTTGATGTTTTGATGTTTGCTGTCTGCAATCTTCTGTACACCAATAAAGTTGATATGACTTCATCCATGTCTCTTGGCCACTATTGTCCATTGTAACATTAGATTTGCCTAAAGCTGAGTGTGTCTAGCTACAGTAGCCTACCAGTATTTGTGTTTCTGTGTATATATAGCCTACTTTATATAATAGACAGTGTATGTGATGTTTCTCAGTACATTGATTTCACAACTTCGTTTATCAGAAAAAATACTTTATTTGCAAAACTAAA
>NC_139625.1:29905984-29908484 GCF_964638095.1 Poromitra crassiceps | reverse complement strand
CCAAATAATTCATAATTTTCTTTATGGAAATGTGTCATTTTTCATGGAAATACATAAAAGTTTGCAGAAGTTGAGATGCTCCCTCTTTGTGTGGAGCAGCTAGGCAGCCAATCAGCCTGTTTGTTGCACAGCCGTTCTTTTGATTAGCTTCAATTTGCTCAAGAGTGTATGGAGATCAGCAGGCAAATGCCAAATACTTTTATAACCAAAAGGCATTTGAATGTTATCATCTCAGAAAGTGACTGGCCAGTGTGCGGGTGACCTTTATTGATTGGGCAGGTGTGTCACTCCAGACCGCATGTCTGCAGTGACACATCTGTGCCCTATGAGGTCATTGTGTGACCTGTCAGGGGGTCAGCTGGCTCCAGTCACTAAGCCAACTCTCAGCAGCATTACGCAGCTTGCTGGCATATGCTAACAGACAGACTCGCAGCTGAGTAGCTCAGCTTCTGACACAGACACACACGTGCACACACCCACAAACACACACTCATCCCACCCGTGAATCTACAGTGGGAGTTTCTATCCGAGGGATATACTTCCTGCGTCTGCTCTCCTCTGTAATTCCCTGAGCTCACATGTGCCGCGCGGCACAAGGCACCTCTGATCAGGATCTAAGTAGAGCACAGCCTAAAAGCCTGTTATTATTAGTGTGACAGACGAACAATTCCAAAGTTCAGCTCATTAATCAGTTGCTTATCAATGCTCTGCAATGCCAAGCTTCTTTACAATTAGTCCACGCTTTGAAAATGTGAATGAACTGAACCTCGCGCTCAGTCAGAGAACTCAGCAAAGTGTTAGAAATGTCAGAATCAACCAGTACCCCCCAAACTTGCGGGGCACAATCACTATAACGCTGAGAGGGCCGTTAAAAGTGGCTTCTCTTATCAGCAACAGTTCCAGCTTATTTCATTTGCACCCACAGCGTTTCTTGCCGTTTGGCCCCGGCTCTGTGTTTATGACAGCTTTGATGTGCTTGGAGGCTTCAGGCCCTCTCCGGATCTGCAGCTGCAGCACGACGGCACATTAAATACTTTGATAACGGGCACAGTCTGTAACTCGGGCAAAAACAAATAACACAGCGGTCCTTACATGAGTTCTTTTGTCAGGGGTTTGGTTCTGGATTCATGGACCGAACAAAACAATTGGTTCCAGATTGAGGCGGGCTTCTGTTCTCCCCAGGGGGATGGTTTAAATATATCAGAGCACACAGAAACGGGAATATCAGTGGAAATGGTGAGAAAGCCATTGAGAGAGGGGGGGAGGAATGAGTGAAATAGAAAGGAATTCAACCACGGACAGTGTGGGAACATTTAATATGGATGGATGGATGGATGGATGGATGGGTGGATGGACGGACGGATGGACGGACGGACAGATTGATAGATAGATAGATAGATAGATAGATAGATAGATAGATAGATAGATAGATAGACAGACAGATAGATAGATAGATAGATAGATAGATAGATAGATAGATAGATAGATAGATAGATAGATAGATAGATAGATAGATAGAAGAGAAAGGAGACAAATCAAAGAATACAGAAAGTGCTTTTTGGTTATGGTGAACTCACATCCTAGTGCACATCCTGAATAAGGTTTTATCTGGGGTGCAAGGCAAAGACTTGAGTCAACACTGAATGAAACATGTGTTCTAGTGAATTAAAATACATTCATTCCCACTGTCTTTCACTGTCTTTGCCAAGACAGTGAAGTTTAAAGGGGGATTTCCCTGAATTTCCCTGTGCAAATATCTTTCCCTCTGCCCTGGAGCAGTTTTGTATTAGGGAATAGAGAGCCAAAGTGAACGTCACTTCCTGCCTTTCTCTGTGTTCCAGCATCTGAGAAACATCTTTGTATTGTGCCACGGGGTACACATATCACACATATACACATATCATCATCATCGCAGTTTGTGGTAAAACTGTGGCACTATAAGTTATAAATCAGAAAGACTATGTAGTACATGTTGTCGATGGTGTGACGTATATTGTCCGACACGAGAGATGTAGTCGACTTGACAAAACTAAACCTTACGTTTCAGTTTCAGGACAAACTGCGAGTTTCTTGACATGCATAGTTATCTTTTAAATTGACAAAATGTACATGTGTACCCCGTGGCATAATTCAAATGGGATCAAAACAAGGAACGTATCGCTCCTTTCACCACCATTCCTCTTTTTTTTCAGACGCTGGAACATAGAGAAAGGCAGGAAGTGACGTTCACTTTGGCTCTCTATTCTCTCTACTGTTCATAGGACCGGAAGTGAGGAAGAGAGAGAGAGTTTTTCCAAATCTCCAAATATGTCCCACCAAAGTACAAGTAGGGTGGATTCAGGGTAATGGGACATTTTTTTAATTTCTGCCTTGTGGAAGCTTTCTTGCCATGAATTAAAACAAAAAATCACACAAAACCATGCTGCAAACACACTTTGGATGAATGGGACAAAGTAAAAACAACCTAATTCCAAAAATATAAACATTTTTTTGTGTGTGC
>NC_139625.1:29895984-29900984 GCF_964638095.1 Poromitra crassiceps | reverse complement strand
GCATTTGTTTGGGTGGTTTTGTCTATGTTTACAGAGCTGCTTGTTAGCATACACCTGCATTTGTTTGGGTGGTTTTGTCTATGTTTACAGAGCTGCTTGTTAACATACACCTGCATTTGTTTAGGTGGTTTTGTCTATGTTTACAGAGCTGCTTGTTAGCATACACCTGCATTTGTTTGGGTGGTTTTGTCTGCGTTTATAGAGCTGCTTGTTAGCATACACCTGCATTTGTTTGGGTGGTTTTGTCTGTGTTTACAGAGCTGCTTGTTAGCATACACCTGCATTTGTTTAGGTGGTTTTGTCTATGTTTACAGAGCTGCTTGTTAGCATACACCTGCATTTGTTTAGGTGGTTTTGTCTATGTTTACAGAGCTGCTTGTTAGCATACACCTGCATTTGTTTGGGTGGTTTTGTCTATGTTTACAGAGCTGCTTGTTAGCATACACCTGCATTTGTTTGGGTGGTTTTGTCTATGTTTACAGAGCTGCTTGTTAACATACACCTGCATTTGTTTAGGTGGTTTTGTCTATGTTTACAGAGCTGCTTGTTAGCATACACCTGCATTTGTTTAGGTGGTTTTGTCTGCGTTTACAGAGCCACTTGTTAGCATACACCTGCATTTGTTTAGGTGGTTTTGTCTATGTTTACAGAGCCACTTGTTAGCATACACCTGCATTTGTTTAGGTGGTTTTGTCTGCGTTTACAGAGCTGCTTGTTAGCATACACCTGCATTTGTTTAGGTGGTTTTGTCTATGTTTACAGAGCTGCTTGTTAGCATACACCTGCATTTGTTTGGGGGGGTCCACCCGCTATGCCGACCACCCGCAATGCCGACCTTAGGTTTAGGCGTGGGGGTGGGAGAGGTTAGGTTTTGGGTTAGGGTCTGGGGGAGGTTAGGTTTAGGCATGGCATGGGGGGAGGTTAGGTTTGGCGTGGGGGCTGGGAGAGGTTAGCTCCACCGACACGCTGCACGCCGCCTCGCTCAGCTGGTTCTGCCTGTGGGCTATCGGCATTGCGACCTGTCGGCACTGCGGCCTGTCGGCACATAGACGCGGCACCTTGTTTGGGTGGTTTTGTCTATGTTTACAGAGCTGCTTGTTAGCATACACCTGCATTTGTTTAGGTGGTTTTGTCTGCGTTTACAGAGCTGCTTGTTAGCATACACCTGCATTTGTTTGGGTGGTTTTGTCTATGTTTACAGAGCTGCTTGTTAGCATACACCTGCATTTGTTTGGGTGGTTTTGTCTATGTTTACAGAGCTGCTTGTTAGCATACACCTGCATTTGTTTGGGTGGTTTTGTCTATGTTTACAGAGCTGCATGTTAGCATACACCTGCATTTGTTTGGGTGGTTTTGTCTATGTTTACAGAGCTGCTTGTTAGCATACACCTGCATTTGTTTGGGTGGTTTTGTCTGTGTTTACAGAGCCTCTTGTTAGCATACACCTGCATTTGTTTGGGTGGTTTTGTCTGCGTTTATAGAGCTGCTTGTTAGCATACACCTGCATTTGTTTGGGTGGTTTTGTCTGCGTTTACAGAGCTGCTTGTTAGCATACACCTGCATTTGTTTGGGTGGTTTTGTCTGCGTTTACAGAGCTGCTTGTTAGCATACACCTGCATTTGTTTAGGTGGTTTTGTCTATGTTTACAGAGCTGCTTGTTAGCATACACCTGCATTTGTTTGGGTGGTTTTGTCTATGTTTACAGAGCTGCTTGTTAGTATACACCTGCATTTGTTTGGGTGGTTTTGTCTGTGTTTACAGAGCCTCTTGTTAGCATACACCTGCATTTGTTTGGGTGGTTTTGTCTGCGTTTATAGAGCTGCTTGTTAGCATACACCTGCATTTGTTTGGGTGGTTTTGTCTGCGTTTATAGAGCTGCTTGTTAGCATACACCTGCATTTGTTTGGGTGGTTTTGTCTGCGTTTACAGAGCCACTTGTTAGCATACACCTGCATTTGTTTAGGTGGTTTTGTCTATGTTTACAGAGCTGCTTGTTAGCATACACCTGCATTTGTTTAGGTGGTTTTGTCTATGTTTACAGAGCTGCTTGTTAGCATACACCTGCATTTGTTTAGGTGGTTTTGTCTATGTTTACAGAGCTGCTTGTTAGCATACACCTGCATTTGTTTGGGTGGTTTTGTCTATGTTTACAGAGCTGCTTGTTAGCATACACCTGCATTTGTTTGGGTGGTTTTGTCTATGTTTACAGAGCTGCTTGTTAGCATACACCTGCATTTGTTTAGGTGGTTTTGTCTATGTTTACAGAGCTGCTTGTTAGCATACACCTGCATTTGTTTAGGTGGTTTTGTCTATGTTTACAGAGCTGCTTGTTAGCATACACCTGCATTTGTTTAGGTGGTTTTGTCTATGTTTACAGAGCTGCTTGTTAGCATACACCTGCATTTGTTTAGGTGGTTTTGTCTGCGTTTACAGAGCCACTTGTTAGCATACACCTGCATTTGTTTAGGTGGTTTTGTCTATGTTTACAGAGCCACTTGTTAGCATACACCTGCATTTGTTTAGGTGGTTTTGTCTGCGTTTACAGAGCTGCTTGTTAGCATACACCTGCATTTGTTTAGGTGGTTTTGTCTATGTTTACAGAGCTGCTTGTTAGCATACACCTGCATTTGTTTGGGGGGGTCCACCCGCTATGCCGACCACCCGCAATGCCGACCTTAGGTTTAGGCGTGGGGGTGGGAGAGGTTAGGTTTTGGGTTAGGGTCTGGGGGAGGTTAGGTTTAGGCATGGCATGGGGGGAGGTTAGGTTTGGCGTGGGGGCTGGGAGAGGTTAGCTCCACCGACACGCTGCACGCCGCCTCGCTCAGCTGGTTCTGCCTGTGGGCTATCGGCATTGCGACCTGTCGGCACTGCGGCCTGTCGGCACATAGACGCGGCACCTTGTTTGGGTGGTTTTGTCTATGTTTACAGAGCTGCTTGTTAGCATACACCTGCATTTGTTTAGGTGGTTTTGTCTGCGTTTACAGAGCTGCTTGTTAGCATACACCTGCATTTGTTTGGGTGGTTTTGTCTGCGTTTACAGAGCTGCTTGGTAGCATACACCTGCATTTGTTTGGGCGGTTTTGTCTGCGTTTACAGAGCCGCTTGTTAGCATACACCTGCATTTGTTTGGGTGGTTTTGTCTATGTTTACAGAGCTGCTTGTTAGCATACACCTGCATTTGTTTGGGTGGTTTTGTCTGTGTTTACAGAGCTGCTTGTTAGCATACACCTGCATTTGTTTGGGTGGTTTTGTCTGTGTTTACAGAGCCTCTTGTTAGCATACACCTGCATTTGTTTGGGTGGTTTTGTCTGCGTTTATAGAGCTGCTTGTTAGCATACACCTGCATTTGTTTGGGTGGTTTTGTCTGCGTTTATAGAGCTGCTTGTTAGCATACACCTGCATTTGTTTGCGTGGTTTTGTCTGCGTTTACAGAGCCACTTGTTAGCATACACCTGCATTTGTTTAGGTGGTTTTGTCTATGTTTACAGAGCTGCTTGTTAGCATACACCTGCATTTGTTTAGGTGGTTTTGTCTATGTTTACAGAGCTGCTTGTTAGCATACACCTGCATTTGTTTAGGTGGTTTTGTCTATGTTTACAGAGCTGCTTGTTAGCATACACCTGCATTTGTTTAGGTGGTTTTGTCTGCGTTTACAGAGCCACTTGTTAGCATACACCTGCATTTGTTTAGGTGGTTTTGTCTATGTTTACAGAGCCACTTGTTAGCATACACCTGCATTTGTTTAGGTGGTTTTGTCTGCGTTTACAGAGCTGCTTGTTAGCATACACCTGCATTTGTTTAGGTGGTTTTGTCTATGTTTACAGAGCTGCTTGTTAGCATACACCTGCATTTGTTTGGGGGGGTCCACCCGCTATGCCGACCACCCGCAATGCCGACCTTAGGTTTAGGCGTGGGGGTGGGAGAGGTTAGGTTTTGGGTTAGGGTCTGGGGGAGGTTAGGTTTAGGCATGGCATGGGGGGAGGTTAGGTTTGGCGTGGGGGCTGGGAGAGGTTAGCTCCACCGACACGCTGCACGCCGCCTCGCTCAGCTGGTTCTGCCTGTGGGCTATCGGCATTGCGACCTGTCGGCACTGCGGCCTGTTTACAGAGCTGCTTGTTAGCATACACCTGCATTTGTTTGGGTGGTTTTGTCTGCGTTTACAGAGCCGCTTGTTAGCATACACCTGCATTTGTTTGGGCGGTTTTGTCTGTGTTTACAGAGCTGCTTGTTAGCATACACCTGCATTTGTTTAGGTGGTTTTGTCTGTGTTTACAGAGCTGCTTGTTAGCATACACCTGCATTTGTTTGGGTGGTTTTGTCTGCATTTTGGCGGCTTTGGGCTGGAGACCATTAGCGGTATCTGGCATTAGCGGTATCTGGCAACACTGCATGCAAACATGAAAAACATAGACATGTGTTGTATAGCCTTACACGCATAACTCTCACATACATGCATACATACAGTCACACGCACACACATGTAGCCTATATGTGCACACGCAAACACATGCTCACATACACATATAGATACACTCAGCTGGCCTGGCCTGGCTTTGTGTAGCCTATGTGTGGGTGCTGAGGTCTGCACCCATCTGCTTGTGTGTGCATGTGCGTGCGCGCATGTGTGTGTGTGTGTGTGTGTGTGTGTGTGTGTGTGTGTGTAATCTGCCTCAAACAGGCTACAGTGCTTAGAGGGGCCAGACTGCAAACACTGCACTGCGATGAGACACCTGCCACAGTGCTGAGACCAGAGCCTTGACACACACACACACACACACACACACACACACACACACGCACACAAGGACACACACATATATGCACACAAATGGAGAAGAGCACGGTTATGATGGGCATATAATCCATGTTCACTCGTTTACTGCCCAAGTGATATCTGACATTCAGCTGTTTTTGTAGCTACTGTTTCAAACTCATTGGGTTGTTATTTCATCATCCATGGAGAAAGTGCATTTGACGCTTCTCTAACCGCCCTGTTCATA
>NC_139625.1:29730984-29873484 GCF_964638095.1 Poromitra crassiceps | reverse complement strand
GTAGCTTTTAATGTGTCGTCAAACCAGCCACTAATTCCATTTATAGGGATAAAACCCTCTCACAAATAGATTACCTGCTACATACGATCCTCCCTTTCACGCTGAAACAGTGGCACAGAGCCACATCCTCCCACTGCTTCTTAGTCCATTAAAATACAGATGAGAGCGTTTTACAGTGCGGGCCAACAGCAACGCCTCCCAGCTAATCCACCAACAAACGCAAACATCAGATGAATTATCTGTAATGGAGAGGACTCTGTTCTGGCACCGTCGACGGAGAAATGAAACAAAACACGAGTTTATTTTGGTAAATATTTGGATTTCAGTTTGAATCTGCTTTTCATGTACGTAATTAGCTGGCAAATATAGATCTGTATAGCGTTTGCTTCAAGAGGGTGTTGGGTGTCTTAGCTGTGCTTCCAGCAGTTCTTCTCAGAAGTGCTTCTTGCATTTCCATTCCTAGGAAGATATAAGAGCCGGGAGCTTCAATGCCCAAAGTTTCTTTGCTTTGCTTTGTGGAGTTTGTCAACTTCAGCCGTTTAAAAATGTGCTCTAAGAAGAGAAATCCTGCCTCTGAATCCTCCATCCATCCATCCATCTATCCGTGGTCAGCAGCACACTCTACACTTTCACTGGCTCGGGAGCCAAGCAGACAATGCTGCTCTGACAAGCGAATCTCTCCGTGTCGGAATCTCATCTACTTAAAGCACTCTCTATTCAGCACACATCCTTTTTAATGCTGAATCTTGGCAACGCTGCATGAAACCCAGCACCTTAATTCCATTAGCTTGTTACTCCAATAAGTCCCAATAATCTAAAGCTAACTGCAACACACACGGACCCTGGAAACACACCAGCCAGAGCTGTTCTCTCTGGGGCATTTTTAATAACACTAATGGCCTTTAAAGCTTGATTCATTCTGCTCATATCAAAGTGAATGGCCACATTAACCTATGTTGGCTCCAGCTAACCGGAGTGGAGCTCATAGTCTGTGGCAATATGAAACACCACAGACTTTGAGGATCTAACATGATTACATGAGAAAGACCTGATTTAAAGATGCCATTACTGAACAAAGCTTTCAGAAATAAGTTGATATTCAAATGGTCCGCATGCCGCCGCTGCTGCTGCTTAGTTTCCCCACCATTGTGAATGAACAGCCTTATGCTTAATCATGGCCAACACACAGGGCTGAAGCTATTGTTGATAACAAGAGACTGAAGCTTCTCTTCAAATGGGGCTTAGCAAGTGTCATTCAAAGACGCACTTCTTCATTTCAAAAGTCATTCTGATTTTGTTACTCAAAGGGCCAAGAGGGCTATTTAGGGCCCAGATACCCTTGGTGGGAAAGAACAGATAAACTGGTAAGAGAGAAGGAGAAAGAGACGGGGTGAGAGAGAGAGACAAGAGACAGAGAGAGGGAGCAAGAAAGAGAGAGAGAAAGAGAGAGAGAGCAACAGATAGAGAGTACAATGATATAGTGTGAAACTTCGCCCGGGACTGCCCATTGGGAGAGAAAAAGATATCAAGTCCACGATTTACTGTAACGTAAAGGTTTTCATTCCCTCGATTTCGTTAAACTGTGCAGAGGATTTGGTATGCTAATATCCATTGTCTGTTTACACTGAATAGGCATACAGTACCCCCCAATTAAATTACAATTTACACTGTTTACAATGTTTCCACTGAATAGGCATATGCCCCAAATATTACAATTTACACTGTTTTCACTGTTTCCACTGAATAGGCATATGCCCCAAATATTACAATTTACACTGTTTACAATGTTTCCACTGAATAGGCATATGCCCCAAATATTACAATTTACACTGTTTACACTGTTTACACTGAATAGGCATATGCCCCAAATATTACAATTTACACTGTTTACACTGTTTACACTGAATAGGCATATGCCCCAAATATTACAATTTACACTGTTTACACTGAATAGGCATATCCCCCAAATATTACACTGTTAACACTGAATAGGAATGAATATCCCCCAAATATTGCAATGTATTTATCCTTCAGGCCATGTACTGTAAACACAATCAGGTGGCTGCAACACACCCAGGACAGCACCACATTTAAACATAATCACCAATATGTGCACACCAATATGTTTATTGCTCGTGAAGAGCGCATATATCAAGAGCACAGTATCACTATTTTGAGGGCACGTTTTGACAATTTGTGCACACATAAAGGGGAAATTGAGGGAACGAACTGTACCTCGTGCATACGAAAAAATAAAACGAGAGCTTGAATTGCATATCGTGTGTTAATCGTAATGTTAAATAGTAAATACATGTTACATAGTAAATCGTGGCCACTAAAAAGAAATCTCCCAATGGCCACTCCCAGCCTCCGTATAAAACAGATAATCTGAGAGAAAGAGAAAGTAATCGGGATATTAGGAGCGCGTCAAAAGAGAAAGGCATGAGAAAGTCTGGGCTGGAAGGTCTGATCCTAGCCGATCCTGAGCCGATGAGATGGGTGCAGGTTGTGTGTGTGTGTGTGTGGGGGGGGGGGGGGGGGGGGGGGGGGAGGAGGGAAGGGGGGCAAAGAGGATTAGGGCCATGAGAACCTTTGTTGTCGTGATCAGTTAAAGGCACTGGGTCTCAATGATCCACCTGATCCCTTCACTGTGCTTACTCCAGCAAACATGCACACAAGACACCTTCACCAAGGATTTTGCCATGTATTTATTTATGAGTGCAGGCCTGTATATTAGCAGGCCTGTATATAAAGTGCAGCAGCATATTATTGACTGATAAAGATGCTAAACAAATGCACATGCAAATGAGGAAGAGGCTAATCATCTCAGTCAAAAACCAGCCGAGGAGTTAGGGATCTGTGCATTGCTTTTACAGTTGCTTATCCATGGAAAAGATTCAGCGTGAGGTTTGGCAGATCCAGAACCCAGATTAGACCAGGACTATGTGTGCTATGACAACACCTCACAGCCCATCAGCCTGCTGGCTTTCCAGCCGCCTGCAAACACGATGACACATAAATGACCTCCTTAGCAATAACAACAGAGCATGGGTGGTCAGAGATGGCATATAGGACAGAGCCATGAATCAGCCGGGCCTCTGCCTCTCTGACCCGTTCTCCGTTTCCACTGAAAGGAGTGTGTTTCCTACATTAACTCTCTCTTCCCTCTGCGCTGTATAAATAGATCAAGATTGAGTAAGAGCTGCATGAAGGCTTTAGGGTTATGAGGAAGTGGGCTTTGCTTGCAGCGAGGAGATACTGCTGAGGGGAACAGACACGGAGATCTGCCGGGGGACACTTCAGTCCTAAATGATGTTCCCTTGTGTTCCTGCTCCATGGCACTAACACTGCCATGGTTCAGATACCTACTGGGTCGCCCATGTTAAAAATGTATACACTCATGGTATTGCACAGCGCTTTGGATAAAAGCACCAGCCAAGAAATTGCATATTTTATTTTAAAAAGTATATACCATACGCTAGAAGGATAAACTATCATTATAGTATATCATGGTAATGGTGATTCTAATGAGACTGGTGTGAACACAACCAGTCATTCTCAGTCTTTGGTTTCACAAGAGTCTTAAAACTCAATACAAAATAGAAAAATAAACTGTGAAGGGGAATGGATAAGGATATAGACAAGGGTACAGCTCTCTGGAATGAGACAACCCCAGAGTGAATGCTTTTACACACACACACACACACACACACACACACACACACACACACACACACACACACACACACACACACACACACACACACACACACACGCACGCACGCACGCACGCTCGCTCGCTCGCACGCACATACGCACACACTCTTCAAGACACACACACACAGACATGCATGCACGTACATACACACATGCACACACACGCACACACACACACACACACACACACACACACACACACACACACACACACACACACACACACACACGACTATGTCACCACAGAATCCAAGAAGTCTCAGGCCAAGGTAGTATCACAAGCTAGTTTCAGGTCTCATAGACTTTCTCAATTCCCCTTGGAATAGAGGAAGCTGAGGAAGAACACCTTGGGAATGAAATGACACTAACCTCACTCTTTCACTCACTGCAGAGCAATCTAGTAAGAGAGTGGTGCCAGCAGAGGTCTAAAATGCATGACTCAGTAGCCAATGAATTGGAGCTCACGCTACGTTTGAATGGTAAAATAAAGCTGATAATATACAATTTGATTCTTTAAACATCTGACCCTTTCAAAGTATATCACAAACACTCCATTTTACTGCAACTCAACAGCGCTGCTTAATCCAGAACCTTACTTCTGCAAACTTTTGTGAGGTAAAAACTGGTCCATTGGAGTGAATGGAGATGTCGCGACTCTTCTATATACACGAGGAGGGGACAAGCAACGGCTCAGTATAGTTCACAACGGGCCTGAAGATTCAAACCCGAACCGACCCGACCTGAGTGAGTTCAAGCCCGAGCCCAGCTCGCCCGAAATCGACACATCAAATACTGAGCCCGAGACCAGAAAAAAAAAGTTTATTGCCAGAAAAGGCTCCACAATTGAAATAGAAGGTTCAAATGGCACAATGGGGCGAGAGAGAGCAAAAGACTGGAGAAAGAGAGCAAAAGAGAGAGGGAGAGAAGGAACGAGGAAGCAGGACAAACAAACTAGCTGTGTTTTTAGCCAATTTTTTTAGTTTTTAACACATTAGTAATTCAGAGCAGTAAACCAATTTTGCTGAAAACAAGCAATTCGATTTGTACATTTTCCGGATAATTACAGCAAACGGGAGATGTTGGATGGATAAAATAAATAGCTAACAAGTAGAGAATGTCTTGACAATTGATTGACTCTGAAATTAGCAATCAGCACCATGGACAGTGCTGAGTGCTCCCATGTAAAAATGCAGATTAGCCTACTGTAACTAAATACACACGCATCCATTCACCCATTCTGCTTTTTTTGCACAGTCCGGGCCCTATACCCAACCCGACCAATTAGCATAATTTGTTGGCTCAAACCCAGACCTACTCCATGGGATTTCCGGGCACTGCCGGGGTCATGCTGAGACTGAGAACTCTATGGCCCAGACAGATTCATATTACAGTGTCACTGTATGCATCAAATCCTTCTATTTTGATGCACAAAAACTAAAGAAAATTGTCACTGGGGTAACTGGCCTAGCAATCAGTAACACCAAATATCAATTGTTTATGACATACATACGTGCACGCACGCACACACACACACACACACACACACACACACACACACACACACACACACACACACACACACACACACACACACACACACACACACACACACACACACACTCTGCACTCTCCCATGCAGATTCTTACACACACACACTCTCTGCACTCTCACATGCAGATTCTCACACACACTTTCCCTCTGCTCTTTCACACACACACACACACACACACACACACACACACACACACACACACACACACACACACACACACACACACACACACACACACACACACACACACACACACTCTCTCTCTGCACTCTCACACACACTCTCTGCACTCTCACACACACTCTCTGCACTCTCACACACTCTCTGCACTCTCACACACACTCTCTGCACTCTCACACACACTCTCTGCACTCTCACATGCAGATTATTACACACACACACACACACACACACACACACACACACACACACACACACACACACACACACGCCGCCTCAGTCTCTGAATTTAACCAACATCTGCAAGTTCGGCTAGCAACACACTGTCACTGTCTGCCAGTCAAGGTATGTAGATATGTGATTGCTGGGGTAACAGAGTGCTAGCTGCAGTGACAGCTGTGTTGCAGCGATAGGTGGGCAACACAGCAATGTTAACGTGTGATTGTCTGCCAACAGGCAATGGTTGCCCAAAAGTTACACTGCAGCCAACCTTTCCACTCTGCCAACTGCTTGATGGTTGTCACATTGGCCAAAGCATCTCATGTGGTTCAACTCTCACAGAAAATGAGTGAGTGGACTTTTAGCAACTTGCTGTGATGACTATCAGAATCAGAATACATTAGTTGTTTACTTGTTTACAGCATAGATGCAGGTGAGAGCCATGTGAGTAGTACCTTTGTTAGAGAAGGTCTGGTCTCCATCACCTCAGCTGTCGCCTCCATCCCTCTGTCCCCCAGGTTTTCCAGCCAGCTGTGTGTGAGTAGGCCAGAGGAGGCTAGCCTCCAGGGAGGCCTGGAGTGGCCACTCCACTACCAGCCTGGAAGGCACTCAGGCAGCCATGGTGCCTTTGTCTCCATGTCCAATCTGGCCACCTCATCTCTCCCATCCATCTCCCCCAGTGCTGCCTGTGTGCCTGCATGCTGCCTCTCATGTTACAGCAGAGCCAGCCATCAGTGGCTGTTGCTCAGAGAGCAGAGAGAGTCCCATCTGGACCACAGAGGAGAGAAACACACAGAGTAAGAGAGACACCAGATCTATTGTAGTCAAGGCCAATGGCTGGTTAAATAACAGCGATGTGCTACCTTAGTATGTTGGAGCTCACTTCATATTCACTGTAAAAACATTCCAAACAGATGAACTCGTGTCAAATATATTGTGCTTTTTTCAGACAGAGGTTTCAATGATTACAAAATGTGTGCAGCTACCACAGTGGTTCTCAAACTTTTTCACACCAAGGACCCCTAAACTGACACAAATTAGGCCACGGACCCCCATTTGATAAGATGTTGTCCCAAGGTTCCCCATCTGATAATATGTTTTGCTTTTAAATGTTTTATTACAGAAGGTGTGTGAAACCCTGCATGACCAAAATAGTCATACGTACATTCTGTCATTGTGTTACTTTTAGGGACCCCAGGAAGAATAGTCTGAATAGTCAGACTAATGGGGATCCATAATAAACAATAAACAATAAACTTATGGATGGAATTATAGTGAAAATAAATGATTCCCATTTTTGTTGGGGACCCCCTGAACCCCCCAAAGGACCCCTGGGGGTACCCAGGCCCCACTTTGAAAACCACTGCATACCACACTCAAAACACTTGCAGAGATTTGTTCTCTAGGTTCTACACCACATGAATGGAATTGTGAATTTGGACCAAGTGACCACAGTTTGCCTTTTGAGTCAGACATAGCCTACATTTTTGTGACTTAGGTTTAGGTTCATAGTAGGCTAGCAGTATCAAACAAAATCAAATCAATAACTGACATTTGTTCATATTGGTGGCAGTTTGCCCTTCCTACTGCAGATCACAGTTCACCCCCTCAGTGGTGACACCACATCACTGGTGTTTGGGGGTGTATCATGCAGACCACGCCCATAGGGTCGATGCTGCTACAAGAGTCCCTGCGCCAGTTGATACACTCCTGCACGCGACAGGCGCGTGGCAGCGAGCGAGACTTTTGCTTCTGGGACGGGTGGACATTCAAACAACCGGGTTGCTGCTGCCTCGAACGGACACGGACTGTAACACGGGGAGAATCCAATAGATTCATATCAAATAGCGCGGCTCTGGCGATGGGGAAAAGCAAACTCAGGCAGTGAGTGGATAGACACCTTAATAAAATCACTATAGCCTATTCCAATTTAGGCTGCCTGCGTGTGTCAGTGTAGGCAACTCAAACGTGAGTTTATAGCTATTATTATAATAATTATTTTTATTTTTTTCTCTCCCATCGGATTTACTTATTTTACTGCAAAATGTGCATGGTTCAAGTTTTGCTGCGACAGTGGTAAGCTAGAGCCACGGACTGACGGACAAATGTTTGTGTTCGACTCACCGAATGTCATCCTTTGGAGCAACTGCCTAAACGTAGCCTATCAGACGTTGCTTCGAATGTAGATGCTTCTGCGTTGTGAATGTGTAATCAGAATAATTGACGCACTGGAAGTCACCGGGTCTGTGAGACTATTGCCTTTAGAAGCAGTGTGAGTGCAGCCGCAGGGAGGAGATCACCAGTTGACCGGAGCGCAGACAGTCTGACGCCGAGCTGCAGGGCGCACTGCAGCCCGCTTTGTTTCCTCAACCCAAACTAATAGGCTGGTGACCGAGGAAGCTTTTATTTTGTTCGGTGAGTTTGAGGAATGTCTTTGAGTAGGCAGGGGGGCAAATATGGAAGCTTCAAAAATGACGTATCACTCTAGACTGGCGCACGGGCTACTAGGGGAAAGTTGGGATGTTTTGGTTAAAAAAAATGGGGGGAGGATAGCAAAACAGGCACAGTGGACAGATTGTGCCACTTTCCCAACCATGAACTTGAATAACCTGTGTGTAGGAGCAAAGTGCCCTGGCTACAATATACAGATTCTGAAACAGCCCCACGGTCATGATGAAGAGCTGGATAAACAGATGATAATAGGAGTTGTGTGACAACTTGCAGCCAAGGTCAAAGTCAAAGTTAGGCTACATGTTCAAAATAAATTAGCTTTTAGCCTACTTCTTTTTATTGGGCTAAATAAGCCAACTAGCCTACTGAATAGACACATTTGCTTTGAGTAAAAAAGTTTCACCCCAAACTGACAAGCATTTCCCCCATGATGACCACCACAACCAAATCTGCCAATTTAAAATGTGTTTTTCACCTCCCAGGATCCCCCTGGGAAATAGTCATTGCCATAGAGTGCCAAAGTCACGCCCTCTTCCACGTTCAGCATATGCACCAAGGGATTGCATCTGTATTCTGCATTAATTTTTTCATCTACATTTTGTAAAATACTCGTAAAAAAGTTTTTCTTTGTCAAACTAAGCGATCCAGCTATATTTAGAATGAGGGGAGACCATAACATTTACCTCGGACCAAACTAAAAAATAAAACATACCGTAAAAAAAAGTTTTTATATTTTTCTCATGATTCTATGGCCTATAGGTGAATTGCTTGGTTTGACCAAGTAAATCTCTTTCTATCAACATTTTACGAAATGTCTATGGAAAAATGAATGGCAGATGAAATCCCTTGGTGCATAATCTGAACGTGGAAGAATTTAGAAGGCGTGAGTGGCATTTGATTCACTTGTAGTTTCTAAATAAAGAAAAAAGTGTGTGACAATTACAAATAAAATGTCAGAATATAGGCTAGCTGCAGGAAAAGTTATTATAACAGCTCAGGAGGGGGAGAGGGATGTGGATTTTAACACAATGGAGGAATGCCAAGCCTGTAGTGCATGTTTGGCCCTTCTTGTAAATTGTGCAAAGTGTGTTGTGGAAAGTTAGATAGGCCTAATGTAAACAACTTCACACACGTTAATAGATGCAGGTGTGCTCACCACCGAAGAAGAAACCGGAGTGGACCAATCACCGTTCCGCTCTCGCGACGCGCGGCCCATTGATCAGCTGAGAGCTGTCGCTGATTGACAGGCCGAAACCCCGTCGCCATGGAAACCGCCTCAGCGGCGCCGCGAGGGCTGGCTCCGAGGGCTGCTGTGAATGGGGTGACGTCACGGCGCCGGCGCCAGAGAGTCTGCCCGAGCGAGGGGGAGAGAGAGAGAGAGAGAGAGAGAGAGAGAGAGAGAGAGAGAGAGAGAGAGAGAGAGAGAGAGAGAGAGAGAGAGAGAGAGAGAGAGAGAGAGAGAGAGAGAGAGAGAGAGAGAGAGAGAGAGAGAGAGAGAGAGAGAGAGAGAGAGAGAGAGCGCAGTACTGCCTATTTGCACCGACGTGCTCTTGTGCCAATTCATCACCTGTCAGGCATCAGTCAGGGCGTCAGGCGAAATGTACACAGCTGTGGGAGCGAGAGGAAGAGGGGAGAAATGGAAAAAATCCCTTTACACCAGATGTGGACACGACTGCGAGAATTCCAGGTCATATTTAGAAATGCATAAAGAGGATCCTCAAACGGCCAGGGAGTGAGAGGTCTGTCTGTCTGTGCCTGCCTGCCTGCTGCTGAACGCTTTGGCAGATCTACCGCCTACCGTGCGCACTCTGCGCAAAGTAAAATAATACAGATGGTTAGGCTAGTTGAATTTTGTCTAAAACATTTTTTTGCAGGCTCGTTTGGGATATCAGATGGAGTTATAGGCCTATTGAAGAAGAGATGTCTTCACTGTCCTTGCCACATTCAGTAGCCTAATCCACCAACAAGGAATAGATTTGTGCTTTTCAAGATCATATTTGCCTCTGTCAGGCTGGCCCCTACTGCGTCTGTCTGGTCCATTACAGAGGATTAGTTTGGATGTCTTTGTTTATTTCTGTCAGTTGAATTGTCTGGCAAAATGAATATTAAAAGCAACAGAAAACATTCAAATCATAATGTATTTCTTTCTGTTTGTTTGTAGCATCTAATGTGAAGTATCAAAGCATCTCCATTCAGGTTGTAGGCGGTTAACAGTGACCTTTTCTGCGCCTATTTAAAAATGCATTGATTTTTTTCTTTCGTGAGGAAATTTAATCCACAAAGCAAAACGAGCCCACAACTGCCCCCGAGGGCAATTTGTGCGGCATCAAACACTCCCCACCCCCAGCTGGAGAATGGAGCGTGTAATTTCTACAAACAAATGGCTCATTCCGACAACATTAAAGTGTCAATAGTATTTAATCACCTCTTGACTTGGTCACATATGAAAGCCGCACTCCCAGCAGCCGTCCAAGCCGCGGTGTGATTAAATTGATGATGACATTCCCAGCTCAGGTGCCAACCAACGCTCAGGTGCAGCGCATTATTGCGGCTTGGCTCCCGGGAGCTGCAGGACGTTTGGTGCAAAACTAACTTGTCTGTCCCTCTTCCACATCCTATAACTCCAATCATTTCGTGGGAGGCTAAATTGCAAATTAGGCTATCGATTATTGGTTTATTACAGACTGGATCTGTAGTGAAACTGTAAAATGTTTGCCATGAAAAACACAATGCCATAACCTTTTTTCCCCTGGTTGGCTCTAATTCTAATTTCTGCGCATCACATCTGACAAATAGATAATAATCACAGTTCAAAATAGACTATTTGTATTTTGGTCTATTTTGAGACACTGACTGTTATAAAGGAATGCTGTAAGGAAGTTTGAACGGAATCAAAAAATAATATTTGGGGGATAAATATGTGTAGCCTATCCATAAGCTTCTATCCCTGATGTGCGCAGAGCATCGTATTTCTGGCATGCGTAAAACCATTGGCATGCGTAACACCACTTCCGACCTTTCTTTTTAATTGTCACTGTTATGATCATTTTCTGAAAAGAGTCCTTTCAGTTTGCCTCTCAGGCAGAAACATGCTCTCTTGCAGCGCTCACACAGGCCGGTCTGCTGCGAATTACCAATCATCAGCGTCAATTCACTAAAACCCCGAAGTCTGGTCCATTTAATAACATACATTTCCCCACTAAAACGTAGGGTAGGCTACATATTACATTTCGGGTAAATGTATTGATACGGTTTGAGCAAGGAGTGATGACTGACAAGATATTATCATTTGGACGATATCAAGTTATTAGACGCAGGTCACCAAATCTTGTACTGACACACAGAACTCAAAGTGAACATTTACTCTGAATGCTCCTCACTTATTTATGGTCCTTCCAAATACATTTCTGTGGATTTCTACTTGATCTTTAATGCTCTTATGATTAAAGAAAGATCAACACCAGATCAAATTCGGACTGACGGGCTGAGGTAGGCTATTATTGGAGAGTTGAGTGCTCATACCTAGTTGCCATAGCCTACTCAATTGACACCCATGCGAATCATTAATTCTCTTGATCAGAAACAGGTAAGGGCTTAATTTTCCAAATTGCCCACCGGAGCTGCTGAAGCGCCCTCTGGGTTCCGCCTTCAACGTGCGTTGCCACTGGTAACGTGGAAGATAAGGGGCGGGGCTTGAGCGCACTGGGGCGAGAAAAGCCAACGGCGAAGCAGAGCGGCGATGATTGACACCGTGTCGTCGTCCAATCAGCGCTCATAAACCCCCTGCGTCGCATGGCCAGCCTGCTGCCTATATAAACCGCACTGACAGTTTGGTAATCCAGTCTGATCGCTCAACGGCCGTCTGGCAAACAGGAGAACAGGACTAGGAAGCAAGATATCGACACAAACAAACGCTCTCGCCTAACTTAACACTGACAAAATGAAAGCGATAAGCCCCGTGAGGTCTTTCCGGAAAAACAACGCGAATCTAACGGAGCACTCCTTGGGAATCTCTCGGAGCAAGACCCCCGTGGACGACCCGCTCAGCCTGCTGTACAACATGAACGACTGCTACTCCAAGCTGAAGGAGCTGGTGCCCAGCATCCCCCAGAACAAGAACGTCAGCAAGATGGAAATCCTGCAGCATGTCATCGACTACATCCTGGACCTGCAGATCGCGCTGGACTCCAATGTCGCACTAACCAGTCTACATCACCCGCGGCCCGGCCAAGCCCCGGCCAGGACCCCGCTCACCACTCTCAACACAGACATCAGCATCTTGTCATTACAGGTAATTACAGCGTACTTAAATAAACCACCATCCTGATTGTAAATGCATGGAGACTGAGTGTTGTTTGGCTCTTTATTCGTGCGCATTATCAGTGCGTCTTTATGCGTAACTCATAAAATGGCTTGTTGGGAAAGAAAATGGCATGTTTTTATTCTTTTGTTCAGGAGAGGAGAATCGACCTACATAACAGTGTTGCGTGCCAGGCATCTCATTCGTGCGCTGCGTAAATTAACGTTTGGTCTGTTTATTTGTTTGTTTTCAGTCCCCGGAGTTGCCATCAGAGCTGATGACAGATGACAGCAGGACTCTGCATCGCTAAAGCGGTAAGTAGGCTGTCCTCGTGTCTGCTGCTGCAGTCTGTCCAGGGCTTTTAGGCTCCGCTACAGCCTGTCTCCCAGTCTGCTGGAGCAGAATGGACTAGAATTACCATTTACCATCCATTTGTTCCCCGCGTTTATGTGGCTGTCCTCTCACGCTGCCGCATGTTATGGCCCCAATGTTTTGCATGAGAATGCATTGTTGTAACATTGGGCGTCAATTGGTGTGGACACTTGCCATGCCTACAGAGTAGACCAAATTAAATCGTATAGGCCAATCGTTTATCATAATGTATGAGAGGGGGGGATTAAATGCATATCTTGTTGCGAGCTATCTGAATGTTCCCAGCTCTTTGCTGTGACCCACATCTCCATGTAATGATTCATCACGTTAATCATATTATACCGTGTCAGTCATCCGTAATTGCTCCACTCTGTTGCCAGAATTGTGCTCGATCTGAGTGGGTTTGAAAGTTTTTGCTGGTAAATTATATTATTTACTATCTTGAGGTTTAGTGAACGCCCCTGCGCATAGCAAATGGAATATATCTACTGTAGCCTATAGGATGTGCCCTAATAGGCTGACTGGGTTATTTTGTATAAGTAGCAGTCGTCAGGGCTCCATTATACCCTCTTGTGTCTTATAATGAAGAGCATCTGTAACAGGAAAATAATGGCTGTTTGGATTACTACTAGCTACTACGATGTCTGCACATAATTGGTACAAGAAGAGGGTAGGCGCCAGCTGAGCGGCAATTACGCTGATTCTTCCCCAGATTGTAGGCTGAAGTTGTGAGAAAAGTGTGTGTGTCAGTCTCTCCCTCTCTCTCTGTCTGCGCGTGTGTGTGTGTGTGTACATCTGGAGCGCAGGGTTTGCTCAGTATTGGGAGTGTTTGGTTAAATGTTAAAAACTGCGGCTTCCTCCCTGGCGCCAGTCTGTCCGGATCTCTGCCCTGTTTGCATTTTCTAAACACGCCTCTCTTTCTCAATCTTTTGCAGGTGTTTGGTCAAGACGCAAAACACACACAGGACCTGGGGAACAGGACTTGCCCCCTCCACCTCTGACTGTCCTCCAGGGCCTGGATTTTCTTTTTCTTCTGACATTAAATCAAGAGACTAATCAAGAGACTTCGCTTATTATGGGACAATCTTTATGTGATGTGTTTTCTGTTTGGACACTCATTATTTAACTTAAGACTTTTTATCTGTGGGTCCTTTCTGGAAATGGAAGGCACGTTATATTCCCGACAGTGGGAGGAAAAACGAGATTATTGTCAAAGGATTATTTCCCCCTTTATCCCTCCCCCCTTGTTGAAGTCTTCGCTTTTTTGCGGAGGTGGGAACGTGAATAGAAAAAAAGACAATATGGTTAGTTACTGTAAAAAGTTTAGTCTTGTCTTGTCAGAATTGTTGGCACATGAAGGACTGGACGTTGTTAAAGAAAAAATAACAAAAAATGAAATGAAAGAATGAAACCTTGTGAACTCCTTATCGGGAGTTATCTTGTATAGTTGCAGAAATTTGAAACTTCTGCAAAAGTGTAATGCTGTACCTAATTATGCTGAAACTTTTTATAAAAGTAATGTAAATTGTACCTTTTTTATACAAAAATAAATGGAAAAACGCTATTTGAACATGTCTCATTTGGGAGGGTGGGCTGACAGGATTGCTGGGGAGATAATTCAATGTGGGGTGTCAATGGTTCAACAAAAGTATCCTGTAAACTCAGGGTGTGTAATCAGTTTTCCAGTTGCAGGTCCAAATGGAATATTTCTTCATAATATGGGAACTGACGGAACCATCAGAACCAGAACAGAGGTGGGCTCTGAAGTTCTGCATGCTTTAACATCTCATGGAAGAACTGTCCTCATTGTGACCTGATGTGTTTCAGGGTCCAGCACTTGGCCTGAGACATGGCAGTCAACGCGCAGTTGACCTGAGTGCGCTGCATGCAGCCTATTTAGGGTGCGCACACTTTCACTTTCCTTCGGGCTATGTGAATAGGATTAAACGGGTTACCGTGACAGGCTGAGCCATATTGCTTTAAATTTAAAGCAGTGGGCTGCATCCTGGACAATGTTCAGCTCGTTGGGCTACTCAAAGTAGGTTGAAAGTTTAACCATTCCGTGGTCAAATTGTGTAACATAACCCATTATGTATAGCCTAGCTAATCAATCATGTATCCTAATCATCAGTAATTCGTTAACACTACTTTTCTGTTACAATTAACCCAAATTGACCACTGCATCATGTAGGCTGAGAGAGGAGAGATTAGGCTATACTGTATATGGTGTGGGATAGTTTTTGGATAATTCAACTTCAATTTGATAGGCTAGGGAGTGGAAATAAAAGCACTTTAGTAGCTGTGACATTACTGACACATTGTATGGGGGAAAGAATAGGCCTATAGCCTAGATTAGGCTACTGCATCTATAGCCTATACTCTGCTTAACAGAGATATGAGTTTCTCCCTCAAAGTGACCCACTGAGGAGTTCAAGATCAAAAAGCCCAGTCTTGTAAGCAGTTTTATGGGATCTAATTAGGATTAGGCAATGCTCACTGTATGGAGGGTGAGGTGGCATCAATCACAATACAAGTGGAAGAATGTCAGAGGGCAGTTTAGTGGCTTCGGTATTTGAACCCTCCTGTCATCCCCTCCCTACAATAGGAGAGCCTCTCTAATGATTTCACACCAGTGAGAATCCCCCCCCCCCCCCCCCCCCAAAGAAAATAGGCCAAACCCCCATTTGATAAGGTTTTGTCCCACAGACCCCATACAGGATTTTGCTATTGTTGATTTAGTAAAGTGAGTTGTAAAACAGGCTACTCCATAGGCTATAGGTAAGAGTGAAGCATATGATTAAAATAGTCATTTTTATACATTCTCTAATTGAGATAATTCCTAGTGCATTAGTATAGTGAAATTAAGATTGACACTGCTGGTGATCTCCAGAAACCCTCTCAAAGAAAGACCCCTGTGAGTCCCCGGACTCAGCTTTGGAAAGCACTGAGCTGAAGTCGCTTCCCCTCGGTGTCGTTTACAACTACACCGACAGGCCGTCCGTGCCACCAGCCTGCAGCAGGTTTGTATGGACAGTGCGCCATCTATCGGTGGATATGAATCCTTCCAATGTCACCCTCCTTTATTAGACTACTGAAATTGCATGAGATAAAATATGAATCCTAGTCCACACAAATCTTTACTGAGGCACTAAAGCAACACTTCATTACACAGACATCATGTGAACATCTTGCAAAAGAAAATTCTGTCAAGACAAGAGTGTGAGAAGAGAGGAGAGATGGATTTTGAGGCTCCACATAGCCCAAATGTTTATTGATTCACAGAACACAGTATCACAAGGTACTTTGGAAAAGGCATTTATCACTTTGGAGACTAGTGCACTGCAGGCAAAACATCTCTTCTATCACAGAAACTGTCGACAAAATACAGCACCACTGTTTACATTGCCATTCAAAATCTTCCAGCTATCAACTAAAGCACAGCACAGCACAGCACAGCACAGCACAGCACTGGAGACAAACTGTTCAGTAACACAGCTAATCTTTTTCAGGTAGGGCTATATCTTTTTTTATTCTGTAACATATAATGTCCACCACAACATAAACACACCATGACCACGTCAGCACAATATTCACATCACTGAGTCCACCATCTATCACTGAGTCCACACTCTACTACTGTAACTATCACTGAGTCCACACTCTACTACTGTAACTATCACTGAGTCCACACTCTACTACTGTAACTATCCAAACATGGGACAGCAAAAGGCCATGTGATAATAGAAAGCGGTCTGCTGAGTTACAGCAATTCCAATTTCATGTCAAAAAATTCTGGCACAATCAAATTCCAAATCTATTTAGGAAAGTATCCTAAATTAGACTTCTTTTTTATGGCTTCTTTTTACAACGCAAGTAAAGCTTTTTTTATGACAATAATGGGTGATTACCCTTAATTCACAGCAACATTTCCTACATTTTCTTCACATCAGTAGAAGACTGACATTACTCTCATTCTTTGGAACAGCTCATTGAACTGTTTTTAACAACATGCCACAACATCAACAGCACAATAACATCAACACAATGTCTTTTAACACAGTGATTCTCAACCTTTTTCATATTAAGAATAGTTCACATTAGGGCCATGGACCCCTATATGATGAGATTTTGTCACTCAAATGCAAATCTGAAACTTTCTTTTATTGCTATAGATAGATATGATTTTGTCCAGAATTCCATGACTATCTATATTGTAGGTTGAGCGATAACAGATACACTATTATCAAAATATCCATTCTTCTACATTCTATAATTATGTCAACTTCTTGTAAATGAAATAATAGAGAAATTCAACAATTTATCAATTTGCTGGGGACCCCCTGGAACCCTCTCAAGGACCACTGGTGGTCGCCGGACCCCGCATTGAGAACCACTGTTTTAACAGACAGTCTACCTCAATCACCTAAATGACCCTTCTCAGGACAGTAGTGGCTTCTGGCTTCTCACAGGACGCTCTCCCTCTCGTCTCCCAGGCTGATGGTACGCAGGTTCTGGTTATGGTGGATGGTGGCAGCTGTGGTGTTGGTGGTGCCGGGGGTGATGATGACAGGCGCTGTGGCGCTGAGGCCAGAAGAGGTGGTGGTGGTAGACTCCAGGCCCGTGCTGATAGCCTGTTGACGGCTGTTGTTGGTGTTGGTGTTGGTTGTGGCGTTGTTGGGGCTACTCGTGTTGTTGTTTAGGGTGGTGTTGCTGGCGGTGCGGTTGAGGTTGCCGACCCCGCTGGACGGCCAGCCCTCATCCGGGCTGCTGGCCATCAGGCTGGCCTCGGATGCCGCCTCGGAGCAGATGGACATGCGGGCCACCGCGGTGTCCTGCAGGCCGCTCAGGCTGCTGGGGAGGAGGCCCCTCTTCTTCACCAGGCCCTCCAGCTCCAGCTCCATCAGATTGGGCTTCTCTGCTTCCCTCTCTCCGTCTCTGTCCGCTTCTCCTTCAGCCTCCTCCAGGGAGCGGTCTGACGAGCTGTCACTGGAGCGCATCCCAGAGTCGGACGAGTCCTTCTTATCCAGGAGGATTTCGGTGAGGAAGTTGGGCTTGGTCGGCGGCCCACTGGGCTGGGAGGCTCTGTGGCTGGATGCGGCGCCGGCACGGGTGTCCTTGTGGAGGAGGGGAGTGGTGTTGTCGGCCTCCTCCGAGCCTGAGTCCTCGTCGCTGGGCAGCTTGTGGTAGCACGGCCCGGCTCCCTTCATCCTGGAGCCTGGAGCCCTGGAGGAGCTGCTGTGGTCCAGCTTCTCGTCCTCTTCGCTGATGGGGTCCAGGGGCTGGGCATCGCTCCCTGATGGGAAGTCTGTGGCATCGCTAGGCTTGGAGACTCTCTTGGTGAAGGGCTTGCGGTTGTCTTGGTCAGGCCCTTCCTTAGCCTGGGGAATGGGAAGAGGATTCAATAAATAGAAGAAGAAAATATAGACTTTCCTGAGCTACTGGCTGTGAGGCTCTGAAGAGGGGGTTCCTGTCTCTGCTGTATGTGCCAATAGAAACAGGAGTACAAGCCAGTCATTAAGAAAGCGAAGAAGCTGTGTAGCATTAGCCCAGTGTAAGACCTTGCTGTTGGACAGGCCACAGGAATGTGAGATTACTTTGAAGTTGATCATAAAACACTGAAAACACACCATTTTAGATCCACATCATGCTTTTGGACACTCACAAGCTGACACCAGAACTATTACTACACATGAATTAATCATCATATTGAGTTATTACAGTGAATTACATCAGGAGTTATGAGTTTCTATTTGGATTTGATTGGAACTATTTATGCTTTTAGATATTTCAGTGATGCAAAACTCAGTAGCGTAATCCTGGCTGTCCACCCACCCCTTTGTCCTCTGAGCCGGCAGTCTGAAGGAACTGTCCAGGGTGGGGCTGGACAGGCCTCTCTCCCCCGCTGCCGGACATCTCCAGCTGGGCCATCTGAGCGATGTACTCCCTGTAGGCATCCCGGTACTCTGCCTGCTGCTTGTCTGTCAGCTTGCAGATGTCATTGGAGGATTCCTGGGAGTTGAGGCTGGACATGCTAGAGGTACGGTGATTTGCCACCTAACAGGAGGGGAGAAACAGGGTATATGCAGGAATCCTGAATACCTCAATACCTTTTAAGACCTTTTCAATATATTTTAAGACATCACATCAGCGATAGGGGTGTAAATCACAAGTTTCATCACAATACGATCTTATATAGATTCTTAAGACGACGATATATTTGCTGATATTACGTCTGCCACGATACGATTTTGATTCACTTCAGGGGTCTGCGATCGATATGAGACGATATACGCCTATTTAGCACAATCAGCTACACAATTGAATACCTCATCAAATGGAGATTAATACTTTTGAATACTTTTTACGGGCCTTAATTTCCCCTATATTTATCAACTTTCAATACTTTTCAAGACCCCGTGGATACCCTGAGAAAGCTATATGTGTTACCTGAATTTATTTAGGAATATGTTTGTGGTATACCTAACTGCAGAGAGCCATCTGGATGTGGGCTGTGAACTTACAGTAGAGTGCCTGACACCTGAATAGAATATGTGGCAATTATAATTCTATTAATTGAAACTGTGTTTACAGTAATTACATTGGTAACCAGCACAGTATTCAGTATATAAGAATAAATGTTGACTGGATACACTGAAATAGTGATTGGCAAAGGGAATGAGTGGCAAAGAAAGCCTCCGCTCAGTGTTAAACGCTTTGCATTTTGGAACAGATCACAATGTGAGATCATACAAAACAACAGTAGAGCTAGCAGTCTGTGTGAGAGCGTGTGCTCGTGTCGCAGAGTTTCTGCAAATTGGGAAAAAGTGAATGTGAAAATAAGAAACGGGAGGCCCCTTGACACCTTTGGTGTGGTGCGGTGCGTGTGTTTTTAACTCTGCCACATTCAAGAGCGCCATTAGCTTCTCCAGCCGCACTCTTTGCTCGCTCAAAACCACATGTTAATATCAAACCACTGAGATCACCAACACTGACTGAATGGGAGTCCGGCACAGAGGGCATGTGTCCATGTGTCCATGTGACAGTTTGAGGGCTTTTGTGTGCCCTTTGTGTATTTGTGATCCTATGCTTGAGTGCTAAATGCTTGTATACAAAGTATACATATAGCAGTAAACACATATGTACGTGGGCACGTGCAGTGTGTACGTGTACATGTACATGTGTGTTCGTGCATGCCTGTTGGTGTGTGCACACATCCATTGCTATGGGCATATGCCATGTGCTCTAAGCTGCTGATCAGATGACTGACCGGCCAGTGTGGGTTACTGCTGTATTTGGGAGGCTCCTCTAGACCGGCTCCGCTGAGCTCCTCGAAGCTGAGGTTGAGACTGAAGCCTCCTCCGTCGTGCTGGGCTCCGCCCGAGCGCCTGCTGGGCTCCCCGTGGTGCACGCTGCTGCCTTGCTCACTGGCAGCTCGGGACTCGTCCTGAAGCAGAGCCTGGCTTTCAGCATGGCGCTGCTCCATCACCTGGAAGAGATGAGGTGTTAACAGTACATTTGGCTGGACAGGAGGACTGGATTGTTGGCTGTGCTGCTGAATATTACCCGGCATCACAGTTCCAGGTCGTTTTAGGTCAGTGAGTCTTTTGAATTTTGTTTGAGGTCAAACAGTGGATGGTAAACAAGTTTTTTGGACAGTGCGTGACACAAACAAAAAGTATGTTAGACAACGGCAACAAGAGCAGCATGTGCTTTCGCGAGGAGAACTGTGAGCTGTTCCTTAAGTAGAGCTATTCAGCTGTCCACTCCTCCCTGACAATAACCTCCCTTCATCCAGATATCAGTCGGCCATCTTGAACCAGATGGCTGTGCTGGCTGCTTCCTGGCAACACAACACTGTTTAGTATTTGGAGCTGCATGTACACAGAGTTAGGCCACTGCAGTTTCCAGCTGCTTCTATGCGAGCTCCGCATTTGTTCTCCAGTAAAACATGACCAAACTGTTTTTATCCAGGGCCCTGGTTTAGTATTAAGAGCACAAACCGACATCTGATGAAGTGGAGCCGGCTACATGTGTTAGTGATTTCAGCCTCAGCCCCCAGCCCAACCGACTGGACTCCTGGCTGACTGACGAACGGCCTTCTCGTAATACGGATTATAAAAACTCCCATCCCAATATCTCAGCAGAGCGCAAGATGCCGTATTACGAGATGCTTTTTTTGTGTGTGCGTTTCTTTTTTATATAAACATCAGCTGAAATCATTCCGCTGACTCCTTCCTGGCAGTGTGGAGGTTCTGCCTAGTGTCAGAGAGTGAGGAGCATGTATGCTATAACAAATCTATTCCATGGCTTTAGTGTAGATCAACAAGGTGACTGATGCTACTGTTGTTGCTTTCCTTTTTATTTAGATATCTACAGACACCCAATCTCTTTTTCTTTGATTCACCAAAAGTATTACACTATCACAGACGCGTGCACACACACACACACACACACACACACACACACACACACACACACACACACACACACACACACACAGACAGACAGACAGACACACACACACACACACACACACACACACACACACACACACACACACAGACAGACAGACACACACACACACACACACACACACACACACACACACACACACACACACACACACACAGACAGACACAGACACAGACACACACACACACACACACACACACACACACACACACACACACACACACACACACAGACAGACACAGACACACACACACACACACACACACACAACATATAAAATTCCCACATAATAACAATTCCAAAGGAGGCTCCCGCTCTAAAGCAATGGAAGACATCTCCAAGGGGGGAATCTAGTCTCACCATTCCCCTGAAGAGCTGCCAGTCTCCAAAGTTCATGTCCATCTCTTTCTTCAGCTCGTCCAGGTTGCACTGGGACAGCACGCGGCCGTTGACATTGGCCTGCAGTGGACAGGGAGGGGTATGACTGCTTCATGTATGAACATGTGTAAAGACGGCTCGGGCCAAAACAAGCACAACACACAATAAAGCAGGGAGGTGGTGGGTAGGGAACTGCAAGAGGAAAAATATCCCTGAAACTAAACTAGAAAGCTTTATCATTGAAAACACATTTTATGAATATCCCCCAAATTGGGAAACCAACAGGAAACCAGTGAGAAAATAAAGTATTTGATATGCTTTGGCAAATCAAAATAAAGGATGCTTTTACTATGTGTACTAGAGACTACGCTGACACTGCATGATTTGGAATGTTTCAACTTTATCGGCAAGCCAAGGTGGATGCGTACCTTCTTGACGGTGGTGGTGTACTGAGGCAGCATGCTGGGGTCCACACCCTCCATCTGGGTGAGACGCTCACACACTGCATCTGTGTTCAGAGAGGTGAGCAGGACCACAGAGACCTAGACACACAAACGCACACAATCACAATAAAACCACGTCATCCAGAGACTTTCAGTGAGTCCAGGTTACCGGCTCAAACTCCAGATTGTTAGCACACGCTGTTAGAGCAACCCATCACTCCTAAACCGTTTGATTAGGGCAAAACGAGCAACAATTCCTGGCAAAGACATGTGCAGCCCTGTTACTGTGAGGCACACCCACAAGCCCACACAGCAAGTCTCTCCATCAGTCACACAATGTAAGTGTCAACGTAAACAAGGCCGCCAACCCACCCAAATATACGCTTACCTGCTCTGCCTCTTTGCCCAGTGTATACATAAGCACGCAGAGTGTGTGCACAACACTTAAGAGGATGGAGTCTGTAAGTCTGTGAGGTGCTGCTGAACCGAGCCCCACTGAAGCCACCGCTCAGCAGCTATGAGGCCTGTTGATGCTGCCTAAGGCCCCACACACACACAGCCCACATGCTGCCCACTGGCACCAAAACTACACTCAACTCCAGCCGCCCTCTCTTCTCCTGTTCTGCATCCATGTCTGCCTGTTCTCTCTGAACACTTGCTCTCCTTCCTTCCTTCCTTCCTTCCCTCCCTTCCTTCCTGTCACATTCCTTCCCTCTGTCACTCCTTCTCGCCTGCCCGCCCGTATGTCCTCCTCCTCTTTCCATCATCCACTCTGTCTTTCTGTCTCTGTCTTTCGCCCCATCTTCTTCCCGACTCCCCCTCCCCTCCTGTCTGCGCGTCCCCCCATTAACACCATTAAGACAGGGCTTCAGACTTGAGCCCCCCGGCTTTGTTTGTGCACGGCCTCGAGGGAGACGAGAGCAGGGCTTAGACGGACTTGGCGTTCCCCTTCTTGTCTAGTTGCCGTGAGTGGTTGTTAGAGAGAAAATAAGCAGCTCACAACACAGGACAGAATACAAGATGCCAACTTCCTGTAGTGCCGAGCAAAATGATGAAGAGGGTGACTGGCACCCAGGGAGTCTAGCTACTGTACAGAAACGACTGAACCGACTCATCTAGCACAATGCTACATAGGAACTGGGAACCTAAGGTGTGTTTTGCAGTGATTTCAGAGTTATGAGTCTAGGATAACGTCTCCTCCCACCACAGCATGCTCTCTAGTATTGAACCAGGAAGTGTTAGTGAGGAGGTCTACACAGGTGGAGGATGGAGGGAAGGTAGGAGACGGAGATGGGAATATGGCCTTGAAACCAGACGTGTACCTGCTTTGCTTTGTAAGGCAGCGACTTTAACAGCTTCAAAAGGAGACAAGAGGCAAACGGACAAATAGTCAGACAGAAAGATGGAGAAATTATGACATTGTAAAGCTGGAAGCCTGTACTGTAGCTATGGGGGGGAGGAAGACAGAAAGACACTGCTGCACAGGTTAAACTCATCATCAGAGCTGGTGGACAGAGAGACATTGACATCAGGGCAGACATTAGACATTTATCTGTCACACAGCAGGGGAGGACATGGCTCCTCTACAGCAGCACCCAGCCAGCCGGCCACCTCAGACTGGAGAAGAAGTGGCCATTTGGCCTAGAATTAAAACACAAGGCGATTTTGATTTCCACTGGAGTCAGCGAGCGTTTGGTGATCTGTGCAGGCAGAACAGACCGTGAGAGAGAGAGAATGAGAGAGAGAGAGAGAAACCCAAGTAAGAGAATGAGACATCTCTCACTCTGCACAGAGAAGCAGAAGTTTCAATGTGGCGAAGGCCTTAAATACGACTCCTCTATTCAGACGGTGAGCGTGTGTTCTGAGAACGTGTGTGTGAAAGCGTTGATGTCTGCGGGTGTGTTTATAGTGTGTGTGTGTGTGTGTGTGTGTGTGTGTGTGTGATAAGGCTGTAATTACAGCTGGGCTGAGCTCAGGGCTGGGCAGAAGGATGGGGAAGAGGAAACAGAGCTCTGTGAGGGAGGAAGCGTCTTGGTAAGGAGATAAGCTCTACTAGCGCTGGGCTCATTGTCAGTGTGTGTGTGTGTGTGTGTGTGTGTGTGTCTGTGTGTGTGTGTTGCCAGGCCCAACAGTCTCTGATGATAATCCCAGCAGCCCAAGGAATCCATACTCCAGCTTATATCAGCTAGGCAATTACACTAGGCTAGGCCCGCTACATAGAGTGCAGGCTAATACTCACACAGACACAAATGAGCAAGCGTGTGTGTGTGTGTGTGTGTGCGCGCACACACACTTTTATACACAGACATATGCAGGAAGACAGGCGCACGGGTACACTGCACACACTACACTACACACACTGCACTACACACGGGTACACTACACACACTACACTACACACTACACAAAGAGTTGAGGGCTGAACCAAAAAGGGGCTAAGATGAGCTAATGTACATAAAAAAAGCTAGTAATATTTTAGAAGAGGATGAAAATGTAGAAAATACATACTGAAGGAATGAATAGGGGTAGGGGTAGTAATGAATAGGGGTAGGGGTAGTAATGAATAGGGGTAGGGGTAGTAATGAATAGGGGTAGGGGTAGTAATGAATAGGGGTAGGGGTAGTAATGAATAGGGGTAGGGGTAGGGTAGGGGTAGTAATGAATAGGGGTAGGGGTAGTAATGAATAGGGGTAGGGGTAGTAATGAATAGGGGTAGTAATGAATAGGGGTAGGGTAGGGGTAGTAATGAATAGGGGTAGGGGTAGTAATGAATAGGGGTAGTAATGAATAGGGGTAGGGGTAGGGTAGGGGTAGTAATGAATAGGGGTAGGGGTAGTAATGAATAGGGGTAGGGGTAGTAATGAATAGGGGTAGGGGTAGGGTAGGGGTAGTAATGAATAGGGGTAGGGGTAGTAATGAATAGGGGTAGTAATGAATAGGGGTAGGGGTAGGGTAGGGGTAGTAATGAATAGGGGTAGGGGTAGTAATGAATAGGGGTAGGGGTAGGGTAGGGGTAGTAATGAATAGGGGTAGGGGTAGTAATGAATAGGGGTAGTAATGAATAGGGGTAGGGGTAGGGTAGGGGTAGTAATGAATAGGGGTAGGGGTAGTAATGAATAGGGGTAGGGGTAGTAATGAATAGGGGTAGGGGTAGTAATGAATAGGGGTAGGGGTAGTAGAAAGAAAATAGCAGAGAAAGGGAAACAAGAGGGCAGGAAAGGATGTGAGGAAAGGAGACACATTGTCGCAAAGGAGACAGTGGAGGAAGGGATAGAGCAAAGACTGGCCAAAACAGAAAGACAGGGAGAGAGAGGTGAGAGAATGGATCCTGAGAGAGAACATTACATAGTAATCTTTATTTAAATCTTTCATATACCTCCTTTAAAAGCCTACTGCCAGTGCTCTGATAAGTGCCTCTGTGGAGCAGAGGTCCACTGACTGCTGTTATCATCAAATTGTTCTCCAGCTAACCGATTCCTCTAGAAGTGCATGTGTGTGTGTGTGTGTGTGTGTGTGTGTGTGTGTGTGTGTGTGTGTGTGTGTGTGTGTGTGTATGTGTGTGCATGTGCGTGCATGCATGCACACACACACACATTCAGAGGAGAGGTTTCTGTCCAATCTGATTCCAGGCATTCCTGCAGTTCTTCAGTGGGTTAACTACAGTTTTCTGTCCATCCCGAGAGAATGGGCTCTATCTCTCTGTCAGCATCAGAGTTAATTTCATTCGCCATGTTTGTTACGTTTGTCTTGTTGCAGCTGGTGACAAGACACATCTCTCTCAGTGGTTTAACGCTTTACAGGTCACAGTCACACCAGATGCAGCTGTAGCATTGACTGCAGGCATTCTACAGTCGGCAGCGAGTGTGATAGTATATATTTGTTCTCACGGCTTTCATAAACCGCAGCGTTGAAATAGTCTGAACAGCAAATTGAGTCAGTACCCATGCATAATCAAGAGCACGTTTTCATGCCTCCAAGATCTGCAAATGTCGGTTGGTGCATTTTGATACATGCTTGTGTGCTCTTGAATTCAACATCATAAATGTATGACAAAATGGGATTGTTAGCTTTAAGGACCCCAGATAGTGAGGGGCTAGTTGCCTGCTTGCTTATAGAGAGCCAGAGTGAACGTCACTTCCTGCTTCAGCACTGTACCAGAGATTTTCCTCCGCCATTTACTTTCCCATAGACATTTCGTAAAAAGCTTATAAAAATAGTTTTACTTGGTCAAACCAAACGGTTCAGCTATATTTAGAATCGGGAGAGACCAAAGAACATTTCACTCAGACCAAAACTTAAAAAAACAACATCTAAAAAATATTTTCTTTAAATCATTTTTTTTTTTTTTTTATGTTTTGGTCCGAGTGAAATGTTATGTGGTTTTTCCTGTTTCTAAATACGGTACATCTGAAGCGTTTGGTTTGAACAAGTAAAACTATTTTTATACGCATTTTCGGATGAAAATCTCTGGTACAGTGCTGAAGCAGGAAGTGATGTTGACTTTAGCTGTCTATTATGTAATGCTGTTGGTCTGCATACTGTATATGCGTGTCCGCGTGCAGCATGTCTGTTAATGTGCACGTTAGGTTACCATGGTGGGCTCAGAGCGACACGAGGGGAGGCCTTCTCTGGTATCCTCTGCAATAACATCCTGACATGGGCACAGAATGGAGACAAGGAGGTTGTGTGTAGAGAGAATGGAGGTTGAGTTCATGACTACTCAATTTACGGAAAAACTTTCCGACAGCAGCCCGTACATTTTTGATGCGGGCTTTTAGCCACAACAAAGACTGCGGTTGAATAACAAATTGGTGTCGGGGGAAGGGGCTGGGTTCACGACCTAACAAATATGCCCACCAGCTCCAGGAGCTGTAATCTAAACTAATGTGGAGATGATGGAACATGGACAGGTGAGCTCACACTGAGGAGAGAGGAGAGGACAGGGAGGAACAGAGGAGTGAAGGACCAGGAGAAGTGTAGTGGAGAGAAGAAAGAGTTTGCGGTAAGAGAAAGGTTCATGCACTAAGTCTACACAATGGACCTGACAGCATATTGAACAGAGAGTTATTGGATACCAGTACTGAGTCTGAATGGTTTGGCTTTAATTATAGTCAGAAAATGCATAGTAAAGATGGAACCAGATTTCTCTGGGCTGGAACTGCTGTGGAACATTCTTCCAACTAATTATATCAAATATGCTAATATATATATACTTTTCCCCCCACAACATTCAGTGTGAACCATATGAGGAAAATCTATTGTTTAAACTGTCAATCACTCATACCACAGAAACAGTGTTGTTGCACACTATAACGAATACAACTACTACTAGTACTGTATGACCATCTATTGCTACCTGGAAGCATATAATAGATGGATGTAGCGCTACTATGGGTTCTGTACTTACAAGTCCATTGGTGTTGTCCTTAGGGTGGCCAGGTGGTTTGACGGATAGGCGGGAGGATGAGGGAGCATGGTGGGAGTAATGCCTTGGCACATGGTGATACACATGAT
This sequence comes from Poromitra crassiceps, assembly GCF_964638095.1. Classification (NCBI taxonomy): domain Eukaryota; kingdom Metazoa; phylum Chordata; class Actinopteri; order Beryciformes; family Melamphaidae; genus Poromitra; species Poromitra crassiceps. The sequence continues at coordinate 29,845,885 of NC_139625.1, read as the reverse complement.
GGGGGAAATAAGGCTATGAGGGGAGAGGAGAGGGAGAGGAGGCGACGATAAAACACAACAGAACAAAAATCATATGAGGGAGCTCTCGAACACATGCTCAAAATGAGGTGGGAAATAAATAATATTGCTAACTTATTCATTCTTTCTGAGTTACGTAAGTGAGGTGCTGGTTTATAGAACCTTCCGACTATATATAGTACATACCAAGATCTGTTCACTGCAACATGTACCCAGGTAGAACAGCCAAGTGGGTCATTTCAACTTGGCATCTATGATACGCCGCAGAGATGTACTGTCTGGTTTTCACAAGAGCAGCTAAATCTAGTGACCAGTGACCAATTTTGTTATACGGAGCCCAGGAGAGTATAATGTTCCTGTGGTTCTGACATTGAGATCAGTGAGAGGGCCACTTTTTTCACTTGGACTTTGTATATCAATATGGATATCTGTTGGATGAGATGTCATTTCATCAACTCTAAATGGTTAACTCATGTTCACTGGTAGTGTACTGGGTAACTAAATGGCATTGCCTGTCCCATCTCACCCGGTTGTAGAAGGGGTGCTGAGGACCGGTCATGCCGCTGAAGTAGGAGCTGTGAGGTTGGGGGGGCAGGGAGCCGGTGGGGGTGCAGGCGGCAGAGTGCTGGCCGTAACCTGACGGGGGACGGGGCGCCACCTCCTGCAGGGGCAGCGTGGGATAGGTCACCCCCCCGCCCATGTGCATCTGCTCCCTGGCCGCACGCACATCTGAGAGAGGACACAACACAAAGAAAGAGAGAGACAGGGAGGGAGGGAGGGAGGGAGAGGGAAATGTTTTATCTGCAATGCTGATGAAGATCATGTCTTGGCCATGAGTATAAAGAGCCTTCAGATCTGCCCACGCAGCATCGATTTAGCTTGATTTCATCATCTCTAGTGAGTTTAAAGAGTGGAGAATCCAAAGAGATAAATAAATATCTAACGATGGACCAAGCATGGATGAAATTCTCAGTGCGCTTTAGGGAATAATACAGGAAAGTTGTTTTGAACATGTCCTCCTCATCCAGAACAATCCCATCTAAAAACTAAATGTTGGAGAGAAAAAGTGCCACTGATGTTAAAGAACAGTGACCCTTCAACTGAGACCAGCAGGCGTGCTGATATTCTGCTTTTTCCATATTATATGCCAGGGAATGGCACGCGATGATTCTGCCATATGCAGCACTAAACTGTCCCTGACAAATAAATGCAGCCATGTAAACTAACATAATGCGTCATGTGAGCTCATAGAGTATCTCAGGAAATACTTTGCCGCAATTGTCTTCACATAAATCAATTGTGCATTGAGAGAAGCCGAGTAGGAACTGAGTAGGAGCTTTGGTAACCCGCCCCCCCCCCCAAATTAAAGTTAAATAAGCCCAGAGACAGAACAGAGTGGCTCTGTGCGGCTGGCAAGAGAGTAAGAAGCAGAAACAGAAGCAGGCACCAGAATGTCTCCTGGTTACACAAGTGGCTGCTGAATGACACGCCGAGCGAGACCCAATCCAGCCTGAGAACACAATGGAGGCCTTATGATGGGAGTCCGGCTCCTGGGCGGGTATCACTGACAGCACTGCCCACTGGCTGGCCACAGGACACTGGGCACCAAGCAGCCACGGAGGGATGACTGGGCAGGAGCATTGGTCACCTTCCGCTCCCTGGGGACACGTGCGGAGGTGAAAACACCCACACACTTGCAAGCGCGCTCACAAATAAACATGTGTTTGGTTGGATACCTATACACACACCTACACAGACATTGAGCCATGAAACCCTGTACTTACGGACTGGACGTCTTGGTCAGCTGTGGCCACCGTGACTCACTCAACCTTGGCTCAACGGAACAGACTCAGTGTTTGTGTGTGTGTGTGTGTGTCTCTCTTTGTGCTTTCTGTGGTCTCATAACACTGTGATGCAGTAGCTTCCCACTAGGCGTCATTAACATGACTGTATGCTGAACAGAGACTGACGCACAGCAACAAATATACAACGGCACTCTGGCCTACATTTACATACTGATGCACTATTGCGTCACTCTAACTAGAAAACACTGAAGTCTGATGCAACACCAGAGGCAGATGGGTGACAGTGAGTGAAAATATTGTCCTGATCCCACGATGTGGGAGCCGACATGATGTGGGAGCTGATCCCACGATGTGGGAGCTGACATGATGTGGGAGCTGATCCCACGATGTGGGAGCTGACATGATGTGGGAGCTGATCCCACGATGTGGGAGCTGACATGATGTGGGAGCTGATCCCACGATGTGGGAGCTGACATGATGTGGGAGCTGACATGATGTGGGAGCTGACATGATGTGGGAGCTGACATGATGTGGGAGCTGACATGATGTGGGAGCTGACATGATGTGGGAGCTGACACGATGTGGGAGCTGACATGATGTGGGAGCTGACATGATGTGGGAGCTGACATGATGTGGGAGCTGACATGATGTGGGAGCTGACATGATGTGGGAGCTGAAAGCATTTCAACCTGTGATTGTTTGGAAAGGAGAGGCAAACTGTGGGTTTCTGAGGGCCCCCACAGTGGGCGACTTCAGAGCAATGAGTAATGCTACTGCCAAATGAGTTGGCACTGAATTCAACAGATCGCACAGAGGACATTTCTCTGTTTCACTATGCCATTGTATATAAGTCTGTCAACAATTTGACGTTATGTACTTTTAGACTCAAATTGTTTAATTAACCTCTCAGAGAAGGGGCGCACACACACACACGCACGCACGCACGCACGCACGCACGCACGCACGCACGCACGCACGCACGCACGCACACACACACACACACACACACACACACACACACACACACACACACACACACACACACACACACACACACAGTATGCAGATGCCCCGTACACAGCAGTGTTTTTCTCCACTTAGATCAGCACATTTCTGAGACAAACAGTGATCTGCGGTGTAACACAGTGAGCAGTGTGGCATGCGTAGGAGAGTGCAAAGGAAAGGGCTGTTTGATGGCAAAGTAAAGCGCTGAAAATGTTGTTAGTATAGCAGACATTTATACTGATATTGATTTGTGTAGGTGGGCCTCCTTTTACATGTGCTGCTGGCCCCACTCACAGCAGTACATTTCTTAGCTTCCGTGCTCTGCTTCTCTCTGCTTCTTGAGCGTGTCGACCACAAGCTGCTGTAGGTAGTATTGTCTGTGTGTGATGGAGCATTCTCCCCTCTAACACAAGGCAGATGTCTACCATGGGAGACGAATAAAGTAACGTTGACCTTGTAAATACACTGAGTATCTATAACATAAATGTTAACATAATGCTAAATGCCTATAAACAAAATGCAATTATGCATGATAGGGTCTACTAAGTGCGTGCGGACCTGCGATAATCTCCCTGAGTTTGGGGTCCAGGTTGACGGTGCAGGGCAGGAACATCTCCACGTCCCTGGCAGTGAGGACGGGCGTCCTGGAGGAGAGGAACACCTCAAAGCTGCGGATGTCTCCATCGATCTCCAGCAGTGGCTCCACATCCTTGGTGGTGGGGATGTTCTTGGAGATTCTTGAGAGAAGAGAAAGAAATAGAGGAAAGATTTACTGACACGTAAGGCTGAACAATTTTGGCTATTTTCAAATTCACTGGAAATTCTAAATGAAAAAAGAAAAAGAAGAAAAAGGGGGCGACATTTTCCTATGTTGACAAATTTTACAATTAACTGTGGAAATTAAATTTGTGATGCACGATCATATCATTAATTGTGAAGCTTTACTGACATGTTAAAAAAAGGCAATTGAAATGTGTCAAACGGAAGTCTACAGAGAAAACTGATTGGTGGATTCAGAATAGAAAATGCTAAGTATGACATTCTGATGAAAAAAGAAAAGAGGAAATAGCAAGCGGTTCTGTTAAGATGGCAGAGATATGCAACGGTCATCAGCATCATGAGAGAAGAGAGATAAGTGGATTTGGAGAAGGCAAGATAGTGAAAGGGGGATGTTGGAGGACAGATAGAGCGAGGGATGTTATCTTTTCTCCGCAGAGAGGAAACCTGAGAAGATGACAATCAGGGTAATTTAGCAAGCAGCAGACGGAAGCGCGTCAAGATGCGCCGCTGCAGTTAGCATGATGTTTCTTATCACAGTCTCTAAGTAAACAGCCATGTTTGGAGATTGTTCCATCGCTGCATGATACACCTTTTCCTATCTATACACCAGAAAAACAACCTCATACTGAATTAAGGACATCGGATTTCAGAGAAAAAGATTTTAGATTCACTGTGTTAAGTTTATACAATGCTACGCTTAAAAAGCTCAGAACTGCACCAACTCTGGAACCACACAATATAAAAAGCTATGCTTTTAAGGCTGGCACAATAAAAAACAAAACAAAAGAGAACAAATCTAAATGTATGGACAAAGCTGATAAAACAGTAGGTTTAGAAAGAAGTAGCAGCAGCTTTTAAGTGATTAATGTTGACATGTTTTGAGGTGGGAAATCTAATTTCAGCACAAGGTTAAAAAATACATCAGTTTCATCAAGGCTAGCGTGTTTTGTGGCCAGAGCTACAAACAGAAGCAAACACCAGCCACCAAGCAGCAATCAGCACATCTGGTTAATCCTATCATTCAGACATGAAAATATGACTTATGACACTGGCCATTCATCAGCAGAATGGGCTGCTCTTATCAGATGAATGAGGGGACTCCAGCAGGGAGCAGACATTTTTCTCATCTCCGCCTCCATTTCTCATTTGCTCCCTTCATCACGTTCTCAGGAGATGTCTTGCCTTTCTCTCCCCACATCCCGCTTAACCTTCCCTCCTCCCTGATCAACCCAAACTCACCTGCCTCCACCCTCCTCTCAATCCAAACTCACCTGCCTCCACCCCCTCTCAATCCAAACTCACCTGCCTCCACCCCCTCTCAATCCAAACTCACCCGCCTCCACCCCCTCTCAATCCAAACTCACCTGCCTCCACCCCCTCTCAATCCAAACTCACCTGCCTCCACCCCCTCTCAATCCAAACTCACCTGCCTCAACCCTCCTCTCAATCCAAACTCACCTGCCTCCACCCCCTCTGAATCCAAACTCACCCGCCTCCACCCTCCTCTCAATCCAAACTCACCTGCCTCCACCCCCTCTCAATCCAAACTCACCTGCCTCCACCCCCTCTCAATCCAAACTCACCTGCCTCAACCCTCCTCTCAATCCAAACTCACCTGCCTCCACCCCCTCTGAATCCAAACTCACCTGCCTCCACCCTCCTCTCAATCCAAACTCACCTGCCTCAACCCTCCTCTCAATCCAAACTCACCTGCCTCCACCCCCTCTCAATCCAAATTTACCCGCCTGCACCCTCCTCTCAATCCAAACTCACCCCGCCTCCACCCTCCTCTCAATCCAAACTCACCCACCTCCACCCCCTCTCAATCCAAATTTACCCGCCTGCACCCTCCTCTCAATCCAAACTCACCCCGCCTCCACCCTCCTCTCAATCTGTGCGCTGGTATGTTGAGGACGCTGTCTGGCGAGCTGGGTATTTCCCTGGGACTGATCTGTTTTATTGAGTGAACAGAGGCTGGTCTTTCTGTGACTTGATTGGATGATTAGCACCATCGCCGCAGCACGCTAGCTACGCCAGAGCGAGGTCTGCATCTGGCTAGGGCTCAACACACCACTCTGTTAGCTGATAACCCAACTACCAGCTAACCTAATCCAGTTTACGTGCCAGCCCAAATGGGCCTCATCATCCTGGAAGTATCCTGACACAATGAGGCTCACATACCTCAGAGCATAGAAGAGACTGAAGCTGCTGCTCGGTGCCCCGACCTGAGGGGTGAAGACCTCAGAGGCCGACTGCACTCATTGACCATTTCCATCATGTAGATTTGAGGCATTTAGCTGACATTCTTATCCAGAGGGCTTAGAGTGAGGGAACAGGTAGAGGTCTGGACACTTAGTCAAGGGCATTTTGACAGGACAGATGGCTGCTGATGGACACATCTGCTGCAGCAGGGCTCGAACCTGTGACCTTGTGGTTACAGGATGGTGTCTTTAATTGCATGTACAAGTATGGCCAGAAATATAAAAAGGAGATCCTTGAGAGTGGAATTTTCTCACTATTTTAGTACTCGACCATAGTCCCGCACTGGAAAAAGTACCCCTTTTTTTACCAGCCGTTTACAGTTTGCTATAGTGTCTACATGGACAAGACACAGACCTTAAGTGAAAGCAACCAATCAGGGGCCCCCAGTAAAGACAGCCAATCACAGCGGTGGCTCATTTTGCTTGTGCGCCAAGTCCCCAGAATGGCCTATACAATTGTGGGTGGAGGAGAAGTGCTGCAAAATACTGTCAATTTAATTTAAAAATAAAAATACTTCTAAGCAATTTTTACAGCAAAAAAAAATAACAGATGTGTTTCACAGATGCCAGCTATTGGCATACAATTGCTGGGAAAGGGAAAAATACCCCCTGAGCTTAATGTCCACCACCTACGTCAGCTCTCTGTGTCCCTCTCTCACACCACTCTTTCCCCAGGTATGTGTCATCCTCATACAGGGAGAATGCCACTTCTCAGCAGAGCAGACTGCCCCCCCCTCTTTCCCCTTACACACACACACACACACACCCTCCACCCAACCACCGACACACAGACAGAGCCTGGGAGGCGCGTGTATCTGCGCTGAGAGGGGAGGACAGAGAGCACAGCTGGGCTCCAGTGGACAAAGCCCTCTCAGTGTGTGTCTTCTATCAGAACCTTTAACCAGACCCAAAAGGTCAAGGAGGCTCCATGCTGGCACACAGATGAACCCCGCTCACATGGCCTCCTCCGCTGGGGAGGCTGAGTGGGAGAGTGGAGGTACAGATGTTACCTACTGTACACACACTGCCCATTCAAACTGTCCACTGTCCACCACAGACACCTGGACAGTCAGGATGGGGACATTCAAAGGCATAAGATGAAGGCTGGTGTGTGTGTGCATGTGTGTGGGCGTGTGTGTGGGGTGGGGGGGGGGGGGGGGTAGGGGGGTTGTATGTGTGTGTTTGGTTCCTTTTCCCATGAACTGTATTAACCCATATACAGACTGAGAGAAGATTGTGCTTTTCCCCATCTCCAGCTGTCTTACTGCTGTTTATTTGTGGCTCTACAGACACAGACCAACAGGAGCCAGTGACTCACACTCACACTCTCTCTCTCTCACACACACACACACACACACACAGGCGCGCGCGCGCGCGCACACACACACACACACACACACACACACACACACACACACACACACACACACACACACACACACACACACACACACACACACACACACACACACACACACACACACACACTTCCTTTTTCTTTACAGAGAACACCCTCCAATGACTTTCTAAGGAATCCGGAGTCTTTTTATAGGACAATCTAACATAACTCAATGGTTTGACTACACAGTTCAGCTGCACTGTGCCAAAACCCAACAACATGGATCCAAATACATCTGAACGTCACACTTGGAAGTTGCAGGAGTATCAGACACAATGATGACGTCAGATGTTTTGTCAGTAAGTGTAATCGCCAATACTTAAACAAACAGACTACTTTTACAAAGCTGTACAATTACAAAGCTCAAGAAGTGGCCTCTCTTGCTTCCTTATTCCCTCTGCCAAGGAGGTGCCGTTTGTTTGTTTGTCAGCAGGATTACAGAAAAACGACTGGCCCGGTTCTGATGAAACTTGGTGGAAGGGTGTAGCATGGGCCAAGGAAAAACCCATTACATTTTGGAGCGGATCCGGATCACACTCACGAACAAGCAACACGAGCAGCACAAACTATTGGCCTTGGCCGGATGCCTCCGCTCTGCAACTGCCCTTCAAGTGAGTCAGTTGGTTTTGGGAAAGTCAGCCCAGTGCTAACACATACAAAGTCAGCCCAGTGCTAACACATACAAAGTCACTCTACACATGCAACAGTGGGCTCCGACAAGAAACTAGCTACAATTGTGCATACTTCGCTGACCTGTGTTTGCTCTGGCGTGCTGCAGTACCAACTCAAACATATAGTCGCACAGACAGCTGCATCTTCCAAAGACAACTAGGGGCTGGTGAGAGGAACGAGACATCCATCACACAGCTACACCCAAACAGACAGAAAGAGAGAGAAAAAGAGAGAGAGTCGGAGGTCCATTCCTGACGTTCCCAGCTGACTGGTCAGACATGTCTGCCAGAGGCTGGCCAGACACCCAGAGTGGAGCTCACACTTTGCCTTGTTAGGACAACGGTCAAGATCAGAGAACACCAAGAACAAAGGATGAAGAGATGAACTGATGCATGGAAGAATTATAGGGAAGGAAGGAAGATAGGACAGATTTTTTTTTATTATTTACTAAGAAATATTGATTAACTGACAATTGATACGCCTTTAGAGTGATACTGGTCAATGCTCCAGAACAAACACTACCCATTCAATGACAACAGCAGTTTGTCAGTGAGGCCTAACCACTTCAAATGACATCTTGTGCAGTTAATTGACGATGAGTTGTTGGCCTTGGCATCAAGCAATTGACACTAATGGCTTGTGACACAGTCAGCCTTCCTCATAGTGAACAGATGAGACAGGCTAAATGAACAAAGCTTTCTTATCAACAATCAGTCGCCAAATGACAAGATGGATGCTCTGGTTAGAGTGCCAAGGAAGCCGGCGTGTTACTTCTAAACAGCCTGAGGACCAGCGAGATAAAGTGCACCAGGCATCCCTGCAGCCGTTCCTACACAATGGGCCCATTGAGAGGACGCAGCTTATAGCTGCAGCAGTACAGACGCTTAGGCCCAGCCAGAGCAATCTAGTAAGAGAGTGGCACCAACGGAGGTCCAAAATGTGTGACTCAGGTAGCCAATGAATAGCCAGGAAGGGGCCTCGCGCTATGTTTGAATGCTAAAATAAAGCTGATAATATACAATTTGGTTCTTTAAACGTCTGACCCTTTCAAAGTACATCACAAACAGTCCATTTTGCTGCAACTTGACAGCGCTGCTTAATCCAGAACCTTACTTCCGGGAACTTTTGTGAGGTAAAAAAAAACTAGTCCATTGGAGTGAATGGAGATGTCGCAACTCTTCTATTATACGGCTCTGGGCCTGGCCACTCTGTGTGGCGTGGCCACTCTGTGTGGCGTGGCCACTCTGTGTGGCGTGGCCACTCTGTGTGGCGTGGCCACTCTGTGTGGCGTGGCCACACTGTGTGGCATGGTGTGGTGTGGCGTGGTCACTGTGTGGCGTGGTGTGGTGTGGTGTGGCGTGGTCACTCTGTGTGGCGTGGCCACTCTGTGTGGCGTGGTGTGGCGTGGTGTGGTGTGGCGTGGTCACTGTGTGGCATGGCCACTCTGTGTGGCGTGGCCACTCTGTGTGGCGTGGTGTGGCGTGGTGTGGTGTGGCGTGGTCACTGTGTGGCATGGCCACTCTGTGTGGCGTGGCCACTCTGTGTGGCGTGGTGTGGTGTGGTCACTCTGTGTGGCGTGGTGACTCTGTGTGGCGTGGTCACTCTGTGTGGCGTGGTCACTCTGTGTGGCGTGGTCACTGTGTGGCGTGGTGTGGTGTGGCGTGGCCACTCTGTGTGGTGTGGTCACTGTGTGGCGTGGTCACTATGTGGTGTGGTCACTGTGTGGTGTGGTCACTGTGTGGTGTGGTCACTCTGTGTGGCGTGGTCACTGTGTGGCGTTGTCACTGTGTGGCGTGGCCACTCTGTGTGGCGTGGCCACTCTGTGTGGTGTGGTCACTCTGTGTGGCGTGGTCACTCTGTGTGGCGTGGTCACTGTGTGGCGTTGTCACTGTGTGGCGTGGCCACTCTGTGTGGCGTGGCCACTCTGTGTGGTGTGGTCACTCTGTGTGGCGTGGCCACTCTGTGTGGTGTGGCCACTCTGTGTGGTGTGGTCACTCTGTGTGGTGTGGTCACTCTGTGTGGTGTGGTCACTGTGTGGTGTGGTCACTGTGTGGTGTGGTCACTCTGTGTGGCGTGGTCACTGTGTGGCGTTGTCACTGTGTGGCGTGGCCACTCTGTGTGGCGTGGCCACTCTGTGTGGTGTGGTCACTCTGTGTGGCGTGGTCACTCTGTGTGGCGTGGTCACTGTGTGGCGTTGTCACTGTGTGGCGTTGTCACTGTGTGGCATGGTCACTCTGTGTGGTGTGGTCACTCTGTGTGGCATGGTCACTCTGTGTGGCATGGTCACTCTGTGTGGTGTGGTCACTCTGTGTGGCATGGTCACTCTGTGTGGCGTGGTCACTCTGTGTGGTGTGGTCACTCTGTGTGGCATGGTCACTCTGTGTGGTGTGGTCACTCTGTGTGGTGTGGTCACTCTGTGTGGCATGGTCACTCTGTGTGGTGTGGTCACTCTGTGTGGTGTGGTCACTCTGTGTGGCATGGTCACTCTGTGTGGCATGGTCACTCTGTGTGGTGTGGTCACTCTGTGTGGCATGGTCACTCTGTGTGGTGTGGTCACTCTGTGTGGCATGGTCACTCTGTGTGGTGTGGTCACTGTGTGGTGTGGTCACTCTGTGTGGTGTGGTCACTCTGTGTGGCATGGTCACTCTGTGTGGTGTGGTCACTCTGTGTGGCATGGTCACTCTGTGTGGTGTGGTCACTCTGTGTGGCATGGTCACTCTGTGTGGCGTGGTCACTCTGTGTGGCATGGTCACTCTGTGTGGTGTGGTCACTCTGTGTGGTGTGGTCACTCTGTGTGGTGTGGTCACTCTGTGTGGTGTGGTCACTCTGTGTGGTGTGGTCACTCTGTGTGGCCTGGCCAGTGGCCACTGGGAGCTTTCTGAGCTTATCCAAATGCTAATAGGTCCCAAAGCCGACTGGAGCACAGCCTTTCTTCTCCTCTCCACCTCCCACATGCTGCAGCTGACGGGAAAGAGCAGAATTCATCTCTGTGTCTCTTCCGCCCCATCATCCTCTCCATGCTGCTGCTGAACGTATGAATGTGCCACTTGACTGCTTTACAGCCTCCCTCTGTGCGTATGGACGGCATGCACACACACAGCCACAAAGGGGCGGTGTCGCTGCCAAACATCTCCATAAAGGGGCCCAAAGAGAGACAGAGATGCCTGCAGAACAGACAAATGCCTATAACGCACATTGTTTGAGAAGCTCAACAGAGTCAATGTCAGATACTGTTGGGACCAGTACAACAGTGCGTGGGCGAAGCAGCTCGCTAGGCCCCGGGTCCAACCGGCGCATTCCTCTCCTGGTCGCAGTCATGTCAGAGCCACTGGCACGCTGTCTGCCAAGTGTGTGGATGAACCCGGAGAGGAGAGGAGAGGAGAGGAGAGGAGAGGAGAGGAGAGGAGAGGAGAGGAGAGGCCCTCTCTGGGCAAACAGTGGCCAGGCGGACAGAGCAGCAAGCTGGCGCGTGGACTCAGCAGCAATGCTGAGAGAGGTTATTGTTACAGGGTGAGCTGCCAAGGCCTCCACCATGCTTAAGGCAGAGAGGGAGAGCAACAATATGGTTTCACTTTAGACGACGCCATGTTCTTTGTCTCCTTAAAATCCAGCCGCATTTCCTTGATTTTAATCAAATGCTTCAAGTAATGTGCACACCCCCCTCTCCCTCTCTCTCTCCCTCATTCTGCTTTGCTCTCTCTCTCTCTCTCTCTCTCTCTCTCTGTCACACTGTCTCTTTTTCTCCTCTTTCTCAGGGCAGTGCCAACTGACAACTTGTGGCAGTGTCTGCTTTCTATATACATTCGTGGCAGAGTTGAGTCCAATAATTGCAACTCCCATGTACTAAGCTGGACCTGTGCATCCCCGTGCCGACCGCAGAGACAAGCCGGCTAATGGGAAACACACCAGGCTGATAAAACCAAGCAGCCTCTCGGTGAGACGGGCTTGGGCCTCAGCCTTTCTCTGAAATGTTGATTAAACTCATGTGTAGCAGCGAAACAGAACCACCCTGTTCCAGACCCCAAAAACCTTAACTGAACCCTCCACTCCAGAGTAACTAAGGCCCCTTTCTTGACGAATATTAGCACACTAAACCTCAGCTTTGTGATTGATGTGCGACGGGAGTGTTTGGAGCATCCCAGGCCCATGGCAGAGTCCGTTCGTCCTGACACTAATTGCACCATAGAGCGCATATCGGAGCATGCGGTAGTTTGATAGCTGTAACGGCCAGTTGATATACTGTGTATGATGATGCAGGGTTAAGCAGGGTGGACTGCTCCATTGAAGACACATCTGCTGTTCTGCAGGAGATAATACATCTGGCATGAGTCTGTTATGGACTTCAATTGCCCCCAAAAAGAGCAATGAATGTGACAAATAAACCTTGCAATTCTCGGGATGAAAACAGGCTGACCAGTTAACGTCCAATCAAATTCACTAAGAAGTATAACAAGTTAACCTCCAGTCTAGGGTTGGCACGATGGACGATGGCATCGACCATCGTGAGTGATATGGGCCGACCCCCCATCGACCGCTGAGCCTTCTACATCGGATCATCGTAATTAATTATCTGTTCGAATTGAAATTGTGCCATTTTAATAATAAAAAAGGCCAAGTCCACTTACCGTGACGTGCGGGGGACGCGCGGGCGACATTAAACAAGCGCACCCAGTTCAGTTCAGAGAAGCCTCCCCTCCCCCTCCCCCGCTCTACTGCTTCTCTGAACTGGGTGCGCTTGTTTAATGTCGCCGGGGCTTCGCCCACGCGTGAGAAGTTGGTTGTGTTGGTATGAAAACTTTTTAAGACAAAGAAGAAACTGTAACGTTAACGTTAGTTGTTTTGCGCCGTTCAAATTGCTAGTAGTGACAGCCCCACTGCTTCACTCGCCTGGCTCTGTGCTGTTAGCACAGATAGGCTACTAGTAGCCTATCGAAGCCCGCTGGTCTCTGTAGAGCTCAGCTGTCCTGTTAACTCATTGAGTGCCAGCCACTTTTGGAGAACGGACGCTCCCAGTGCCAGAGTTTCAGAGCGTTTTCAGTGATATCTCGAGGCCCACAGAATATTGTGTGATATTACTATGTAAACAACGAACACGCACAAAGAACGATGAGACTCTCTTCTATCATCTGCAATAAAAGTTTATTGATACCATTTTCCGGTCTTTAGTTATGAGCCGGAGAAGATAGGCTGTTTTGAGCAAAAAGACAGGTTTCAAATTATAAGCTGAGATATTCAGCCTTTTGTGAAATGAAGCATTTCAAGCACATTCACTGACTCTAGCTAATATTTTCTGATGTAGTGACGTGGTGTAGTTGTGTGGTGCCTGCGTGCCCCACCCCCCTCTCCCCCCCTCAGCTGCAAACTCCTCCCCACACTAACACACAGCCTACACGCACCCAGTCTATTTTCGGAGCGCGTCGTTTTTGTGCGCCGGGCGGCTCCCAGCGCGACACGGAAATGCCAAACCGGACTGCAGGGAAAGGTTTGGCCCTTCGGCGTCGGGTGCTGCCTTTCTGGCGGGTAATCGTGTGGAGAAACTATATGCAGACAGACAGACAGAGGCAGAGGAGCTCAGTTGTGGGCGCGGATTGACTGCGGTTCGCAGACGTCAGCTGCAGACAGAGCAATCTATATGGCTCTGGCTGCAGCATGCATCGGTTTCTCTTTGATCACGGCTTTTTCCTCCTGTTTTCCGGACCTTTCTGTAATCTGGAGAGCACTGTCGCCACCTAATGAGTCCGTAAAATAGGTTATACACCTTCAATAGCTCCCATATTTGTACAGGAGATGCCTGAGGCTTTGATCCATGTCCCACCGTCAAAAAATGCAATTGACGAACATACTCGTCCTTGGCACTCTACGTTACTAAACGAAATGACGAACATACTCGTCCATGGCACTCAATGAGTTAATGTGAACGCATTGCAGTGGTCTAGGCAAATGGCAGCGACTTAATAAATCATTAATTATTCCCCCCACCCCCGTCAATGATGATGCCATCGTCCATCACGATGGTTCACTGTAAAACAATCACGATGGATATTTTTTTGACATCGCACAACCCTACTCCAGTCAAATTCACTAAGAAGTATGACGAGTTAACCTCCAGTCAAATTCACTAAGAAGTATGACCAGTTAACCTCCAGTAAAATTCACTAAGAAGTATGACGAGTTAACCTCCAGTCAAATTCACTAAGAAGTATGACCAGTTAACCTCCAGTCAAATTCACTAAGAAGTATGACCAGTTAACCTCCAGTCAAATTCACTAAGAAGTATGACCAGTTAACCTCCAGTCAAATTCACTAAGAAGTATGACGAGTTAACCTCCAGTCAAATTCACTAAGAAGTATGACGAGTTAACCTCCAGTCAAATTCACTAAGAAGTATGACGAGTTAACCTCCAGTCAAATTCACTAAGAAGTATGACCAGTTAACCTCCAGTCAAATTCACTAAGAAGTATGACGAGTTAACCACCAGTCAAATTCACTAAGAAGTATGACCAGTTAACCTCCAGTCAAATTCACTAAGAAGTATGACCAGTTAACCTCCAGTCAAATTCACTAAGAAGTATGACCAGTTAACCTCCAGTCAAATTCACTAAGAAGTATGACCAGTTAACCTCCAGTCAAATTCACTAAGAAGTATGACGAGTTAACCACCAGTCAAATTCACTAAGAAGTATGACCAGTTAACCTCCAGTCAAATTCACTAAGAAGTATGACCAGTTAACCTCCAGTCAAATTCACTAAGAAGTATGACCAGTTAACCTCCAGTCAAATTCACTAAGAAGTATGACGAGTTAACCACCAGTCAAATTCACTAAGAAGTATGACCAGTTAACCTCCAGTCAAATTCACTAAGAAGTATGACGAGTTAACCACCAGTCAAATTCACTAAGAAGTATGACCAGTTAACCTCCAGTCAAATTCACTAAGAAGTATGACCAGTTAACCTCCAGTCAAATTCACTAAGAAGTATGACGAGTTAACCTCCAGTCAAATTCACTAAGTCTGACCAGTTAACCTCCAGTCAAATTCACTAAGTCTGACCAGTTAACCTCCAGTCAAATTCACTAAGAAGTATGACCAGTTAACCTCCAGTCAAATTCACTAAGAAGTATGACGAGTTAACCTCCAGTCAAATTCACTAAGAAGTATGACCAGTTAACCTCCAGTCAAATTCACTAAGAAGTCTGACCAGTTAACCTCCAGTCAAATTCACTAAGTCTGACCAGTTAACCTCCAGTCAAATTCACTAAGAAGTATGACCAGTTAACCTCCAGTCAAATTCACTAAGAAGTATGACGAGTTAACCTCCAGTCAAATTCACTAAGAAGTATGACCAGTTAACCTCCAGTCAAATTCACTAAGAAGTCTGACCAGTTAACCTCCAGTCAAATTCACTAAGTCTGACCAGTTAACCTCCAGTCAAATTCACTAAGAAGTATGACCAGTTAACCTCCAGTCAAATTCACTAAGAAGTCTGACCAGTTAACCTCCAGTCAAATTCACTAAGTCTGACCAGTTAACCTCCAGTCAAATTCACTAAGAAGTCTGACCAGTTAACCTCCAGTCAAATTCACTAAGAAGTATGACCAGTTAACCTCCAGTCAAATTCACTAAGACGTATGACCAGTTAACCTCCAGTCAAATTCACTAAGTCTGACCAGTTAACCTCCAGTCAAATTCACTAAGAAGTCTGACCAGTTAACCTCCAGTCAAATTCACTAAGAAGTATGACCAGTTAACCTCCAGTCAAATTCACTAAGAAGTCTGACCAGTTAACCTCCAGTCAAATTCACTAAGAAGTCTGACCAGTTAACCTCCAGTCAAATTCACTAAGAAGTATGACCAGTTAACCTCCAGTCAAATTCACTAAGAAGTATGACCAGTTAACCTCCAGTCAAATTCACTAAGACGTCTGCATAAATAAAAAACAAGACTTGAGAAGGATAGGGAGAATGTGAACGAGCGAGCAGCGAACATGGGCGAGGAGGGATGTTGTTCAACATATTTGACATCAATACATTTCAGATAGGTACTTTTCTTTGTAACCAGGTCTCATATCCACTGTTATCACACCAGATCTGCTGATCTTTTACACAGTCAGTTTTTCAGAACTAACTTTGGCCAGTATTAACAAATGGACAATATCATTGACAATATCAACAACCACTGACCATGCCTCGTAGTACAAATGGCACATGTCTAAGTCTTTATCATTAAGAAGCATGATAGTTGTGTATGATGATGTGTGACTCGGTTACGCTTTTTGTTGGTTTACTTGTTTGTGTCATTTGATTATTTAATCTTTTCTTTCTTTTTCCTTATTTTTCCTTATAGAAAATTGTTCTTATATTGTGTTTTATTCAATTATTTTCTTCCATTCTTTTTTTAATAGGTGAGGTACTACAAGCCTCTCCGGGTTTCTTTCCTCACGTGCACAAATAGCTTGTGTTATTTTTCTCTCTGTGCAAATAAACATAAACATAAGGAAAATGAGCACAGAATCTTTGCGATTGCTCCTTCATTCCTCTTTGTGTACCAGGAAGAGACAGAGAGGAAAAGCCTTGCGTTATTTTTAAGGACTTTCCTCAGAACTTAAAGCGCATCACTCTACAAATCCCAGCAGGAAAATCTGATAGCTAAATCCTTAAGATCATGTGCAGAATTAAAAGCTCCTTTAAAAAGCGGATATGGGGAAGAAAAGGACACTCGTGATTCTTCATGCGTGGAGGATCAGCTGGATAGGCTCATTCTTCTGCTTCGCCTGCCGAGGGCTCGCTCGCCCACTGAGGGCTCACTCGCTCAACGAGGGCTTGCTCGCCCGCTGAGGGCTCGCTCGCCTCGTTGTTTTGGCCTTTCCAAGAGTGGTTTCCTCACACACACACACACACACACACACACACACACACACACACACACACACACACACACACACACACACACACACACACACAGGGTCTGACCATTGCATTCTGAAGGGCCACGAGGTCAATGTCAGTCAGGAGTCTGACGCGCGCGCGCATGTGTAACTATGGGTCAAGTGTGCCCCAGGACCCCTGGTGGCTGTGAGTGGGGAGCCTCGTTGTCCACTTAAAGGTCAACCCCCCCCGCCCCCACAAACACACAGACCTTCCAGCACAAAGAGTGAGCAGAGCAGAGCAGAGCAGGAGAGATGAGCGATAAGAGACAGAAATGTAGATGATGTCTGCTTTGCTTTTCTTCTCTGCTCTTCTCTCCTCTCTCGGTCTCCATTTCTCTCTGCTTTCTCTTTAATTCTCTCAGACATCATCACATTTAAATGTTAATCCGACATTGTCGTCACCGACAGAGGACTCTATGACTAAAGAGCAGAGGGCAGACCGAGGTGTAGCAGAGGCTTCTAGTGCATCTCAGATGATTCTTTATGCTTTGTGCAAAAAAAAAGGAACAGAGAGCAGTTCTCTTGTTTCAGACCAATTAGACTAATCCTTCAACCTCGGCTTACCAGCACAAATGAAAAGCTTTACGGATTTGCTAACAAAGAATGCTGCATGACGTTCTTTCCATCCTCACTTGGTCAGCTGCACACACACACACACACACACACACACACACACACACACACACACACACACACACACACACACACACACACACACACACACACACACACACACACACACACACACACACACACATACACACGTCCCATGTCACCTGTATGCCTTGGCTGTGGCTGCTGTGTTTTTGACCATTTTGAGCAACTCAGTGGGAGTTTGGTGGTGGAGCTGGCTGAGGCTGATTCATGCCTTAGTCACCACAGCCAAACACCTGAGGGATGGAGGAACGACAACACACACACACACACACACACACACACACACACACACACACACACACACACACACACACAGAGACACACACACTACACACTTAACAGATGGTCAGAATGGAAGCAGCAGAGAGGACCACTCCCATTGTATAAACACAGCCATATGACAGCCAGGGGGCAGTGTATGTATTTGTGTGTCCGTGTCCCAAGATCACCACCTGGACACAGTCCCACCTCACTCCGAGCCGCAGCATCACCTGCGGCTTCGGACACACCTGAGGCATGGACACACCTGAGGCATGGACACACCTGAGGCATGGACACACCTGAGGCTTGGGACACACCTGAGACGTGGAAACACCCGAGACGTGGAAACACCCGAGGCATGGACACACCTGAGGCTTGGGACACACCTGAGGCGTGGAAACACCTGAGACGTGGAAACACCCGAGGCATGGACACAGCTGAGGCGTGGACACACCTGAGACGTGGAAACACCCGAGACGTGGAAACACCTGAGGCATGGACACACCTGAGACGTGGAAACACCCGAGACGTGGAAACACCTGAGGCATGGACACAGCTGAGGCATGGACACACCTGAGACGTGGAAACACCTGAGGCATGGACACAGCTGAGGCATGGACACACCTGAGACGTGGAAACACCTGAGGCATGGACACAGCTGAGGCATGGACACAGCTGAGGCTTGGGACACACCTGAGACGTGGAAACACCCGAGACGTGGACACACCTGAGGCAAAGACCTCCGACAGTAATCCTGCTGGTGTCTGTCTGATCCTGTAAAGTATTCATAGGCTGTAATTCCTTCACCTCAGTTTACCTCAGAGACCGACTGTCCCGCTTCACTCTGCTCACTCTCTCTTTTCTTCTCACTCTCTTATCTGTCTGATTCACCCTCTGTCTCTCCTATCTGCTCTGTGTCTGTCTCTCCTATCTGCTCTGTCTGTCTCTCCTATCTGCTCTGTCTGTCTCTCCTATCTGCTCTGTGTCTGTCTGTCCTATCTGCTCTGTGTCTGTCTCTCATATCTGCTCTGTGTCTGTCTCTCCTATCTGCTCTGTGTCTGTCTGTCCTATCTGCTCTGTGTCTGTCTCTCCTATCTGCTCTGTGTCTGTCTGTCCTATCTGCTCTGTGTCTGTCTCTCCTATCTGCTCTGTGTCTGTCTCTCCTATCTGCTCTGTCTGTCTCTCCTATCTGCTCTGTCTGTCTCTCCTATCTGCTCTGTGTCTGTCTCTCCTATCTGCTCTGTCTGTCTCTCCTATCTGCTCTGTGTTTGTCTGTCCTATCTGCTCTGTGTCTGTCTCTCCTATCTGCTCTGTGTTTGTCTCTCCTATCTGCTCTGTGTCTGTCTGTCCTATCTGCTCTGTGTCTGTCTCTCCTATCTGCTCTGTGTCTGTCTCTCCTATCTGCTCTGTGTCTGTCTCTCCTATCTGCTCTGTGTCTGTCTGTCCTATCTGCTCTGTGTCTGTTTCTCCTATCTGCTCTGTGTCTGTCTCTCCTATCTGCTCTGTGTCTGTCTGTCCTATCTGCTCTGTGTCTGTCTCTCCTATCTGCTCTGTGTGTCTCTCCTATCTGCTCTGTGTCTGTCTCTCCTATCTGCTCTTCCTATCTGCTCTGTGTCTGTCTCTCCTATCTGCTCTGTGTCTGTCTCTCCTATCTGCTCTTCCTATCTGCTCTGTGTCTGTCTCTCCTATCTGCTCTGTGTCTGTCTCTCCTATCTGCTCTGTGTCTGTCTGTCCTATCTGCTCTGTGTCTGTCTCTCCTATCTGCTCTGTGTGTCTGTCTCTCCTATCTGCTCTGTGTCTGTCTCTCCTATCTGCTCTGTCTGTCTCTCCTATCTGCTCTGTGTCTGTCTCTCCTATCTGCTCTGTGTCTGTCTCTCCTATCTGCTCTGTCTGTCTCTCCTATCTGCTCTGTGTCTGTCTCTCCTATCTGCTCTGTCTGTCTCTCCTATCTGCTCTGTGTCTGTCTCTCCTATCTGCTCTGTGTGTCTGTCTATCCTATCTGCTCTGTGTGTCTGTCTCTCCTATCTGCTCTTTGTCTGTCTCTCCTATCTGCTCTGTGTGTCTGTCTCTCCTATCTGCTCTGTGTGTCTGTCTCTCCTATCTGCTCTGTGTGTCTGTCTCTCCTATCTGCTGGTCACTCAGGCGGTTTGTCAGCAAGCTGGTGTGTAGACTCAATAAAGCTGCCCATCTCGTATCGTGGACAGAGCCAGCGCTCTATTGGGAAATAGGTGGCTTCACACCCGTCTTTACAAATTCACACACGTTTTCGGGCCTCTTGGCAAATGGCGGCGCATTGAGCGATCAAATTACCGCTTTTTACCCCGTCTTCCACTGAAATACCTCCTGGAGGGATTTAGCACGGGGACAATGAGCTCCCTCAGAGGAGACGGAGAGAGGGGGAAGAAAACATTTTCTAGCCTGCTCCCGTGCATCCAGATTATAGACACTGTCGTGAACGTGATGGAAGTTCATATGAACAATAGAAAAAAAGACTTTTAATTCGAGGGCAGGAAAAGTTCAAAAGTATTCATCATAAGAAAAGAAAAGGATCGCGCCTTTTTTGTGGCTGGGTATTTAAGAGCTTATAAAAGGATTGCACATAAAGGGAATCACCCGCATGAGCTTTGGAACGGCACTTTTATCCCCGCACGTAATTGCAACCAAATTACAATAATTGTGCCAATTAAAGTAATCGTGAATGAAGAGAGTGTCATCTTAATGCTTCAGTACTTGGGAGAAGAGTCTCTCTAATTAAGACTGAATTGCCTGATGACATATTCAGTGTGCAATTAGTGAGGGTGAAAAAAAAGTTTTGAAGTGTCCGAGGAGTGCCTGGCTGCAGTCACGTTCTCAGTGAGGGAGATTGTTCACCGGATGAATGCAGAATCAGGCCGACAGAATGGAGGGGAGGAGAGAGTGAAGGGTAAGAGAGGAATAGCTGATTCTTCACACACTAAGAAACAGACAGAATGTGCGAGACCATTAAGATCATCGTGATGGAGGCTTTCTGAGAAATACAAATAAAACAAACACTGAAAAGATTATTGACATTTTTTTGGTATACAAAATAATTGATTTGCAAATGATGCTGCGATGAGAATGAAGCAATGTTGCAAGACCTAGTCCTAGACCATACTGGAGATAGAGCTCTGTCAAACATCACAGCTCGTCTATCTGACATACATAAAAACAAAACAAACAAAAACGCTAGAAAAGAAGTGTAAAAGCAATTCCTCTAACTAGTTCTCTGCAGCGTTCTGCTTCCTGTGTAATGTGTGTGTCACGATGCACGTTTGTTGAACGCAGCCCGAATCTCAGGGTCTGATTAATTACACTGATTCTCTGAGGAGTTGGGGGTGACATATGTTCTGGCACTGGTGTGAGAGCTAGGTGTGTGTGCGTGTGTGTGTGTGTGTGTGTGTGTGTGTGTGTTGCATGTATACCACATGTGCTAGTTGTATGTGTGATTTGAGGTGTGTGTGCGTGCATATGTTCAATCGCAAAGTATGCATGTAGTGGCAAACAGTGTTTGTATGCGTCATCACAACTCTTGGTGTGTCTGTGCGTGCATCCATGGAAGCGTGTATGCGAGTGTAGGCAGGCATGCATCCATGCAATAGTTTGTGTGTGTGTGTGTATGTGTGTGTGTGTGTAGTGAACAGGAGAGTCAGGTGGGGTGCCAGAAAGACACTCCTGTGTGCGGCGGGGGCATCCTGGCACAGACAGGGCACCAGATGTCAGAGCAGAGCAGGAACCTGCTCGGTGGACCAGTGACACTTTTTTTTCTAGGACTGAAAACGGGATCTGGGCGTCCAGGAATAAACTCTCGGAGGGGCCGATTCAACCCGCCCCCGCTCATCATCAGGTCCAAAAACGTTAACCCCTCCACCGAAACACAGAGCTATTTCACTTTTAAACAAACCTCCCCATGACAAAAATATTGTCAACTCAACAAAACTAATAAGATACAAAGACACTGAAACTGAATGCTTACCAATTAGAGAAACCTTCCTTTAACCTGAAGGTGTGCCCAGAGAAGTCACGTTTCTCTCCTGTGTCTCCATTAATATGTCGCCATCACTTCTTTCCCACTGTCTGAATCAAGCATAACAAGCAGGCACTTGAGCTGCCTGACGTCCCTCCATTGTTCCTCATTAATATGCAAAGTCAGCAAGGTTCTCCAAAAGCCAATCAGATCATCGAGTCCCAGGAAGCCTGTGGTATGAGTCTGAAGTTTCCATCATGTATTGTTTCTGAGTTATGGTGTTCACAAGAATGTGTCCACACACACACACACACACACACACACACACACCACCATAACGACAACATTTCCACTTCCCACTCATCTGCCTCTTTAAAAAGATAGAGGTCACAGGTTTGATCCCCACATCAGCCATGTGTCCTCCTGTAAAAATGTCTCATTTATTCTACTCTGAAAAGGAGCATTGGCTAAATGCCTAAATGTAATGTAATGACTCTAAGCAACAACATCAAGCAAATAAACATACAAAAAGCACATTAACAGTGTTGGAAATAGCAGTGCTGCTTTGAAGCAATAACCATGAAGAATAAGGAGAGAGCTCGGCTAGCTTAGCTATAGTCATTCACTTTCTAACAGCAATAGATTCCTGACTCCTGAGAAGAGAGAGAAGAGGCTGAGAAGGCAGACATGACATGGCTGAACACGACAGGCACAAGGCTCCAGGCGCCAAATTCAATTTGCCGGTGATCAAAAGCACAGCATTCAAAACACGGATTCCTGCTTGTTAATTTGACAGCTACAAATATGAGGGCCTGTCTGAAGAACTTGTTTTGTTTTCTCTTCAATTTCTCTCAGTGTGTTAGACAGGGCACAACGCTGGCTCACTGCACGAGGGCTAATTTGTCGTTTTCCCTGCAGAACTAGTGAGACAAACATGTTAGCCATGCTCTGTGTGTGTGTGTGTGTGTGTGTGTGTGTGTGTGTGTGTGTATGCGTGTAGTGCGTGTAAGCTTGATTGGTTTGAGCCAATATCTCCTACAGACACTGCCATCTTTGTTAGTCTTTCCCCTGCTGCCCAGCATTAGCAGGTCTGGGCAGCCCCTGGTCTTACCGTTAACGATGGAAATTGCTGAGCTTATTAACCGATTACACATTCTCCATCAGATTAGAAGGCTGAAGTGGCCAGGAATGATCACGAACTACAGGAATCAGCCAGGAACGACAGGTATTATCACAAACTACAGGAATCAGAAAAGCATCAGCTAAATGACAAAATGTAAATATACATAATTGTCATGGTGGTGGTCAAATTGTATATTATCAGCTTTATTTTATGCATTCAAACGTAGGGCAACCCCCTTCCTGGATCTGCATTTTGGACCTTCGCTGACGTCACTCTCTTACTAGATTGCTCTCCTGTGATGTAGTATGAGCCGATGGTGCCTAGTTGGGTGCGCGCCGTATGTCTGTCTGTCTATCACGATTTTGGGAGCCAGCTGTGTTAACCAGATATAGCCCATATTTGTAGCCCACATAGCTCTTTTTTCAATTGTCATTATTCATTGTTGAATTTGAGTCACTGTTTGTTCAGCATTAATTTGCAGCCTTCCAAATACAAGCTCACCTGTACATATCCTGCACTGGGAAAATAAAATCCTCATGTGCACTAATTTGTGGCTTGCCCTGGCTATTCTGCCTCTTTCTGCCGTCCACCATAATAGACATGAAATAGCCTAAATGTGGTCTAAACTGAATGTTTACTGGCAGCAACATAGTATTATAAACGATTACACGATCAAAAACAAAAAAAACAAAAAATAGAATGAAGTGTTTTGAGTGTATGGGGTCACTAGAGTTTTGTGACATCAAAGTGGGGCCACAAGCCATTTTGACAGCGCGTGTGTGTGAGTGGATATGGGAGGAACAGTGGTGGAGTGGAGGGTAGACGCAGGTAGACGGCGTAGACCTACTTATTTTTCAGACTGCTTTGCATCTACTCACTTCTAAATCTTCTCTGATGCACATCCATTCAAGTTTTTTCTCTTTTCTGCCTAAAGTCTCAGATTGAGATTCCACCAGGAAACGTTGCATTACGACCGCGAGGCGGACACTGGAGCTGGTCACAGCCTGTCTAGTGAACGCCTGTGTCCACCAGAGGCATCCCCGAAGCAGCTCTCCGCTCTGCTCCACTAAACAAATCGGCCTATTTTCGCTTCTCTTGAGTAGCGTCAAGCAGCACAGAGCAGATCAGATCGAGCTGGACAGGAATTCACGAGAATAATAAAATAAAACATCCTGTCGATTTTCGAAATAAAACATGTTACTTTATGTCAAGAGAGAAACAGTCACACAATGGGGGGGGGCACAATTTAGCCTGCTTTCTATAATAATGCATCCCTCAATTACTTGAATGCTTACATTATTTTGGCAGCTACTTGGGTTCAAATGAACTTATTGAGTTGGTTTGAAATTTGTGTATCAATGAACTAAATTCAGTAATGTTCAGGTTATGGTAGCGAAAAAGCGTCCGGGGTGGGGTGGGGGGTGGGTCGGGTGCGTGAAATTACAGTCTACCCACTTCTCCAGGGACCACTACACCACTGGGGACGAAGGTGGGTGAGTCTTTCTATTGCCCTCTCTTTTCCATGAGGTCAGGTGCATGCTGCAGTTATGGTGAAGACGGTGAATCATCTTCATCTTTGAGTATAGACTGACTCATTCATTGAAAGGGACTCTACTGATCGTCACGCACCTGATAACTGCCAATGCGTTATGGGTTAATTTCGTTTAAATTGATCAGGGTAGGTAGGACATATAATATAAGCTCTTTTGAATGTAAAGGAATTACCTCAAACATCTCTTGAATTTAAAAGAATTAACACAAGCTGTGATCACAGCTGCATTTTATTTTGACCGTCAAAATGATGGAGATGGGAACAGAATGATGAATGCATACACACACACACACACACACACACACGTGTAGATGTTGTGTCAGATGGCCTAGTGGGCTGTAGTGAGAAGAGGAAAGGAAGAGCACTGTGCCTTGCCACTGAGATGCAGGGCGGCAGTTGACCTATAAGGGGCTGACTCACGCCCACGTTCACTTCACCACTAATATATTCACTTAGTAATGCTCAGGGGTGTCAAAATGGCTGTGCACACATGCTTAAACACAAACAAAGCACACACACCTTAGGCCTGAACAACTCCGCTCATGTGTTTTACTGATGAGAGAACCAGACAGAAACACAATGCAGAATATCTAGACTTAAAAGGCCCAGGTTTAAAAGAGAAGGGAAAATACAGAAGTAGCACGTCGTACAGTACCTAACCATATGAAGTAACTACTGGTTTAAGCAAGGACAGGAATAGTTGGGCAGGTTGAACTTCAGCTACAAGATAAGAGAAGCTTGCTGTGTGGGCATCTTGGTGGTGTAGAGGTAAAAGCACTCCCCAACCACTGCGGGGAGCCAGGTTCAATTCCCGGTAGCGGTACCTCCGGCTTGGTGAGACGTTCCTACACACACAATTGGCCGTGTCTGCAGGTGGGAAGCTGGTGGGGTATGAGTCCTGGTCGCTGCACTATAGCGCCTCCTCTGGTCGGTCGGGGGCAGCCTGTTTGGGGGGAGGGGAACTGGGGAGAATAGTGTGATCCCTCCCACATGCTATGACCTGCCGGTGGAACTCCTCACCGTCAGGTGAAAAGAAGCGGCTGGTGACTGCACATGTATCGAAGGTAGCATGTGCTAGTCGGCTCTCCCCAGATCAGCAGACCGGGTGGAGCAACAACTGGGACAGCACGGGGAATTGGCCAAGTACCATTGGGGAGAAAACAGGTAAAAAGTAAAAAAAAAAAGACAAAAAGAAGCATGCTCTGTGTGTGTGTGTGTGTGTGTGTGTGTTGACCGCAGGGCGGCTGTTGACAAAGCAAAGCAAGGAGAAGTAGCCATCCACTTCTCAGGGACACAGTGGAGCAGAGGGGGCCTGTGGATCTGCAAGGATCTGAGTGTCCAACCATCGCAGCGAGAAAAGGCCAAATAACTCAGCCAGAAAAAAGAAGAGTCATGAAGAGCCTCACATCACAAGAAAGAGGAAGAAAGGAGCAGAGAGACAGAGAGAGGCCTGAGTCTTAAAGGAGCAGAGAGACAGAGAGAGGCCTGAGTCTTAAAGGAGCAGAGAGACAGAGAGGCCTGAGTCTTAAAAGGAGCAGAGAGACAGAGAGAGGCCTGAGTCTTAAAGGAGCAGAGAGACAGAGAGAGGCCTGAGTCTTATCAGCTGTGGATCAGTGCAGAGAGATAAGGCCTCCAGGCCAGGCGTCATGTTTAGCCTATTCCAGGCTTCCTGTCATCATCATTAAGGCCGTTTCTCCGATGGCTACTGCAGCACACAGCGGCCATTTGGAGAGACATCCAATGAGGAGGGAGATAAAGAAAGGCAGGACCGTTGGTCCAAAACAAGATCATTTCTATATTATATTGGGTTTAGCGCACAGTGTAAGCACAATCCCATGGTGTGGTAAAGACGACAATAATCATAAAATTTGGGCATAAATGGAGATTTCAGTGCATTTAATTTCCTTTAAAAGGTCTGCTGTAGTTAAAAACAATATACATTGCAGACGTGCAGTGAAATAATTGTGTTCAAATTACAAAGACTAATAATTGTGATAAATAATTTAGAGATCACCATTAGATAAATGATATCTAGCAAAGCAATCATCGTTATCAGTTTAGCCATAATCCTGCACTATTAAGGTAACACCCTTCTGACAAAACCCCTTCTATCTCACGCCTTGAACTCTCGGGTCCGCTCGTACATTTCCCATGTAACGAATTAACACCACCTGAACAAAAGGGAGGATGTTGCCTACTGTCCTATGAAAAAACAAAGAGCAAAAGCTGAGCCTAATGAGACAGTGGTGTGTTGGATGGGGGATGTGCTGCTGACTCTGGCTGGCTGACAGTAAGTGTCTGTGACACGTCCCTGCCGCAGGAGTCCTAGGCGCTAGTGTACTGTGACAGAGTGTAACCTTTAAAGGCCAGCTGCTGATGCACAACAGCACCCAAACCCAACCACTCAGCCTGTGTCAGTATCCTTCTCCTCTTCTAGCAACGCACACCCAAATGCATGAACACAAATACACACACACACCTGACACTTTTCCTTTATTGATCAACCAAACATGCCTAGACTATTGTCCACTTAAAAGGGAAATGTGTTCCTTCTTGAATCGGGAGAATTATAGGCTATAATACAGTCAGAATTTTCTTTGTGCATTATGATCAGTTACAAAACCTGTTTGGCAGTTGCTAATCAGTGTGACACTCACAGCTACTGGCAGTAACTGTGTGCACTGATGATATTGCCTTCATGGAAAATAAGATAATCTACTGCCACCTGCTGGTCAATGTTATTTCCAGCAGTGATTCAAAGAGGGAGACTAATGCAATGCTACAATTACAAGCATTGCAATTAGGTCAGCTACAGAATAGGCTGCAGGACTGTGTTGCTCAGGGACACTTAACCTGGAATCCTGGATTCTTCCTGGATCCTTCACATAAACTCCTTTGACCCAATTTCCATGCGGATCATTGTTTTTTTGGGGTGAAATAAATAAATGTGCACAAAGTATTTTTTATTACCAATGAGTGAATGCTCCATCACGTAACTGAAAAAATGAGCCCAGCCACGTCTCTCTGCGTTCAGCCATTTTAATGCTATGCCTGCAGACTTCGGCTCCTCTCGGACCAAGATTTCCCAGAAGATCGTGCGGATGCGACGTTC
This sequence comes from Poromitra crassiceps, assembly GCF_964638095.1. NCBI lineage: Eukaryota > Metazoa > Chordata > Actinopteri > Beryciformes > Melamphaidae > Poromitra > Poromitra crassiceps. Next base: position 29,818,328 of record NC_139625.1, on the reverse strand, counting down.
TGCGCGTTCACGAGGAGTCTGCCTCTCTACGCTTCAGTCAGTAAATACACCAACAAAGAAGAAGGATAACACAGGCTAACATTACGTTAAGCTAATGCAGTCTTAGAATGCAGTCCATCAACTTCAGCAAACAACTAACACCACCATCCAGTAAAAAGTCCACCCAGAAAAAGAAAAAAGATTTATCTAGTGAAGTCCATCTGGCCAAACAGCAGCAATGTGACCAACGTCGGGGGGAAACTAGAGTCGGGACTGTGTTTTCGGTTCATGGAGGGACCTTACGTTAGCTTGTTGTATTAGCTGCTGTGATTATGTGGATTTGGCTGGCCAGATAACGTCAGCTTGCTTGCTAACGCAGCTACAGTATAGCTAATGGATTTACCACCCAGAAGCTCCGCTAATAACATTACCGTCTTGTGTGGATAATGTAACAGTCACAAATATGCCTAACTATACTACTGCTTATGGAAGATTGTTTGACTGCAGTAACAGATCAAGCCCCTGTTCCGTTTGATCGCGTCCAGCTAACACCAACACATTAGCGTTAGCTTGTTGTGTTAGCTGCTGTGAGGCTTGCTATTTAGATAACGTTAGCTTGCTTGCTAACGAGGCTAACTAATATAGATAATCGATTGAACACCCCGAAACTCCACTAATTAGGGATGCACCGATATGAAAATTTTGGCCGATGCCGATAACCGATATTAACATTGCTGTTATGGCCGATAACCGATATTTACCGATGTCGATATGATCTGTATAAAACCACATTTTTATGATCATCACATTTTGTACATACTGAAAAACACATGTTAACACTGAATTTGAAAAAGTTATGCATTTCTTTATTTGCAAAGCCTTTGGAAAAGCCCATAAATCATAGATTTACTGCATTATTTCATATCAATGTGAAGAATTTGGCTGATAATGATAACCGATATTAACATTGCAACATCTGACCGATACCGATATGACCGATATGTTAAAAAATCGGCCGATACTGGCCGATACCGATATGATTGCCGATATATCGTGCATCCCTACCACTAATAACATTACCGTCTTGTGCGGATAATGTAACAGTCGTAAATATGCCTAACGTCACTACCGTTACGCTTATGGAAGATTGTTTGACTGCAGTAACGGATCAAGTCCCTGTTCTGTTTGGTTGCGTCCAGCTCACATCAGCCCCAGGCATAGACAGTATACTATAGATACTAGGCCCTATAGAGTCAAAGCAGGCAGTTAGCTCCTGGCTCATTCTAACATTAGTATCCACTTCCCCGCAGTCAACGCAAGCCAAAACACATGCCACAATAAAGTCCACTAATTGTCCAGAATCCTTCCCGGCTGTCTCGAGGCTGATCTGGCTGATAAATTGTCGAGGTTGCCGTTTTAAAAGTGACTTTTATCAGCTAACGTCACAAAGCAACCAACACCACCTCTGCTGTCATTGTTTTAGCCAGGCAGCTGGTGGGCGCGTGGTAGCCTTCGTGACTGATAGCACATAGAGGTCACGTGGAGGCTGGGTTTACCCAGGCTAGGCGCGTGGGAGTACGGTGCACGCGCGCCAGCTCGAGCACATGCTGCCTGCAGTTACTCTAACAGCCACCGGTGTCAGTAAGAGTCAAGAAGTTACGGAATGGGCCTTTAAAGGAAGGCCTCCCTCCTCAGTATGCCCCCATGCATGTAGGGAGAGAGAGAGAAAAGCAAGTGTATGTAAGTGTGTGTTTAAGGGTGTATTCACACCTGTCTCGTTTGGGGACGTGTGAACATGGCAATCGCACTCAGATGCAGGACAAAACAATTTGTCAAGATTGCCAAGAAAGGGTGTTCTCGGTCCGCTGCACTGTGCGTAATGGCCTGAGAACGAGCATCTTCAGATCCTGTTTTGGCGACTTTTTTTTTGCACGATTGCAATCGTCAGCAGTTTGGACTCCCTCGACCAACTTACCTCTGGTCTCCAATATGGTAAATGAAAACAAGTCGTAGTCATCAGAGCCAGATTTCTTTTGTGAAACAATCAGACTGATTGCAGTGTCTTCCTCGAAATGTCCATAGGCTATTATTAAATTATTTATTAATATTTTGTTATTGACAGGGCGGTATGCGCAATCCTCTGGAGTCTCTGTGATAGTAATAGCAGAAGTTGCAAGGGTCTTGTTTTATCTTCTATCTTAGATAAATCAATAAACAAACTCCCCCTCTCTCTCTCTCTCCCTCCCTTGTTCTCTCTCTGTCGCTCTCTCCTCACACACCGAACGTACAATGTAGGCCTACCCAAAGCACACACATTCTATATCTTATCAAATCTCTGGGAATTTTTTTCCCATCCCGGGAGGCTATTACCGGAGTCTCCCGGCCAATCCATGAGGTTTGGCAATACTATTTAGACCGTTTGATTTGTGGCTGTGTGAACACAAACGAACGAAGGCACAAATACAATCAAGTAAGCCACAGAATCAGAACAAAGCAAATTATCTACAGGTTTAAAAACACTCCAAGTCTCATAGATGACAGAGAAGGAATGAGAGAAAGACACCATGTGTGTTATGTGTGTGTGTGTGTGTGTGTGTGTGTGTGTGTGTGTGTGTGCGCGTGTGTGTGTGTACCTCTCATAGATGGTCTTGAGTGTGACCTGGTCAGAGACTCCATCGGTCTCTTCCAGGAAGAGGATGAGCCAGGACGTCCTGTAAGGCCACTCCTCCGTCAGGTTGATCCACGATGCCAGCCTGTCCCAGTTGAAGATGATCTGATTGGCCCGCAACAGACGGCCTGTCAACAATGATGCAGAGGATTGGTTGTCTGTCAGTGACCTACTCTGTGTCCCACCACCGCATCAAGACAACTCAAACGTCCAACTTGAATGAGTGAGAGAGAGAGAGAGAGAGACGAGAAGAAGAAAGAAGGAAAGCAAGCAAGAAAGAAAGAAACACTTTCCCCAATTTACTCTGTTGGTTAATAATCCTTCCAAAGTATCGGAAGATGGTTGTAGCCTGAGGGGTGCACAAGTGGGCTTGTGACTGGAAAGTTACGAGTTTGAATCCCTGGAAAACTTGGGTGGGAAAAATGAACGAGGAACCCTTGTAGTACCCCATTCCTCAACTACTGTCAAGGTATCATAAGCAAGATTTTTTTAATGTGATATATTTATTTGCACAAAAGGAAAACAACTAAATAATGTGTGGGTAGTATAGAGACAGGAAAGGTTTCAACCACAGAAATAAAACCAATATTAATAATAATTCGTACAAAGCATAAAATATAAACAAAATGAGAAAAGAAACAAGCAAACAATAAATAAGGAAAAGAAAAGCAACAGTTAAAAGAAAAGAAGATAACAAAAACATAAAAGAAAACTAGAACGACCGCAACGCGGACTTATGCCTCCACCATTAGTTAATTCTTGAGTCCAAATCGCCATTTGAGGCAAATTGGAAGTAATTCCGTCAAGGCGCTCCTGAGATGTTGCGTTACAGAGCTTGGAAATTGGGTGTGTGAGGTCACAGTGACCTTGAACTTTGACCACCAAAATGTAATCAGTTCATCCTTGAGTCCAAGTGGACGTTTGAGGCAAATTCGAAGAAATTCCATCAAGACATTCCTGAGATATCGCGTTGACAAGCTTGAAAATGGCATTCGAGAGGTCACAGTGACGTTGACCTTTGATAACCAAAGTGGAATCAGTTCATCCTTGCGTCCAAGTCGATGTTTGAGCCAAATCACAAGAGATTCTATCAAGCCGTTCTTGAGATATTGCGTTAACCAACTTGGGAATGGCGTTCGTGAGGTCACAGTGACCTTGAAGTTTGACCACCAAAATGTAATCAGTTCATCCTTGAGGCCAAGTTAATGTTAGAGGCAAATTTTATGAAATTCCGTCAAGGCATTCCTGAGATATGGCGTTAACAAGCTTGAAAATGGCGTTGGAGAGGTCACAGTGTCCTTGACCTTTGCTCACCAAAATGTAATCCTTTCATCCTTGCGCCCAAGTCGACGGACAACCCGGATCCATAATGCCTCCGGCCTGGCTATCGCCGGCGGAGGCATAAAAATGAACGACCAAAATGAGGAAGTAAACAGAGAAGTAGAGTGAGGTGTACGTGTGATGTATGTGGGCTATGTGTGACTCATCAGGGAGAGTCTATGTTTGGATTTGAAAGAGTTAAGAGATAATGTATGTTTGGCAATAAAGTAATTACATAGAAGATACTTAAAGGAACACTGCGCCCATTTTCAACCAGCTTTGTATCATTAGAACATCAGTAGTATATCAGAAAACTGTAAACGGTTTTGAAGTCTGTCATTTAATTTGACAGTTATTGAGTGTTAAAGTGTGGACCAGTGACATCACTGGTCCACACTAACTCAAATTAATAACTCATTAACTCAAATCAACTCTCAATAACTGTCAAACTATTCATCATTCATCTAGATTGACAGTTATTGAGAGTTGATTTGAGTTAATGAGTTATTAATTTGAGTTAGTGTGGACCAGTGATGTCACTGGTCCACACTTTAACACTCAATAACTGTCAAATTAAATGACAGACTTCAAAACAGTTTACAGTTTTCTGATATACTACTGATGTTCTAATGATACAAAGCTGGTTGAAAATGGGCAGAGTGTTCCTTTAACTAAGGCTGGCGTTACACAGGGAAACTTTCACACAACTTTAGTTGTGTGAAACTTAGGTGAAACCAAGTTGCAAACGAATTGCATGGTGTAATCCTTCTGCAATGCACTTGAAACTTCTCTGAAACTCAGCTGCAACAGTTGCAAAGCTCTCAACTTTGTGAAACTAGTTTCACACAACAGCCAATCAAAATGCTGATAACCAGGCACCTGATCACGTAGGCTCTGGCTGAACCAGTGTCAACAAACTCACAGGTAGTACGGCAGGACGAATTGATATTTTCCAGCGAGAAGATGATACGAAATGAGATACAAAGATGCAGAATGACAATTCTCACTTGAATATAGTCATAAAAAAAAACAATACAACAGATGAAAAATTGCCAATCTAGCTAGCTAGTTTTAGTGGAATAGAGTTGATTATTTTTGAATTGGTTTGTGTAACTGAAGTTGCATAGAAATGAGGTTTCATGCAACTTGCAACCTGCAACTAAATTAGTTGCATGAAAGTTTCACCGTGTAAAGCCAGCCTAACTGCTCAGTGGCCAACAGTAGAAGACTGTGGCGGGACTGGACAGCTCCCAGTTTTGAATGAGTATAACTGTGTCAAAATAAAGCAATGCAGTAAATAAAGAAATAAAAAAATATTTATCGACGATAGAAAAACGATTTACCAGTAAGAGCAAACCACTCCTCATTGTTAGAAGGTGTATAGTGATCAGAGCAGTTAAACCAGTGAATATAGAGACACTGCATGAAATAGGCCACGCCCATCACGGGGGAAATCGCTCCGTTCACTCCCATACACCAGCGTCATTTTCCTTGAATTAAACATAGATAAAAGCTTTTGTGTGGTGGGCTGCGCAGACAACAAATGTAAAAAATTGCCACTTAAAGTTTTGTTGTACTCCTGAGCAAAACAAGGAAGCCATTAAGAATTGGCGAGAAGACAAACGTGGATCTAGCTGTCAAGGAAGTAAGTTGGAGTGTTCAACGTCCGTATATACGATCTTTGTGTGCAACACGCGACCATGCACGCAACATAGGAGAACGCCAGGATTGGAGGGGGGTTTCTGTTTTCCCCCGTTTTGGGCGTGGTTTCTGAATGATGATGATGCGCTGCGCAGTGTCTCTATAGAGAGCCGCAGGAACGAGTCCGGGAAATCATCGATGCTAACACTGTTTTCGCCTATGGGATTTTTGAATGGGTTTTTGGCACGATGCTTCTAATAAGGTCTCTGGGCAACGCAAGCTTAATCAAACGCGAACCAGTGTTTAGTAATATCATCTTCACACATGAGGACCACTTTTATGAGTTTTTAAGCTTTTATGTGCCGTTAAAAGGGCGGCTAGCTAGCAAACGGCTAAATGAGACTACACTGTTGAGTCGACGGGGATATATACGTCAATAACGTCATCACTTCAAAGGACGAACACGGAAATTATCTTTCCCTCACCTGGTTCAGCCCGTTCAGCCCGGGGTAATCAGTGCACAGCAGCGCACACATCAACAACAGTCCAGGTTGAGTGCTGACGTGACGTGGAAGCCTATGCGACAGTGTGTAGTTCTGGATTAGCTTAGCTCAAGCTTTTTACTTCTAGGGCTCACATTTACGCTACAAAGTGGTCCTCATGTGTGAAGATTATCCGACTGAACTCTGGTTCGCGTTTGATTAAGCTTGCGTTGCCCAGAGACCTTAATTGAAGCATCGCGGCAAAACCCCATTAAAAAATCCCATAGACAGAAACAGTGAAGAACCAGGAAGTCCGGGACTTCCGCGTTCTGACTACAAAAATACGTCATCCCTGCGGCTCTCTATTACCAGTGAATGTTAATCATCTTCATGTTGTGAGGGCTGATAACATACCGGATGATATAAATGTTGTCAAATTGCTAATATGCCTGCTGGTATGCCATACCAATTCCAGCAATCATTTCTGTCGTTCAATCCAAATGAGCACAGAATGTTCACATTATGATCTAGCACGTTTTTTGTTTTGTTTTCTAGTAAAACAGCTTTGTAATCTGTTTTGAACTGATATCAGAAAGATATTATGGGCCCAATTTCACAAAACAATGCAGGGGATAACTGGATGACAAAGGTTGTCTCAATGTTCATTTTGGCAATATAGTTACATACTGTAGGTTTTCAATGTTGCCATGGGCCATTGGATCAACAGAGAACAGAACAGCAGCTTGATGTTAAATAGATTGTGATACTTGTGTCTGTTACTAATTTATTTATGTCACTTGGTCTCATCTTCTATTTTTTAATCCTAATCATCTGTCAAGCTGTTATTGTAAACAATATTTATTCTGAATTAAAATGCCTAGAGATAGAATTTACTCTAGTAAAATGCTTAGCTAAAGGTCCTGCCTCTGCAACCACATGTTAGCCCCCCTCTGGGCTAGAATCAAATCCCTTTAGAGCTGTGTTTCCTGTGTCTCCCCTCTATCCCCCTCACTACTTGAATAAAGAACAAAAACAAAATATTAACACCCAATCCCATCTGTCTCAGTTAATGCTGTGGGACCCCGGACCAGTGTGGTGCTGAAGCAGAGCGTAGTTGATTCGTTACCAGTGACAGAGACGATGTTGAGCAGCCTCCTCATGGTCTGTGGGCTGATGTCGCTGAACCAGTCCTCGGTCACCAGCAGCTTGGTCAGGTCGAAGGACATCTGTCTGGTGACGGTCCTCTGCATCTGGCGACGCCGGTACGTGTCCTATAGAGACAGTGAGGGGAAGAAGAAAAAATTAACTGTCTGCATAAGATTGTAAAATGTACACGTTTGGATCCAGCATGTTTTGAGCATGATTTACATCAAAAACTGTAGTTTCACTTGTCGTTTCAATGCTATTTTTAATCATCTGATCATGCCTATATATATAGATATATAGATATAGATATATATATACAGTATATATATATATATATATATACAGTATATATATAGATATAGATATATATATAGATATATAGATATATAGATATAGGCTCGTAATACTATCAAATGTTCAAAACCAAATACGGAAGACGCCAGTATCTTATTGTGGCCGAAATCCTACAAAAGGTGGATGGAATCCAGCTACAATGTAAATACCATTAATGTAAAAAGAGGAAGAGTGGGAGAATACACAAATTCTTTAATAATGCAGCCACAATCCAATCTTACTCTAATCTTTAGAATCAGTTTTCAGGAATCACACTCAAATGAAACAGTAGCCAAGCGTGTCCTCCTGAGCAATGAGCATGCATTATGACTGCTGCATGTTGTGCATCATGAGACAGGAAGGCAGGCATTACAGGGTCACAGTGTGATCTCAGGTCATCTCATCCAGACCTTATCCTTGAATAGACAGATTGATGGACTGATGGGATAAACAGGGCTTTGTATTCTTGTTGACTTCCTACTGTATGTTCCTTGACCTTAACTCCCCCCAACCTGACTGGAACCTTTTTGCTCTAATTTCAAAACAATGACTTCATTTGAAAACATATTTTTTCTATAGCATATACTCAACTTAACAGAGCAGCCTTTAGATAATCCAAGAAAGGTCTTCATGTCATCTTTCCTCACACTCCCTAATCCTCCTGCTTTCTCTCTCTCTTCCCTTCCATATCATCCCTCTATGAGCAAAACATGGAATTCTCTTTGACTTCAAAGAAAAGACAAAGACCCAATGTCCAAAGCTGGACAGTCATGACACACAGGCTAGCTATTGACATAGATCCATCAGAGAACATCTGTGGTGATATCACAGCTGCCGTGGTCATGAGCCAGAGCGATGCTTTTGGTTGACTTTGAAGTCATAACGCCAGTCTTATGACCTCCTTCTCAGAGGGATGAAACATATGGCCTCCATTCAGCCAGCACTGAAAAGGGCCACTGTAGAGACGGCCCCATTCTCTCATGTACACTTGACAGACGTACCCATCACATGTATTCACTTTTTCACCAGCAGCAATACAACTTTATTAGTTCATTTTGGTAATTGGCCACACTGATTTTGTTTGTTTTCAATTATTTATTTGAAAGAGTAATTGCTCAATGAAATAGTAGTTAGGAGTAATTTAATTCCAAAATGAGATATCCACCAATTGAAATAAGTGACACTTGTGTGTATGCGTGTGTGTGTGTGTGTGTGTGTGTATATATATATATACTGTATATACACACACACACATATACACAGTATATATTAGAAATACTGTACTAAATACTGAGCTTCAGGTAACATTATGTTCCAAAATAAAAGAGTGTTTTCAAATAGAACCCTTACCAACAAAATGTTTCTACAGGAATCATTTAAATCATTTTTAGTGGAAGATATCTTCAGGATGGGCCGCCCGAGACACAGGAATGAATGGAAGCCAGTAGAGATATACATACTCACAATGCGATCCACAACTTGAGAAGCCGCAAGAGAACGGAGAACCACTAATTCACTTTCCCCTCCGCCTTCATGTTAATCTGCACTTGTGAAGAGAGGGCCGTCCTGCTGTAACATCAGCTGCCAAGAGCCAGCTAGTGGCGGAGGGCAAATAAAAAGAGCGCGTCACCCTGTACTAAAAGAGCCAACGCCAATAATGGAGGGTAGCAGATCAATCAAGAGCACCAACAAATGTCAAAGAAATAAACAAGAGAGGGAGGCAAGAAGAAAGAGAAGGGGGGTTGTGGGGTCTCGCAGGGGGAAGAAGGCAGCAGCGACAGCAGCAGAGTCACTTAGCCTCCTGCCAGCAGACCTGGTGCCAGTGTTTTGTCACAGGGACCCACTGCTGCTCGGCCTTGTCATTAGGCTGTGGCAGCACAGCAGGAAGGATAAACAGCCATTACATCAATTACAGCAGGAACCTTGGCCGCACACCGAGCATCTCTCTGTGTCTCCTTCTGTCCTCTGGCCTCAGCCCTGTCTGCCAACACCATGCCTATACTGAACCCTCCTTCAGGGACGGGGGCAGAGGAGAGAGAGCACTGAGGCTTTCCCAGGGCTTCAAACTCTCACCCTTTGCTGGATAAACCTATATGCGGCCTTTGGTGTTTGCTGTTCCGGTCGTGGCGGACTAACTGCGTTTTAATTTAGTCTTGATTAATGTCAAGTTGTCAAGCATTCACTTCCAGCCCTGTGATATCTGCACATTTCTTGGGTGTGGTGGGAAAGCGAGCAAGTGTATTTTACGTAGCTTCGTCAACAAAACCATGGTCACAAATTCAATATGGTACCAAAGGCTTCTCTGCAGTGTGTTGTTGTTGTTGTTGTTTCCTGTTGGTTGTTGTGGTTTGGGGTGGGGTGTGAAGAGTGTCTAATTAGGGTGGCAAGTAGCATGGCTGCTTTTACCCTGCGGTTGAGGGTGTTCTTGCTGCCAAACTTGGCCTGGTCTCCCAGACCCAGGCTGTTCTGGGACAGCTTCCTGTCCATGTCTTCGTGCCATCCTGGGGAGGAGAGAGAGGGAGAGATGGAAAAAGAAAGCGAGAGAGAGAGAGAGAGAGAGAGAGAGAAAGAGAGAGAGAGAGAGAGAGAGAGAGAGAGAAATAGAGATTAAGCCAGAGACAGAAAGCGATACAGAGAGACAGAAAGCGAGAGTGTCTTTTAAACAAAATGGCTCTAATAAAATAAAAAATTGCAGCTTTTACTGAACTTTAAGTTAAAGGAGAATTTCGTTTTTTTACACCACGGTCCTCATTTCCAGCTTAAAATATGATGTTTTACTCACCCAAATACGTTTGGCTTCATTCGGATTCCCACGGAAGATTTTGAGCTCGGAGTAGCATCCTCAAACAGGCTATAACGGGAGCAAACGGGGCAAGGTGCATGCGCTCTGTAAATAACACATTTTCTGTCACATCGCGGTTCATTATGGTTGTTAATATAATTATGAGAACATGAAATAGATATCTAACTAACCATCCTCTGCTGCCGAGTGCCGACAGCCCGCTCTGTTTGCTGTCCGGGGGTCCATCACATAGATAACATCTCCCGCTGCTGTTTGTTGTTGTCGATATGTGGCCTGATTCCACACGAGTGGTAATGGAATTGAAACGTCCATAATCTTGACATCAGATATCTATATACCAAGATAGAAGCTAAGCTAACAAGAACACAACAGAGAGCGAGTCAACTCTGATCTGCCCCGGATGGGCTTACAGTGCTTATGTTCTTCTTCTGTGGTTTCTCTTCTTCTTCTGTAACCAAACAGAAGCGCTTCTCACTGCTTCTTCTGAAGCAAATCCGGGGCACCCGGACAGCAAACAGAGCACTTGGCAGCAGAGGATGGTTAGTTAGATAGCTATTTCATGTTCTCATAATTATATTAACAACCATAATGAACCGCGATGTGACAGAAAATGTGTTATTTACAGAGCGCATGCACCTTGCCCCGTTTGCTCCCGTTATAGCCTGTTTGAGGATGCTACTCCGAGCTCAAAATCTTCCGTGGGCATCCGAATGAAGCCAAACATATTTGGGTGAGTAAAACATCATATTTTAAACTGGAAATGAGGACCGTGGTGTAAAAAACCGAAATTCTCCTTTAAAGTGACACTTCACCAAAAAACAAAGCTGATCTATTTTGCATCTCACCCATATCCAAAGACTGTAAATAGTTTAGCAGACACTCATTTAGTTTGACAGTTATTGAGAGTTGATTTGAGATAAGTTGATGCCAGTGATGTCACCGGAAGACTTGTAATTAATACAACCCAGTGATTCAGTGCCTTCCGATGACATCACTGGCATCAACTTATCTCAAATCAACTCTCAATAACTGTCAAACTAAATGAATGTCTGTCAAACTATTTACAGATATGGGTAAGATCATGTGCAAAATAAATCAGCATTGTTTTTCGGTGACGTGCCTCTTTCACTTCCCTGTATAAATGATGTCTATAAATTAAAATGTGCCGCATGTAGGCCCATGTCCTTTACCCTCAGCAGACAAAGCGTCTCCGTTGGTGGGGGCTGCCATGCAGAGCTTCTTGGCCGTACTGAGGCCTCGGCTGTTGAGGAAGACAGGCAGGTGGACGATGTTCCTCATGTAGTCGTGGCCGTTGATGTTGGAGTCTCTCAGCACGCTGTTGAGGTTCTGGTTGATGGCTTTGATGATGATGTGGGGGTCACTGGCAAAGACGGAGATAAAGGGGCCTTTGGAGAACAGCACCCTCACCTGGAAAGGGAAAGGAACCACAGGTTGGTGTGATATGGTTGTGATTATATAAGAAGCAAAGAAGCATCTAACTACAATACCGACCGGTTCAGCTAATGCTCTGCAGTGGGTTGCACCAGCTGTGCGTAAGTTGAAACGTAAGCTAGTTTGAATGTAAAGTCTCACTAAGTCCGAGTTTACGCACTACTAAAAATATTTGGGTTGCACCAAGTGAAATAGTTACAACGTAGGCATAAGTTAGAACTTAAAATTTACACCTACGTCTTACTAGGTGTAAAGTCCTCCGTAAAATAGCAGTTGGCACCGTGGCGCATCGTTGTTTTGCGTCGGTAACGTGTTCTCCGTGATAAATTATTACACCCTTTGATATTTATGACTCACGCTTTTGTTTCCCACAAGCTGCAGCACTGCATACAAATTAAAATAACCGCAACAATTTAGCGAGGCAGGATGGTGGTAAATTAGCCTACAATACTGATGAAGAGCTCACAGATAAACGTTAACAGTAATATGAACCTAAACGAACGTTACTCAATAACGTTCTCATTTGGTTAGTGTTGATGAAATATGAAAGCACTAATTTGCGGGGGGCAACATGTCCTGTTTTCACTCCACTTACTTAAACAACGGTAAATAAACACCGTTTCCACCGTGCTTTTCACTGATTGGTCACAGATACTGTACACGTCATTTTCTGCGACACTATTTTGGCTAGTGTGAGGTTTAAGGACTACTAGTTAAGATGTATCTTACGTCTCCGTGGTGCAACTCAACAAAGACACAACTTTAGTGTCAAACTAACTAGTTTGAACGTAGCAGTTAGTATGGACTTTACACCCTAACTTAAGACAGAATTTACGTTCAGCTGGTGCAACAGGCTGCTGGACCTTTCAGTCACAGGGTCCTGAACTTGTCCTGACACATCAGATTTAATCAAGTCATCTCTACTAACTTAATGTCAACAGATTAGGACAGATTACAATACAGTTATTCAAGAACATGAAAACAAGCACCATTGGTCATGAACGCTTTAACAGCTAGTTTAACTTAAAGGGACAGCTCACCCTAAAATCCAAAATATCTATTTTCCTCTCACCTGTAGTGCTATTTATCCAGCTATATTGTTTTGTGTTAGTTGCCTGAGTTTTGGAGATATCGGCCGTAGAGATGGCTGCCCTCTCTCCAATACAATGGAACTGGATGGCACTCGGCTTGTGGTGCTCGAAGCACCCAAAAAATACATTTGAAAAACTCAACAGAACTGTCCCTTTCCAGAAATCATGACCCGGTTACTCAAGATAATCCACAGACTTTGTTGTGAGCAGTTTCATGTAGGAACTATTTTCTTTTGTAGGAACTAGTAGCTAGCAGCTAGCGGGTGTAGTTCGGTCAAAAGAAAATAGTTCCTACATGAAACTGATCATAACAAGGTCTGTGGATTATCTTGAGTAACCTGGTCATGATTTCTGGAAAGAGACATTGATGTTGAGTTGATAAAAAAAATTATTTGGCACTTTGAGCACCACAAGCCGAGTGCCATCCAGTTCCATTGTATTGGAGAGAAGCCAGAAACTCTGTGGCCGATATCTCCAAAATTCAGGCAAATAACACAAAACGATAAAGATGGATAAATAGCACTGCAGGTGAGAGGGAATATATGTATTTTGGATTTTTAGGGTGAGCTGTCCCTTTAATGACTGTTGCTGACTGTTAGCGGCACATGGTGCAGGGGATTTCCACTCTGCTAACTAAGGGACATTGTCTGAATGTCACAGGACATTGATTTGTGCTACACACATTCATGGTTTGCTCAAACCTGGCCAGCACCCTCAGGCTAATGAACATCCTTCTCTACAGCAGTTGTCAGCAGTGTCAACTGGTTCACTATCTCATGATGGGTATATCATAAATCTATATTACTCATTGAGGTAAACTATGTAGCTTGAATGTCTAAAAAAAAGCAATTTGTGGAATCCTGCAAAAAAAAAGTGCTTTTCTTTAAGATTATTTTGTGGGCTTATTTGCCTTTAATGGATAGGACAGTAGGCAGACATGCAAGGTGGGGAGAGAGAGAGTGGATGACATGTGGGAAAGGACCACACGTTGGATTCGAACCCGCGCTCTACCAGATGAGCCACCGGGACACCCCTACTGTATGCATTTAGGAGTACCATAGTTCACTCTCTTGGAACAGAAGATGGGTTTCATAGTGGCGGGAGGCGCTTGCCAAGATGGGAAGATTACATTAGCACACAGGAGGCTGCCATCCTCCGGGGGATTACTCCACCAAATAATAACATTTGGCTGCAGGAAATTCTATTACACCAGCTGGGAGGAGGAATCTGAACTTGGAGGCGAGTTGAGACAGCTGGGAAGAGCAGGTCGGCTGCTGCGCTGCACCGGAGCTGTGTGGGCTCTGTGTGCGCAGGTGAAAGAGCCAATGGAAGGTAAGGCCACGTGGCAGCTTCCCCACAACAGCTCTTCTCATGGCTATAAATTTACACGAGTGACGGATATTGAATAACTTAATTTTTTCCTATTATCTTGTTATCAGCTAGGGTACGCTGCACACATATGCACCCACGCAAGTCGCATGCAAACACACCGTGTCCAGCATCTGCAGCACTCTGTCCTGTTCGCAGGCGTCCAGCCCGTCGATGATGACGGCCATGCGCGTCTGGTTCTGCGTGAAGCCGTCAATGGTTTTGGCCAGCTTGGACATCAGCTCCACCTCATGCTTCAGAACCTGGTGTCAGACGAGGATAATAAAGTGACAAGTGTGTGACTAAATATTGTTGGTAAGTTGGTAAGAGGAAGGAGATACAACATATACATTCAAAGAAGGTAAGATGTGGTACAGATGTAAACCTACGGCATCATGAGCATATGGTATGCCCCAAGGCTTTGAGACCAGTTTTGCACCCAACGTCGCTGAGGTACAAGGACAAAAGTGTCATAATTGTACCTTCATAAATCCCTCACTCTTGAGTTTGTGCAAGTTGTTGGCAGCGCTGTGTAGGCGTTTCCTCTGGGAGTTGAGGACAGAGTCGGCCACCTGCCACCAGGTCTTACAGTTGAGCAGTAAGGCCAGGCCCACAACGCTGGCCATGGCTATCAGCACCGCATTCACCGTCAGGTTCTCAGGATCCACCTGGGAGACCAACGGATTCAAATAGATTAGATTTAAGCAGAGACATGTCCACAGATATTCAGCTGGTTAAATCCTCTGACCCACATGGACGGCCCAACCAGCCTGGGATCGCGTCCCACTACAGCTTTCTTTGCAGTGCCCCACCTACTCTGTCTCCTTCTCTACATCCCCGCTGTCTAAATAAAAAATAACATTATACTGTGTGTATGTATGGCCTGCCCACTCTCTTGACATTTATACAGTATGTATATACACAGAACCAGCTCAGTGAACATGAATCAGAGTTAAAGTTAGAGAACTGACTTGAAACAGCGAGAACATCGAAAGGTTGGGAAAGTAGTTCTGTCTTCAGTGATCGCCCGCTGCGCGGGCTCTCCCACTGTGTGTCGCATACTCCTGTGCCTACGCCTGCTCTATGACATCACAGATGACATCATCACTGATGACATCATCCAGTGCTGCTACAGTCCACGCAACTCAACAACTCAAAATCCTGTGGGAAACACTGTAATCATCACTGAACTTATAGCCTCAGCTAGGAAGGATGACTGATGACATCATCACTGATGACATCACATCATTAGGTAATTAAGGGACGGCATTAGCTCGGGAGGTAGAGCAGGTCGGCCAATGACTCAAGGGTTGGCGGTTCGAATCCCGCTCCCTCCCAGCTGTTGTCGTTGTGTCCTTGGGCAAGACACTTAACCCTCATTGCCTCGTATGAATGGGTATGAATGTCTATGAATGTTGGTAGTGGTCGGAGGGGCCGTAGGCGCGAAATGGCTGCCACGCTTCCGTCAGTCTTCCCCAGGGCAGCTGTGGCTACATCACCCGTAGCTTACCACCACTGGTACGAATGGTGTGAATGAATAATGATTCCTGTGAAGCGCTTTGGGTGTCTAGAAAAGCGCTATATAAATCCAATCATCATTATTATAAGGCAATTACCTAATTAAACAATTCGGTTGCGTCAGGTCACCCGCACGGGTGGTCTTTACACTCCCTGAAAGTTTCAACCCGATCACACATAGAATGGCATAGCTGTGGCCGGACAAAGTTCTGCTCGCTCGCTCACTCTCTCTCTCACACACACACACACACACACACCTCATTCTTATAGTAAAGATGCTCTCTGTCTAACTCAGAAACTAATCCAAACACACACTGCAGCCAAGCTTTTCTCATTGCTTTTTACCCACCTTGAAGATAGCCAGCAGGGCCATACCGGTGATCAGGCAGCCGAGCGTCAGAGCAAATAGCACAAAGGACGGCACACAGCAGGTCTTCTTCCACTTCTTACCTGGGGTGTGGAGGTGGGAGGTGGAGGGTAATCAGAGAGGGAGAAAGGAAAAACAGGAGGGAGTCAGGAAGACACAGTGTACAAATGATTAAGAACACCTGTTTTCTCCACACAGACTGAGCAGACATGGCCACTTGTTTCACCTACTGAGTCCACTTAATACTTAGATCATGAGAAGGGAGATGTAGATGAAAGGGGGAAGATTAAATTACACAAGTTTTTTTGCACTGGCTATGTTTACAACCACAGAAAATTAACCTAGTTACTCAAGCAACCAGGGCGGTGTTTCACAAAGCAGGATTATATTCGAAAATTAGCCAGATAACTATGAAAGATGTTTTGTAATTCATTCAAGATTCAAGTTTTGTTTAACAGATTCAAATCAATATCACCAGGATATAGCGTAATCTTTTTCACAATAATAATTTATTATTATTTAGTAATTTTCTAATTCTGCGTGTGAAACACCCCCTTGGTTTTGTGTTGACAGATGTAAACTTTAGAACTTGGTTAGAATAGCCTGGGCAAGCTTTTCGTTATCTACTGTATGAAACAAAAAACACAAGT
Source organism: Poromitra crassiceps (assembly GCF_964638095.1). Lineage (NCBI taxonomy): Eukaryota > Metazoa > Chordata > Actinopteri > Beryciformes > Melamphaidae > Poromitra > Poromitra crassiceps. The sequence continues at coordinate 29,801,510 of NC_139625.1, read as the reverse complement.
GTTATGCATACATTTTGAAGTCCACAAAAACACGGCGTATGCCAGCTGGCTGAAGGGTCATAACATGACTGACATCTAAAGCCAAAAGACAACATATCTCACTTTGGATCTCGTCTTTCTTGAACACCCTGAATAGCCTGGTGGCCATGAAGCCAAACTCCCTCTCACAGGCATCAGAGAGGGTGGCGATCATCTCTGCCATGGAGGTTTCCCCACCGACACTGGACAGACGGTTGTAATCCGTGAACAAGAACCTGCGTGACATGTGACATGACATGTGAGACAGAAACAAGAAACTGGTACTCTATCTTGGTGAGATACACAGCAACCACCAGCAGGGTGGGACTGGGACTGAAGCATTCATTATAACAGTGTTTGAGTAGTGTAATAATCAGTGGTACTATCACCACAGTGCTGTGGTCACTGGTCATCAAAAGGCAAATTCATTTATTTTCAACTTGAAAACTTCAATAAAAAGAAAGTAAAAAAAAAAAAAGGCAAATTCAGATTAGTCAGTTTTAGACACTCCACTCCACTAACTGCACGCTATCAATCTTTGTCATGGAGTTTCAGAAAATAATTTTCTACAAATCATATCTGGTCTCTGTGGAGCAGTATCTATAAAAGGAAGTCAAAATTGTATTATTGTGAAAATATGAATTACTGGATTAGGATTATGTGATTGGACGAATACTAATAATTCCATTCAGTCTCTCTCCAGTGGAAATTCCACTGCATATTTTTTTTGCCCATCTTTGGTCATTTAAAATGTAGCCTAGTCTAGTGCAAGACACATACACTGTAAATGGGGAACCACAAGCAGTGACAACAATGCTTTAGTAATTTATTTAGTGAACATGTTTTACTGTATGTTCACTTCCCAGACCCTTCCTCTACTTTTGTCCCCTGTGAGACGAGTGTCTTCTACTACAGTTTCTTCTTGGGAATGTTCTACCTCCTCATACTTGTTCATCAGTTTATTTTCTTGACTGTGAGGATTTACAGCACCCTATAATTTAGATGTAAAAATGGCCCTTCCTTGCACATTTAAAAGCTACCTTTCAATTAAAGTCATCACGACAGGGAACTGGTGGGAATAGTGTGATTCTCCCACATGCTACGTCCTGCCGATGAAGCTCCGCGCTGTCAGGTGAAAAGAAGCAGCTGGCAACTGCGCATGTGTCGGAGGAAGCATGGTGCTAGTCTACGGCTCTCCCCAGATCGGCAGAGGGGGTGGAGCAGCGACCGGGGATAGCAGGGGGAAATTGGCCAAGTACAATTGGGGAGAAAATCTGAAATAATAATGATGATGATAATAATAATAATAATAATAAAGTAATCACGCCTACTAGGCGTGATGACTTTTATAGTATGTGTGTCGCCTAGGCCGCACATATATCTGTCTGTCACCCCCTCACTCCCCAGTATGAACAAATATGTCAGAAATATACGTGTTGAGGATTACTTGATGGGAGGATGTACGCTCCTGACACTAAGCTAGGGTCAATGTTCATAACTTAGCTGCAAGTTTTCACACAACTCCCACAGTCAAAAGACTTTGCAATTGCCATGAATGCATCATAGAACTGTACTTATCCACATAAGCTCTGCTCCATTTGTCTTACCACTGAGGAACTAACACCCTAAGAACACCAACTGTATGATTATGTGGATGACTGTGTGCATCACGGTCACCTGACAGGCAGGGCGCGGGTGGTCTGTTCAGGAAGCTCAGGGGGGTTGACGAACATCAGTTTGAGCAGCAGCTCCAGGTAGCCGACCTGGCGGGCCAGACGGGTGCTGATGACCCAGGCCCAGTTCCAGCTCTCCCCCTCACGACGGCTTCCAAAGTACACCAACACTGGAGACAGGAGAAGAGTCTGGCTGAAAAATGCCCACTGAAGTATTTCCTCAAAACCTTAACAATCCCATTTAGCTATTATTCATCCTTTCTTTTAGTGGTTCTAGAAAGTTGACTCAAAACCTCAGTCATCATCTTCGATGTTGGCTGTATAACAGCTCCCTCTAGTGAGCGAAACTGTATTTTGTCAAGTATCAGGGAAAAGCTCACTATGTATGAATAGTCAACTCAAGTCAAGTTTATTTGTATAGCCCTAATTCACAAGCATGTCTCAGAGGGCTTTACAGAGAATATGTCTAGCTAAAATGAAGGATACAAGTGAATCAAAAGATTGTGCAGGTGCAGAGTCACCCTAATGGGCTTATGCAAGGTCTCTTATCTCAGAAATTAAACCAATATTAACAACAATTACAATATAAACATACAATATAAACAAAAAAGAGAGAGAAGAACAAACAAACAAATAAAAATTAAAGCAAAGAAAAGAAGAAAAGAAAAGAAAAGCTAAATAGACAATTTGTTATTTATGAATTTATTTTTGGGTGCCATTGCTTTAGCTCTACACCCTCTACGACCTATTTGGAAACTCAACAAAGTTACCTGCAATACATCTCTTTACTGGGGCATATTTTCATTTACAAAATGTTTTCTTCATCGAGTCTGGATAAATCACACCCGTTTTCAAAGCATTATGAAACAAACCAGCGCGATGGAGTTATATTACATGGAGTTTGTGGACCAACTGTATCTGCTGAACGGATGGCTCAGGATGTAGCTGCAAGCTAACGTAACGTTACATGTAAAGTGAACACCGTCGCTGTTCGTTGTTGTTCTGTATTCAGAGTTGGCAAAGTCCACATAGTATGCTGTTACTGTCAGAAAATAGGTCGGGTTCAGCAAAACACTGACATTTGTGCAACGCGAGGCAGATATTTCTCTGTGAATCATCACAGGGCGGTCGCTCGCTTTATCAGACTCTGTTGTTGTGTGATTTGGCAATGCGATGCCTCCTATCATAAAACTAGTTTTCTTCCAAATATACTAGTGATCTTTTAAATCTTTTAAACCTGCCGCAAGCATAGTGACAGGACAGGAGTGTAAACGCGCAACATCAAATGCCTGGTGCCGCGCTTCATCATCGTTAGGGAACGGTATTTTTTTTTAAATAATACTAAATATGAATAAAAAATACCTATACCAGCACCGAACGTCCAGGACTTTGTCAATACTCCTGGTACCGACCAATCAGGAACCGGTTCCAAATAATATCGGTGCTCGGTACGCATCCCTACAGAGGGATTGTCCATAAACTGGAGCAACTGGGTTTGGGTGAACTGGTGAACTGGCCCTGAACGAGTATCAATATTGGCGTCAGTACCGCACTTGTAGCTAGCCTGTCCCCTCACCAAAGAAGATGTAGAGCAGGGCGAGGAGGCTGAGGGAGACGGCGATGGCCAGCTTGGGGTCTACGGTGAAGCCCAGAACCAGCGCCACAGAGCCACAGAGCAGCAGGGTGAGGAAGACCACCAGCCAGGAGAACTGGAACAACGGCTCTATCTGCTGGCCAGCAAATGTCTTCATCTCATCTGATGGAGGAGGAGAGAAGAGGGAGGGACCAGTCAAGACCAGAGAAAAAACCTCATGTCAGACATTTAAAGCCTTAAACATGACGGCCGATGAGAATATCAATCATTCGATGAATATGAGCAATCTGAGAATCAAGCATAAAACACACTAGATAGGTGAATGACAAAAGCCCCTTCTAAACATGCAGTGAAATCCGGATTATGACCAGCTGCTAGCTAGCCGGTGGGCCTGCATGTTTAGAAATAATTATCCGCTTTATGTGCACTCCCGCGAGTGTGGATCATTACCATCTGAGCCCCTAGTACAGGATCTGCATCGTTGGCAAAGCGGCTGTTGTTTAACACCTCCAGCTCATGTTCTGGATCATTCTGAGTGGGCGGGTGGTTAGATGGCACTTTACAAACCATTAATGTCCCTGTGCTATTTAATCATTTAATGAATGGATGTAGTTACGTGGCTGGATTATTTGGAAGAGAGCCAATTGGTGAGTAAACAAGTAAACGTTGAATGATCTTTCCCCCATCTCATCTGCCAGTTTGAAAATGCAACAAGGAGATGATAGCCTACTACTGCATTAGGCTATTGGGTGATAAGTGCCCGCTATTAACGTTCACGTAGCCTTTTAATTAATCGTTTGTACAATGGCTTATATCAATGAATTAAACGAGCAAACTCACGGTTTCCTCAAGTTCTGCAAATGGCTTGAATGGTTTCTTTTCTTCCTGAACTGTCTGTCTTGTATGTGAAAATGCACAAATGCAAGAGGGTGATATTGTTGCATTAGCCTGTATATTCGAGACATATAGCCTAACTTTTGTGGGGAGAAATTAAATAAATTGAAAACTAGTCAGATATTACTTGAATGCCACTTGTAAAGTCATCCACAGTTTAACGTTAGTGCGACCACTATTTTGACTGGCGGCTTTTGAGCAATGCAACAACAACAAGGCAAGCGCTCACACTTTTTGGCACATTGCCACCCCACGTTATCGCCTGAACGCGTCGGAATGCATCGGGACCTTCACAGTGAGGCATGTGCTTTATGGAGTAGTGGAGAAAAGTGTTTGGCAGAGATCTCGTGTTGTGGATGCAGTGTATGGAGATCTGTGCGCGCGTTTTGGGCATTGGTGGCCCAATTCTGTTCTTCAGCTCTCCTCCTCTGCACCGCATCCCACTCCTCCCCTCCCCCCCGCGCGCTCCCCCCGTCCACTCTGCTCCCCCCGCCCACTCTGCTCCCCCCGCCCACTCTGCTCCCCCCGCCCACTCTACTCCCCCCGCCCACTCTACTCGCCATTGGCAGAAAAAACTGACCATTTCCCAATGTTTCTAAACAAAGATCCCTCATGTCTAGAAGGGTAAAACTGGCAAATATTCTGCTCTGACAAGCCGGACATGGTCCAGACTTCATGTTTAGAAGTGGCTAAAGTGTTTAAAGAAGCAAAAGTGCTCTGATGGTCAACTTTTCATCACTGTTTGAAATGGTTTCTCGTGCTCTGGGCCTACTTACCCTCCAGTTTCTTAAGAAGGAAAGACTTGCCGCTACCCCACTGGGCATACAGGCCAACGCAGATGGGCGGCTGCATGGTGGGCTCACTCAGGATGTCTGCCAAGGCGCTGCTATACAGGTCATAACCCAACATGTCCCCATCGGACTCGGTCGGGGATAGGTGTTCTGAGAATAAGACAGACAGAAAGGCAGTGGAGAGGGAAGGAGAGAAGTAACGAGAGAAGTGGAGATAGGCAGAGAGTGAAGTAGATAATGATTGAGGGAGAAACAGGAGAGGAGATAAAGTGATAAATGAAATTAAGATAGCAAAGCAACATACACTCTTTCAATGTAGGGTAAACAACAGACTATGAGCACATTTTGTCCCACATTTCATTCTGAATAATATAGAGAAACAGGTCCTACTGGCTCCAAATATCTGAGTGAGGATGCTTTTCTGGTGGGTACAGTCGATGTTGTATGGTGTCTCTCCAGCCTTGTTGGGGCGGTATAGCAGGCGGCCATCTTTGGGGTTCCTCAACAGCAGCTCGGCCAACTTGCGGCTTCGTCCTCGGATGGCGATGTGAAGGGGCGTGTCTCCTTTCTGGGCAAAGAAAGGGATGGAAAAGACTGATTCCTGTATTTTGACAAATTGACAAGTGATTCCCAGTATATTGTTAAATTGTGAAACATCCTATGTGTCAGATGTTGGAACCACACAAATCAAAGAGAGGGTATTGTCATAATGATGTTTTTATGTGCAAGTAGGTTTTGAACAGTACCTTGTCCACAGCAGACACCTTGGCCCCTTTATCCAGCAGCAGCTCCACTATCTCTATGTTTCTCATCTTGGTGGCTTTGATAAGGGGGTTCTCTGCCTCCTAACACACGCACGCACGCATGCACGCGCACGCACGCGCACACACACACACACACACACACACACACACACACACACACACACACACGCACACACACAGAAACAGAAACTTGAACACACTGTTTAGCACAATACTGCTGATGGTTATTATGTCATGAACCAGATGAAAGGTTTCAAGTAAAGTAATCAAGTAATTCAAGTAATCACAAAAACTCAAAGGATATAAGGGAATGAGGGAAAGTGTATGTTATTCTTTGTTGTCTTGGCTTGAGTGTGTCATACCTTGGTGCAGCTCTCAGTGTCCGGGTTACACTGCAAGATATCTCTCACCATGGTGGAGTTGCCTTTCTCCACAGCCCAGTAGAGGGCAGTCTTTCCATCCTGATATGAGGAGAGACGAGGCAAATCGTATGATCTATCACTGGAAAACTACCCAATGTGGCAAAAACATAAACAAGGCTATATGACTGGCACTGTCTGGCAATATGAGTGGTGTGTCAAGCTGTGCCTGTTGATATAAACCACTAATGTGAATTCCTGATCCAAGGATGAAAGTTGTGAGAAAGGCTGTGAAAAACAGGATAGCCAAATAAACCAAGCCAGTATGGTGTCAAATGAGACAGCCTCCTGCTTGCCTTTAGAAATCAATAAGACGGCGGGAGAGGAGCTCCTACCTGGCCCGTGACGTCAATATCAGCATATTTATTCAGCAGGGCTCTGACTATCTCCACATGACCTCCCCTTACTGCTCCAATCAGCACCGTCTCCCCACTCTGACAGAGACAGACAAAAAGAAAGAGAGACAGAGGCATTAATATCATGATATCCAACTACACATAGTCTCACCACTCTTAAATCCAACACCAACCACGCCACATTGTCCAATCATGTCAAGTTGTGAGGTGATGATGGGTGTTGTGACCTCACCCTGTCAGGGATGTTGACGTAGGTGCCGGCGTCCAGCAGGTCCTGGACGATCTCGGTGTGTCCCTCCTTGGCGGCGATGGCCAGGGCCGTGTTGCCGTCTTTGTCCGTCATGTTGACGTTGGGGTTCCTCTTCAGCAGCTCCTTGACCACCTCGGTGAAGCCACCCTTCACCGCCACGATCAGAGCCGTCATCGAGTTCTGACAACACGCCCGAGAGCATTTCAAAAACAGGCAGCAGCGACCTCAACTTGCACTTTTTGAAGAAAGCTACACATTTCCTGTTTCAACATTGCACTGGTTTTGAACATTTTGGTTGGCGCTGACAGTGGCTGGACAACATGTCACCTAGGCTATATCCCTTTATAGCTGGAGATTATTCTTTACAGCAACAGACAGTGTTTCCAACAGGTTGTAAAATGTCAATGTTGTAGGCTACCCGACACGAGGTAGCAGTGCGAGGCGAAAGTTAAACTCACCAGGGCGCTCATATCTGAATGTTAGAAGAAGCTGCTGATGTGCGTGCAGCAGAGACAATAACTCAGGGGATTTGGTTTATGGTGGAAAAGGACATGATGCAGATAAACATGGTGGACTGTGAGGGATTTCCTGAGCTACTCAACTACATTGAGAACGAGGCTGTCGTGTCCCCCCGAAGCACAAGCCGCACTGTAGTTTTTTTTGCTGTTTGCACCGTTATGATTAACCGATTAATTGAGCGTTAAGGTGTTCAACTAACGGTTAAGGAAAATGCATGAAATTCCCATCCCTAATACATACAGGTCATCTACAATCTACTTACTGCTCCTTCCTGGTCCACATCAGCTCCGTTAGCCAGCAGGTGCATTACACTGTCATAGTGGCCCTTCCTGGCTGCCCAGATCAGAGGAGTGGTTCCATACTGAGGGAAGAGGAAGACAGACAGAGTGCATGAAAACTTTGGGCAATGTGTGAAAACAGATGATTTTGGTGAACTGGCTTTTTTTTTTTAATTATGATTAAAGCTGCAGTAGGCAATATTATTTCATCATCATTTTGGTTGTAGGTCTGACCAAGAAAAACAAATCAGGGGTAGCTAGAACGTAACTAGACAATCACAGCACACAAACAAGGTTCTTTCAGTTTCTACTCTCTATGTTGGTATGGTTAACATCCCATTGATGTTGTTTAAAACTAAACTACCTACTGCAGCTTTAATATAACATTCTGTCCAAAGAGTTTTTAACAAGGTTTTTATAACTTAAAGAAAAGGTCAAGTCTGGTCTAAATGATCCATTTGATGTAGTCCCTGTCTTCTAATGACTGAGCCAGTATCTACAGTATTCAGTGTCTAAGAACATGTTGAGCCTTGGGACAACTGGGTGCTCTGTAACCCCTCCCCCCCCCAACCCCCCAACAAAAATCCAGGTTGACTTTATGTGGTGGAGAGGGGGAGGGGGAGAAAAACTCAGGGGGCTGGAGGCCCAGGCACTTGAATCTCCTGATAATGTTCTATCAGCTACATCAACCATATGATTAGAAAAACACAAAATAAATAAGGTCTTCACTTCTTAGTATGTACAGTAGTTACCTTGTCTGAGCAGTTGACCTTGGCTCCGTCCTGCAGCAGGAGATGGACGATTTCGCCATGGCCTCGACCTGCCGCCCAGATAATGGGGTAGACGCTGTACTGCTGGGACAAAGGACAGGGTTGAGGTCATGCCTTCAATAACTAACGACCAGTGTCAGGCCCTGTGGGTGTACTCGCTCAGCTGAAACAGCAGATGATGGGGTAGGCACTGCGCTGCTCAGGCGAAGCACAGGGTTGTGGTTGTGTAGTTTTGTACGTTTGTGTTTTCAGAACTAAAGAACTCGTGGATGTCAGAGATGATCTTATCAAGGGAAGGAAAGACAGACAGGTGCTGTGAAGAGTCCAGTCACTGTCACAGTACCTGACCAGTGATGTTGGGGTTCGCTCCTTTCTCCAACAGCATCTGGGCCACAGCTGTACGACCTTTATAAGCCGCCCACATGAGAGCACTCCAACCTCCCTATGTACAAGACACACAGGGAATAGAAGAGAATAGAATAAGCACATATTGCTTCATGACTACTATTATACAGCACTAAAAAAGGCTATGACCTCTATAGCAGCAACAGCACTGTCCACTCTAGTTTAAAAAGGGTATATTAGCAGATCTTGTGGTAGGAAAATGTGCTATTTACAGTTGGGGTGACACACTTCCCTGTGAGTGAACAGTAATCATACACGGTGGTTGGTTATTACAGGCAGACAGGCTGTGACCCGTCCTGTGCAGCTTAGACACGCACCACACTGCAATGACTCACTTGATGTCCTGAGTCACTTCCATCAAGGCCCAGGGGACATGGCTGTATATGGGCCTCATCATATACAGTACATGATCAACAAAGGCTGGGAAATCTACTCGACAACATCATCTATGGCAGTGTTTCCCATACATAAAGGAATTTGTGGCGGGCCGCCACAAAAGGATTTTGACCCAATTTTTTTTTTTTTTTTTTTACAGTGCACCTGAACGCAACATGCAAGATACCTGGTGAATAAGTGTCCAATAAATGTTCATGTCATTCTGGCCAATACTTCTGTTATAGCATTTCAGTCTGGAATATGGAATATCTTTCAATAATCTATGATTTAGCTGCTAAATTGTCAAATACCGCCATCTGCTCGCTACCCAGGCACTTATGTATGTACTTAACCTAACTAACTTAACCTAACTAACTATCCGGTGTGCACAACATTGTCAGCCTAAACTCCGGCTGACACCCCAAAAACCTACAATCCGCTACAGAAAAATGTATATCGTTTGTTTATTAACTGGCCCCTCGCCTTCTATCATTTCACGAAAGTGGCAAAGCAAGTTGAGTATCCCTGACCTATAGGGAGAAATTTAGTTTGTCATTGTAAACCCACAGCACAGTAATGATGACATGTTCTTCATAGATCTAGCCTTTTAATTTTGCTCTTAAGCTTTCTCAAAGTACACCAAATTCATGCATTTTACTTTAAAATGTTTAAAAAAAATCTCACCCCCCTAGGGGGTCTGCGGTCCCCCACCACAAATACTCTAAATCCTGTGGGAAACACTGATCTATGGTCAAATACGGAAGCAAATCAGCTCGACGGCCCATATATCATGCATGCTAAGATATGGTGCAACATGTTCAAAACCGTAAAAAAGCTTAGTTTAGTGCAAATAAATTAAGTGAAACATATCTCTTCCACTGCCCCCTGGTGGTTACTGTGCACACGCTCCCCTTATGAAAGTGTTCAAACTGACAGGCTGGGCATAGTCCGGACAAATATTGATTTTTGCCTGCCCCCCTCCGCCCCCCCACTGTTGTGTAAACCTCTATTCAATGATAACAGGCAACTTGAGATTGCCTTTTGTGCTCAGACATCACAACAAAAACATAACATGCTCAGCAACAGTTAGTAGATAGCCTAGGTCTATCTCATGTGCATGTTGTTAGATAGCCTAGGTCTATCTCATGTGCATGTTGTTAGATAGCCTAGGTCTATCTCATGTGCATGTTGTTAGATAGCCTAGGTCTATCTCATGTGCATGTTGTTAGATAGCCTAGGTCTATCTCATGTGCATGTTGTTAGATAGCCTAGGTCTATCTCATGTGCATGTTGTTAGATAGCCTAGGTCTATCTCATGTGCATGTTGTTAGATAGCCTAGGTCTATCTCATGTGCATGTTGTTAGATAGCCTAGGTCTATCTCATGTGCATGTTGTTAGATAGCCTAGGTCTATCTCATGTGCATGTTGTTAGATAGCCTAGGTCTATCTCATGTGCATGTTGTTAGATAGCCTAGGTCTATCTCATGTGCATGTTGTTAGATAGCCTAGGTCTATCTCATGTGCATGTTGTTAGATAGCCTAGGTCTATCTCATGTGCATGTTGTTAGATAGCCTAGGTCTATCTCATGTGCATGTTGTTAGATAGCCTAGGTCTATCTCATGTGCATGTTGTTAGATAGCCTAGGTCTATCTCATGTGCATGTTGTTAGATAGCCTAGGTCTATCTCATGTGCATGTTGTTAGATAGCCTAGGTCTATCTCATGTGCATGTTGTTAGATAGCCTAGGTCTATCTCATGTGCATGTTGTTAGATAGCCTAGGTCTATCTCATGTGCATGTTGTTAGATAGCCTAGGTCTATCTCATGTGCATGTTGTCAACACGATGCTCATGAATACACAGAGACCAGTAGAGAGCAGGCTGCCTGGGAGAAGTCTGTACTGTATCACATGACTGAATCATATCACAGAGCCATGTAGAGAACAGGCTGCCTGGGAGAGGTCTGTACTGTATCACATGACTGAATCATATCACAGAGCCATGTAGAGAACAGGCTGCCTGGGAGAGGTCTGTATCACATGACTGAATCATATCACAGAGCCATGTAGAGAACAGGCTGCCTGGGAGAAGTCTGTACTGTATCACATGACTGAATCATATCACAGAGCCATGTAGAGAACAGGCTGTCTGGGAGAGGTCTGTACTGTATCACATGACTGAATCATATCACAGAGCCATGTAGAGAACAGGCTGCCTGGGAGAGGTCTGTACTGTATCACATGACTGAATCATATCACAGAGCCATGTAGAGAACAGGCTGCCTGGGAGAGGTCTGTACTGTATCACATGACTGAATCATATCACAGAGCCATGTAGAGAACAGGCTGCCTGGGAGAGGTCTGTACTGTATCACATGACTGAATCATATCACAGAGCCATGTAGAGAACAGGCTGTCTGGGAGAGGTCTGTACTGTATCACATGACTGAATCATATCACAGAGCCATGTAGAGAGCAGGCTGCCTGGGAGAGGTCTGTACTGTATCACATGACTGAATCATATCACAGAGCCATGTAGAGAACAGGCTGCCTGGGAGAGGTCTGTATCACATGACTGAATCATATCACAGAGCCATGTAGAGAACAGGCTGCCTGGGAGAGGTCTGTACTGTATCACATGACTGAATCATATCACAGAGCCATGTAGAGAACAGGCTGCCTGGGAGAGGTCTGTATCACATGACTGAATCATATCACAGAGCCATGTAGAGAGCAGGCTGCCTGGGAGAGGTCTGTACTGTATCACATGACTGAATCATATCACAGAGCCATGTAGAGAACAGGCTGCCTGGGAGAGGTCTGTACTGTATCACATGACTGAATCATATCACAGAGCCATGTAGAGAACAGGCTGCCTGGGAGAGGTCTGTATCACATGACTGAATCATATCACAGAGCCATGTAGAGAACAGGCTGCCTGGGAGAGGTCTGTACTGTATCACATGACTGAATCATATCACAGAGCCATGTAGAGAACAGGCTGCCTGGGAGAGGTCTGTACTGTATCACATGACTGAATCATATCACAGAGCCATGTAGAGAACAGGCTGCCTGGGAGAGGTCTGTACTGTATCACATGACTGAATCATATCACAGAGCCATGTAGAGAGCAGGCTGCCTGGGAGAGGTCTGTACTGTATCACATGACTGAATCATATCACAGAGCCATGTAGAGAACAGGCTGTCTGGGAGAGGTCTGTACTGTATCACATGACTGAATCATATCACAGAGCCATGTAGAGAACAGGCTGCCTGGGAGAGGTCTGTACTGTATCACATGACTGAATCATATCACAGAGCCATGTAGAGAACAGGCTGCCTGGGAGAGGTCTGTACTGTATCACATGACTGAATCATATCACAGAGCCATGTAGAGAGCAGGCTGCCTGGGAGAGGTCTGTACTGTATCACATGACTGAATCATATCACAGAGCCATGTAGAGAACAGGCTGCCTGGGAGAGGTCTGTACTGTATCACATGACTGCATCATATCACAGAGCCATGTAGAGAGCAGGCTGCCTGGGAGAGGTCTGTACTATATCACATGACTGCATCATATCACAGAGCCATGTAGAGAACAGGCTGCCTGGGAGAGGTCTGTATCACATGACTGAATCATATCACAGAGCCATGTAGAGAGCAGGCTGCCTGGGAGAGGTCTGTACTGTATCACATGACTGAATCATATCACAGAGCCATGTAGAGAGCAGGCTGTCTGGGAGAGGTCTGTACTGTATCACATGACTGAATCAGATCACAGAGCCATGTAGAGACAAGCAGAGCTCAGTAAATGGGATTAATACTACAGAGGAACCATCACACTGAAGGTAATTTCATTTGATATCCATTTCAAGGCTAATGGATCCTCAGCCAGCACTGAGCTCACTACACAGAATAGGAACCATGATATGGAATGAAGATCCCATGATTTATATTTTCATCATTTGACCTGTATGGAGGCTAGCTACATTTACAAAGGGTGACCTTGTTATAGTACAAGTTTGAGCAGTTTATTTGACCTCTGAATTTTTAGTTGCCCGTCTGGTGTTTCAAATATGTTACTAAAAGCAAAACAAAAAATCAACAGCCTCACGCAGTCTTTATTGTTTTGTTTTGCTTAGCCATCACCACTACTTTTTTCCATAGACATAATAAATTGTCCTCAAGTCATCTCTGCACTGTTTTTGGGGCGCTGAGAATCCATTACCGTCTCTTGTTCTTGTTCTTGGTCTACCCGACACCCCTACAGTATTTTCTTACCTAATTCAGCTCTCTCTCTCACCTCCAGTTTAACACCCGTGGCCTCCCTCCATGCTGTTGACATGGGCCTCATTTCTAAAAATAGCCTTTGACTTCATCCTTGATCCCATCAAACAACCATTCGTAAAACAATGATGATATCCACAGTTTGGATTATTTCTAGATGCCATGATACCTTACGTGAATTATGGGTGCTTCTTCCGGCGTAATCCTGTGAAGTGAGCAACAATCTCCCACACTTTGACTTCCGGTTTAGTAAGTTTTTAATAAAATAAAATAAAAATCTCGTCGATAAATATCCAGAGTTGTTCAAAGAGCAACAGAAATAGCGGATGTGATAGATAAAATTATTACATTCCCTCAACAAAGTGTTTATTGTGACAAGCAACTTTTTTTCCCCAGCGTCGGAATTTTAACGAGGAAATGCGCAAGCTGCAACAATCAGTCACGTTCTAAACCGGAGCTTGCACCCATAATTATTTTACAGTGGGGCATTCAAAAATAAGGTGGATAGAACAGAACAACAGAAAACCAATGTTAACTGGTTTTAAAACCGATCTTAAAAATCTTTTCTCTCGTCGTGCTCTCAAAGAGAAAATCTAGGAATGTTAAGCTCTTAAATTCTTTGCTTTATTGTTTTATCTGTCAATGTCTTTTCCTGTCTAGTCTCTGCTCCTCACTGGACCCCATCAGAAATAAGCAGGGCTTTCCCAGCTTAATGGGCTATCCAGGCATTCATCTGTTTTTTTATGATGTATTTTCATGTTTGATGTATATGTGTATCTGTCATTGCTTTGAATGCCAAATAAACCAAACCAAATTTTTACATCAAGATAACTTCCAGACAGAGACTGCTAACCAGCAACTCTCCCCTATATCTCGCGCCTCCCCCCGCTTGCCCACTTCTCCCTCCACTCCATCCTCTCACCATGTCTCTGTGTTCCAGGTTGGCATTGTTCTCCAGCAGCTCCCTCACCACCTCGATGTGGCCCTCCTTGGCTGCCGAGATGAGTGCCGTCCAACAGTCCTGCACAGACACACAGACAACCTGTCACCCTGGAGACTCCCATCAGACTCCCATCAGACTCCCATTCCAGTTAGCCTCCATCGCTTCAAGTCCTGCATGGGACCGTCCCACAGCCAAAGCAGTGTACCTACCAGCTGGTCATACCAGGTGCTCATGGGAGCAGAGAGCCGAGGGTACAGACAGAAGTGTCAGATGGTAGAGCGGGGCAGACTGTGTACTGCTCTTCTCCTGTATGCCTCTGGGTTAGTGTGAGAGTGAGATGAGAGTGTGTGTGTGTGTGCCATGTGTAATAGCAGGTTACACGTGCGCGTGATGGTAATGAGTGGTGTGGTGTGTGGGCATGCATGCATGCATACGTATTGGCGAACGCGTGCGTGTGTGAGGGGCTGGGTTTGAAGACACGGGGTGTTGGCCAACAGGTGGATCCTGTCATTTACTCAAACACTAAAAGCACGTAATACGTCATCATTATGGCTCATAATAATAACTGTGAACTAAGCCACAGTGTGGTGAGTTCAGCAAGATACAACATTGAGGCCAATAGTTCAGCAAGGTGTTAAGTGAATCATGTGGTTGTGGTTGGTCATCATCATTGTTTTTCCACCTGCAAGGTTCCTCTGTACCCTGACCCTTGTGCATTATAAGTATTTCCACAATGCCTGTGTGTCTGTGTGTGTGTGTGTGTGTGTGTGTGTGTGTGTGTGTGTGTGTGTGTGTGTGTGTGTGTGTGTGTGTGTGCCCGTGCGCACACGCGTGCGTGCTCGTGTAAGTTTACCACATCGTCCAAGTTAACATTGGCTCCCCTCCTAATGAGCTCTTGTACTATCTCCAGATTGCCCTGCTCTGCTGCCACCATCAGGGGGGTCTGTCCATTCTGAAAGAGGAGAGAACGGGGGAGAGCTGAGACAGTGATAGATGAAGATTTTAATACACATACAGAGACAATTAATCATGTATTCTGTGGACAAACTGAACAAAATGAAAAATAGTGACAGGTGGTGGTGACATTATTTGGCAATTCTGTGTCATTATAAATCCTATTGGACGAATCAGCGTGACATCACGACACCCGGATAAGCCACCCGGAATTGCAGCAGTTAACTAGTTTGAGTCGTGCCAAACAAACGTTAATATCTCAAAAACTATACTACCACTATCACATCGCTTATATTTTGACTAGGGATGTTCATCAATTATCGAAAATCGATAATCGATCGTTAAGGATTGGAATCGATCCTGTGGCATTTGGATCGATTTTTTAATTATTAAAAAAAAAAAAAAAAAAAAAAATTTTTTTTTTTTTTGTGGACTAGGTTTGGGTGGAATTCGTTCCTCCTCGCCCCACTCCATTGCACAGCCGACTAACGTGAGGTGGAGCTTCATATAGTCTCTAGTTTTCTGGCTGGGCACGGGCCTTTGTGCCAACAAAACTGTTTTAAACATGGGAAATTCACACCGGCATGCGCCGGGGACAGCAGTGTTGGAGAGGAGACACATTGAAATAAAGAGTTCATTGAGGAGAACACGTTGTCTTTCGTATTTTCTGCCATAGGCATTCATTTTGTAAAAAAAAAAAAAAAAAAAAAAAAAAAAAAAATTTTAAATATTGAAAATTTTCTAAGTATTAATAAAATCGATAATCGATAATTGATCGTTAATTCTCACCGATTATCGATTTTGGAAAATTTTCAAAATGAACATCCCTAATTTTGACATTCTGACATTCTGAGTGAGAGCAGAAGTAGCTCAGATGTATAATATATGTATGTCATGTTAAAGTTGTGTGAACTGTCGTAGTTTTTGAAATGAAGTGAATTTAGTAAGAAGCACAGCCTACTAGCGCGAAACACTCAAGGCTGGCTCCATAGGGTCCCATTATAAGCTGCCATTTGTTTACAAACACTGATCCCTCATATACCGGTAACCCAACCTGATTATTGATCATATTTATATTGTATGGCCTACAGAGCAAAGTATGAGCTAATCTATTGGTCATTTATATAATTTCTTGTGTCCATTTAATAAAACTTGTGAGACAATAACCTAACATGCTTAGTGTATGCATGTACACCTAATAGGATTAGCATTACTATAGCCGTTTTCACACAGGCTTACAGGAAAATTAGCGCCCAAGTTCACAGTTATTATGAGCCATAATGACGACGTATTACGCGCTTTTAGTGTTTGAGTAAATGACAGGATCCACCTGTTGGCCAAATTAGCGCCCAACGCTTGTATGTATGTAGAGAAAGCAAATGCACGAAGCGAAATGTGGAAGTAGTTTGCTTTGATGTGCGCGAATGATTAGATGATGCACGCTGGAAGTGAACGTTAAGCAACGTGTGTACACCTCGCCCATGAGAGAAGGACCGGCAAATGACTGGACCCGTTTCACACTTGTGTCCCTTATCGCGGCATACCGCTCTTCTGACTGGCTCGAAACTGGTGAAAAGTCCGCGATGACAGGGTCGCGCTTATACCGGATAACAACTTTCACACTCCAAGGCATTAGACCGCTTTCCGGTCATTTAACGGTAAAAAGCGCATGTGTGAAAACGGCTTACGACAGCAGCTAGATTAGAGCAAAGTACGGGTATTCCTGTGCCACCTTAGCCATCCCTACTTTAAACTTTGTTTCTTTTGGGCTACATTACAGCAAGTTTACCATGAATATCTCACTCTTTGACCAATCCAAGTGTGGTTGTTTTTTAATCCCAAAATAATCTTCTCTGTATATTGTTTTTGGATCAGTTTAAATCTCACCTTTTGGATTAAAATATCCTTTTCCCCCACAAAACAAAACCTGTCATCCCCTTTCCCCACAAAAAAACACATCGGCAAATTGACAATGAAAGCCAACTCTGGAGGTGAGGATGGATGAATGGATGGATCGATGGATGTGTCTGACTTACATCGCTCCTGCCGTCCACCTCTTTGAACTTGTCCAAATGGGCCTTGATGGCAGCCAGGTTCTCCTCCTCCACGTAGCTGAACAGACTCTGGATGGCCAGAGTGGTCATCTTCAGGGAGGTGGTGGTGTCCATGGCTGACCGCTAACCACCTGTACACCACTGTGGGGGGAGAGCAAAACAGATAGTATTCTCAGGAGGCCAATGGTAGATCGCTGGCCTGCACAGCTAATTAGACTCTCCGACACACCACTAACTGACCAAGGAGAGAAGAGGGTGTGGTCTGTATTCGAAGCCATTTTGACAAAGCAGGGATTCCGGGGGAATATGGTAAGTAGTAGTGATCAGACCCCACTCACACGATGAACGAGCGTACATCTGGTGCTGCTAAAAGCACAATTAGTGAGTTAATCACCTTGGCTGTAATTTAAAATATGGCTTTTAGCTTTGATCTTATTTGGGATTTTGCACATCACGGTTTCAATTAATTCATGTAATGGGTTGATATTGGGCAGTGGCCCATAATTCACTGCCACGCCATTATCTCGGAGCAAGTCAGCTGAGCTAGGATTGACTCTTGTGTTAGTAGTACATTCATTCTGATTAGCAAAGCTGACTACAGCCCTGAGGTAGCATGACATGACTTATGGGCTGACTACAGGCTTGTGACTTGCATAGCCAAAATGACACCAATCTGGAAGAAACAGGGCCTGGTAGCAGGGCTATAAGAGCATGGACGTAGTGAAATAAAATGTCTTATGTTACGCTAAATAACACACATTTGTGGTCAGTAACATTGAGCTCCTCGGAGCAAATGGAGTCCATGTTCAGTCCAAGCGTAAAGACAGGGTCCAAGGTATGACCCCTAGTGTGCGTGGGACCAGACAGTAAGATGCTGAATAAAATTGAAAGACTCTGTAACATTAAGAAAATCAGCAGCAAAACTACATGCATTATCATTGACGTGATTTTTTTTTTGTTATTTTTTTGGGGGCATTTTTGCCTTTATTAGACAGGACAGTAGGCAGACAGGAAAGGTGGGGAGAGAGAGAGAGGGGATGACATGCGGCAAAGGACCTCGAGTCGGATTCGAACCTGCGTCGACCGAGCGAAGGACTGAGCCTCCCTGGTACACGTGCTACCAGGTGAGCCACCAGGACACACATTGACGTGAATATTAAAAATAAAATCACCAGCCACCACCGACGACAGTAGGGGGGGATGACATGGAAATTGCACTGTATAAATTAATACTTGTTGAATAAGTTGTCACACATGTTTCTGTCTGTGTTTCAGGGAGACAATTACTTTGCTTCAACTATAAATACTAGCATTATTAGAATGGGAGAAGGCACTGAGCGAGGCCTAACCTCTCTGCCTGCTCATGCTGAAAACATCAACTGACCTTTCTCCGCTCGCTATAATGAAGCCGGAGCAATCACAATGTTCAGCTTCAAGAAAGCACACAGAGCCATCAAATACCACTGAAGACAAACAAAAGGCCTCAAACTTCCAACCTTTGAAGCAGTGATGAGTTAGATAATGGTGCACTCAGCTGTGCACTCCAATTACACCAGGACAGCCTGCTTTATACGAATAAACCTTAACCTTCAATTGGACTTGGTTGAACTTGTACACTGTTAGATGAGACAAGAGTCTAGACTTTTTGTTGCCGAGCACATTGGTGCACAACAACCGTTGTGGGCTATTTTAATGGAAGAGCTTTCCAAAAGGATGGGCAAATAGCAGGGAGATAGTTATGGGATGGGACTGTCTCCATCTGGCAAATTGATGCAAACAGACAACTTTGGAGGATTATTAAAGCCCCCCCCCCCCCCCCCCCCCCAAAAAAAAGGGGAAAAAAAGGGGAAGATTTATGTCTTGTTCACTTCTACCCACCCAGATTTTCCCAGCCGGTCTGGAGCTTTCAGTCCAGTCACATAAATTATAGCCACTTCTGTAACTATTAGGCTGCCTCCAATATTTAGACAAGATCTCCTCAGAAAAATATCACCTGATCTAACTTCCCCAACGTCACATTAATTATTCCACCAGGCAGACAAAAAAGAAAAGCCCTTAAACATGTTGCTTCTAATCTGCTGTGGCTAAGGATTCACCCGATCAATACAAAACTCATTAATGATTCATCAAGGTAGGCTCTTCCATCCTGATGATGTTAGCCTTATTTCCTGCCATGCTAACACAGAAGAGTGACATTCACTATTGGCAAGTTACCTTGGCAAAGTATTTCATACGGAAATGACCCTATAGGCCTATATCCTACAGTTCAATATTTCTGTGTGGTCTGTGTGACACAAGTGGCAACCAGCTCCACTCAGTAAAGGTGTAAATGTCATTACACTGCTAGGCTCTCAGTAGAATGGCCCAACTGTCAATTCAGTCAAATTCAAAGTGGCCTATCATCAACGCATGCCAATATATTCTTTCAGTCTGAACAGTTGTCTTCAGCAAGGATCAACTGCCTACTAAAGTCCAATATCAGACTTGTCAGGCATTAGATGGAAAAAATCCTTTGTTTGTAGTGGAGACAGCAGGAGCCTTTTGACACGCCTGCCTCAGCCTTTATCTCAATGCAATCACTCTCAGCAGCACAATGGGTACACACACAGAACCAATCAGCTTTCTCTCCGCTGAGCAATGATCAGATGGGAGCTCACACACATTATTTTTTACAAAACACACACACACCCACTAAAAACCAACAAAGACAAAACACCAATAAAAAGAGAAATCCAGTAAAAAAAAGTGATAAGCATAACAGCCACACAATGGCAAAAGAAGATTCAAATGAGATTGAAGCTCATACCTTGGTGTAGGCTGAAAATGATATTTGACTATTCAGCACTGGATGGCAAACCACTCTTTATCCCTTGCTGCTCACCCGAGTATCAACAAGCACTGCTGGGTTCAGCCTCAGCATCCCCCCTGACTAATGGCTGAATATTAGATGAGGGGGCTGGCCTACGCCCATCTCTTTGCAACACAATAGACACACGGCTAGATTACCATTCATTACATGCACTGGCTGGCACAAATGAATGGATAGAGCTCAAAAGTAAGATGTTGGCCTAATTGAAGTGATTTAATTCAATGAGCAATGGAATAAAGTAACATTTATTTGATATGTTTGCTAGGCAGCCTACTGTGTTTAAATGCCTCATTTCGCCCACCATTCACAGACTAGTAAAAAAGTAACCATGGCCAAATGACATTGCTTAACCTTTCGGGGCAGACATGGCCCAGTACCTCTGAAAAGACACACAACTAGATACCATGCCTGGCATGCCATCAATGAAATTCAATTATACAACATGTAGTTCGGACCAAGCAATCTGATTGGTCAAGGACCATTCTCAAATGAGCATAACAGCACACGTAGCTGTTCTCAAATCGTTCCTTTGAGAACGGCCTCATCACTAAAATATCACTCCACCGGCCGGTCTGTTCAGCAGACAACAGCAGCGGCCAAAATTCTGCAGGCAACATGGCCGCCTATATTGTCTGTAACCCCACAGAATGAATAGCCCATAAACTAACTAATAACTTGGCCAATAGTATGTAACAAACAAAATAAAACAAACAGTAATGTCTTCATTTGATGTAGAATGCATAGGACATGTAACTGGTTCGTTAAACTCGCAATCCAGGAATATTGTATTTACCGCACTGCTCCTAAAGTTAACGTAAGTGGCTCGCACCAGAGAGCCTGGCTGTACCAGAGCCCACTCGCTAATGGCCCGCCTCTCAACCCTCTTTCAGACAGGCAGTATTTTCAGTCTGATACGTTACCGTTCCTCTCCTCCTATGTCTATGGTGGAAACCAGCAGCTTGTTTGTTTATCTCTTCTTCCAACCATTCGTCAACAGTAAGTCCACCAAAGAAATTAAAATGAACAACAAAACAATGCATTTTGCATCAACGCTGTAAGCTAGATGCTGGTTTCTGCACAGGTGTTACAGTTAGGTTGTAGGTTACAGTTAACTAATGTGATGACGACGAGCATATCGGCTGGCTGACATCTGGCTGACTCAGCGGAGACTATTTATTGTCTCGGACTAACACACTCGGCAAAAACTTTGTTATTTTGAGAGCAAATGGCCCCAAAATATGAACACCTTTTGTTTATAGCTTGTATTTTGTTGGTAACTGTTGTATAATCGCAATATTACACGAGAGGGTGTACTTTACCGTGGTTATTGGCACCTCAGTGATGCGTATGGACCTCAGATGAAGCCTCGGTCCTGCTGCATCACCGTTGTGCCAATAACCACGGTAAAGTACACCCTCTCGTGTAATATTGCTTAATTATAAAACGGCTCTCTCAAATCAAGCAATCTGATTGGCTCACAGGTGTGGTATATTTAGCATATACCACACTAATATACCACAGTTATGAGAAAACAAATGGTAGCTAGCCTCCTAGCCTCGCAAACTTGAGCTCCGCACCACAATACCCAGAGTAGGCTACCTTGCAGTAGTGTTTACTGTCATCTCCTGCTAGTGACATCATCAGTAAGACAGCTAGTTAGCCGTTTGCTAGCTAACAATGTTCGATAGCTGCCTACCGAAATGGAAACATTAGCATTAACTAACATTAGCACAAGCATTGGCCAAAGTTATCTAGCCAACTGCATTACATTCAAAAAGAAGCAACGTGAGACAACCTGTGAAGTATGATCAAATCTATGTATTTAGCATAGCAACATGTCTGTCAACCCTGTAGCTCTAGGAAGTAACTAACCAGCAGCCTATAGGCTACCTTCCACAAGGCTTCCTGTTACTCCCACATAGAATTAAACAACATAGAACACACCACACTAATGTTAGCTGTTTGTTTGTCACCAAGCCTGTGTTGCTATCTGACATTGTTCAGCAACTGCGTCGGCTCTGTGCAGGGAGCCAAGTGTATGATTCCTGAATAACAGCCATTTAAATTGGAGTTGTTTATTCTTTTCATATTGCCATACTTGTTTACCGTTTTATAAAAGCAATAGATTACTTCAGGCCGTGATATATGCTCATTATACCACACCTAAGGGTGTTTTCGCACGAAGGTGTGTGTGGTATAATGAGCAAATCATGTCAAACCATATGGCCTGTCGTGATCTATTGCTTAAATAGACCAGTCAGTTGTGCTCTTATCTGCATCCAAGCAAATGCAGGTTGTGTGAATTTAGGAGATAACACTGGATATGATCTCTAAATGTAGTCAGTCAGCTCTCTTCATGGTTTGTTATGTGGGTATGAAACTGCTGAGGACTCGAGTTCCCACTTCCCAGGGACATGTTGGTCACAGGAGAGAGAGACCTGACAACCAGCCAGGTCAACGAAATGATCTCTCTCTCTCTCTCACTCACTCACACAGACACACACACGACAACCAGGTGAGGTCACAGTCAGTGTCAACGAAATGATGGCAAGCTTATACTTCATCGGAGAATCAGAAAATATTAACTGACATCTGTATCGCACGCGCGCGCGCGCACGCACACACACACACACACACACACACACACACACACACACACACACACACACACACACACACACACACACACACACTCATACAGTTACAGACACACACCACATGGAGACTAATCAAAGAAAAATATACTTAACGTTATAACTGCTACTTCACTTTATACTTTGTATTTCCTCTAAAGTTACTCAACTGGCTCACGGGTCTGATATAAGCGGTCTGTCACCAGGAAGCAACAGCTTTCTCACGTTAGCTATAGCTAGCTCCCAACCAACATGCTAACGACGTTAGCTCAAGTCAAGTCTCGCAACAGCTTTATTACTTAGCGTTACGTCCCCTAACTTTGCACTGAATAGAGTACAGGGCGCAAACAGAAGTCTTCTTACCAAAGTTGCGTTGCTTTGTAATCGTCTGTATTGTAATTCCAGTGCGGAAAATAGTGTTACTGCAGTTTTCAAGTCATACTGTTGCTTCACTGTTTACGTCGTTAACCTGCCCTCCCGAAAGCTGCTACAGTAAGTAGCTCCGCCCCCCAGCCCGAGGAGTAGCTGTGACCAACGTAAATTTCACTCAAACTAAATTGATATTGTGATCAAATTATATAGGCCTACAGGCAAACTATTGTTATTTCTTTCTCTATTTTGTATTTATTTATTCATTAATTGCTAATTTGCAAGTAGATGATGATGGACCTGCTAAGTTTCAAGCCATATCAACATCAAAGCAAAGCTCTCAGAAGTCAATGTAGTTAAAGTTCATAATTTGTGTTCATAATTTATATCATTATTTTAAAGCTGGAAGAGATCGTGTTCTCCTCAATCTCCTGACTGGCTACATGAGTTTCTTGATCCCCAAGACCAGTGGTTCTCAAACTCTTTCACATCAAGGACCCCTAACTGACACAAATTAGACCACAGACCCCCATCTGATAAGGTTTCGTCCCAGGGTTCCCCATCTGTCTTTGTGATGACCCTCCCACTCTCCTGGCCCTGTGTCTTGTAGGAGCCTGGTGTTGGAGTCCTTAGGTTTATTTGGTGCACCTGGGCCCATCATTGGCCTTCAGACCATTCAGTCTCTAATTATAAGGGAAAGTATACCGGTAATTCCAATTTATGGTTATAATTCCAACTTTGGTTGGAACTACGTCAAGGACCCTTGGGGGTCCCTGGACCCCACTTTGAGAACAACTGCCTAGGTTATTTCTTTCTCCATTTATTAATTAATTGCTAATTTGCTAGTAGATGATGATGGACCTGCTAAGTTTCAAGCCATATCAACATCAAAGCAAAGCTCTCAGATGTCAAATGTAGTTAGTTCATAATTTATATCATTAAGGGCGGACTGTAGGTGGTGATCCTTATTTTAAAGCTAGAAGAGATCGTGTTCTCCTCAATCTCCTGACTGGTTACATGAGTTTCTTGATCCCCAATACCAGTGGTTCTCAAACTTTTTCACATCAAGGACCCCTGACACAAGGCCCCACTTTGAGAACCACTGCCTAAGCAAATGTTAAATACCAACTCTTTTTCAGTGTTTTTGCCAATATTCCTTCCCAGTTCCCATTCTCACATGTACAAAAAATAAGAGACAGATCTGTTTTCAAATGGCTGCATTAGTGTTTAAAAATAATTTCTCTTTATTTTACCACATAAATCAGATTTTTTTTTCTTTTTTCTCAAATGTAATGTTATACAAATCTTTCCATAAATTTCCTTCTGACACAAAAATAACCGTTATGTTACACAGGCACACACACGCATACATGGATGGACACATGCATACTCACACCCACCCCAACACACACACCCATACACACACAAACACAAAACAAAATGCGCCATTCATGATTTGGCACTTTGGACATATGGAGCAGTTTGCATTGATCTGCTGGTTTGGGTGGCCATGCAGTGCAATAATCGCTGTGTTGGTAGAATGACATCCCTTTCCATTAGTTGGGCCATACAAACCTATAGGGCCCTGGCTACAAATAGTGTACTTTAGACCACATCAACATCTACAAATCACATGAATACACACAAATATGGCAGGAATATGCACATGTTAGATTTTTTTCTTTTTCCGTTTTTTTTTAAGAAATGAAAAAGAGGTTCATACTTGAAAACTCGCCGCTGCTGCTTTTTCTTTATCTTACATAACACAAATGTCCCAAACCAACTCAAATTGACAGGCTCTTCTACAAAAAAAAATTGCACAACTTGAAAGTGAATATGATATTGTGTGCTTGAAACCCACAGATTATTTTCAGCTCCAATAGATATAGATACAAATTTGTAGTTTTGACTGTTGAAACAACGGTGAGATGATTCTTAAGACCTCCTGTGCACCACATTTCCACATCCACGTTTTATTTTCTAAACCCACAAATGCATTATATCACAAGGGTTTTTCAACTACGGCCTGTTTTGGATGCTCGTTTACGGAGCATAACTAAGAATAACTAATGATTTGAAAGGCTTAAGGTGAGTCAAGGACTAAAAGAACATATTAGGAACCAGTGTCTCTTACACCATACAGTAGATCCAGCCTGAAACATCCCCTATTCTAACATTAGTGCACATAATATGAAATCAGACCAGTCAACACAACTGGCCTGCGTCTTCAAATTTTGTACAATATTATATTATGCCACATACATACATCACCATAGCAGATTTCCTCAAAGACAAATGCAAATTGCACATTTCAATAATTTGCAGCCTGAATAAGTGTTATGCACTGTGCATTAATTTGGAAACTTTTTATTTTATATCCAATTGATTCGACAATTGTGGCTACAAGACTTTCGACTATTCATGATGAAGCTTTCAGTAAATGTGATCATCTGATTAAATGTCTTGTCACATTTTCAAGACTTAAGACAATTTTTATAGGTATAGTGTACATGTATTCAATGATGATGTAAACAATCCATTGTCTTTCCCTAATAGCCTGCAGTATTATTTCAGACAAGTATTAATTAAATAGTTTTGGATAGTCTACAGGTATTACAGAGGCAAGACATTTGACGATAGAGGAAACCTGTGGTGTGAAGAATATGAACACATGAAAGAACACCACACCTCTGTACCCAAAATCAGAAAGTAAAATCCTTTGAAAAAAGGAGGGAAAAAATCTAAATGAGCTGATAAGAGTAAATAAACTCCCTTTGTACTGTAGCACACGTGTATCTGTAATTGATGCGTACGGTTTGTCAAAAAAGCAGCAGATATGCAAACTATAAAAACAAATTGAAATTATTGTATTTACTCTGAGTGCTTGCTGCAGACATTCTGCTGTGGCAGATGGACATGAATTGGATTTGAATTAAAATTTGGGAAACTATCCATCCGTTGTGTCAGACGAAGCCAATTGATCCCAGAAAAGCTTTAGAATGGATTTCAAATAGTGTTTCCACAAAGATCTACATACAAAACACACACATTGTGAATTCTACTCAAATAAAGATGTAAAAAAAAAAGAGGGGAAAAACACACACATAGAAATCAAACAATGTTTTGAGGATCCTAAGGCCTGTTTGAAATTGGCAGCTGATGATTAAGGTTATGTTTCTTTTACACAAACACATTTTCCTTTTCCACCAAATAGAGGCTTGTATCCAGACAATGACAAAAACCCTCCACATACTGTACGTCTATACTGCTTATATAACCCTACACCGTAATGGTGCAACTGCATTGGGGTTCTTGGAACGTTTTGTCCGAACTGTCCCACCTGCCGAGTACATAGAGGGTTTAAGGCAACTTGGAAGTCAGTTGGACTTTTTCTTCATTTCCACCAATGAAATGTAACCATTATCACTCATTAGTTTACATCACGTTTGTTGTTACATCCTGGTCAGTTAGTTAGTCTCTCTCGGTCAGTCTCTCTCTCTTCCTCTCTCTGTGTCTCTCACTCACTTATTCAGTCACTCACTCGCTCACTCACTCACTCATTCACTCCCTCGCTCTCTCATCCATGTCAGAAGTATGATTGGTGTCATCCTTGCTACTGGAAGTGTTGACAGGTCATTGACTTGTGTTTCTCTGTCTGTTAGGATTCTCAGTGCGTTCCATATTTGGTTCTTTGTCAGGCAAACAGACGCACCTCGCTCCAGCTCTCAGTGGTTATACATAGTTCGGTTCAGTGTATCCGCTGCTGAAGGGACTGAGCTCATGTGGTTTTGTCTTTCTGGTTGCAGTTGTTGTCTGTGGTTGAGTGGCTCCTGTGGTGGTCTGCCTGTAGGCTGTTGGCCTGTAGGCCGTCCTTCTGTAGGCCGTCCTGTTGCTCTTTGGCCCGCAGGTGTCTGGATTTGACAGGTAGGGCCAACCACAACAGCAGACACAGCAGATGTATGCAGAAGTACCAGGACCTGGAGGAACATCCCGAAGAGAGACACATTTCAACACAAAGTATTCCAATGCAGTGGATTGTAAATCGTAAGGGGAAAATAAGAGCTCAAGATGAGAAATAGTGTGCAGAAAATGAAGGATTTAATATTAGAGGGAAGTGGCTAGTCATTTGCCGTTTACATGAAGAAAGAAGATTATCATTCTAGGCTTAGTGGAAGAAAAGATGCAGGGAAATCACTGGGAGCTAATCCTGTCCGCTATGTCTCAGTCTTGACAGCTTGGTTATTATTGTATGGGATTAATGGAATTATTGCCTTGACAACAGAGCCATCTGGTGCACATGGTCACCACAGAATAAGAAGTGCAGACCCACTGTGAAGCCTCTTATAGTACTAGCAATCTAGGGTTGAGACTCTGGAGACAATGCGCCATGGGCGCAACATGTTGTGGGATTGATGATGTCACGACTTGCTTCACAAATGACTGATGATGTCACGATTGTCACATGACTAACAACACCCGCAAAATCATGGCTAACACCGTTAGCCAATTTTAATTAAGATGATGATGATGATGACCACTGTTGGAGAAAAATATAAGTTCCATGCCATTTCCTAATCAATAAGCTATATTTGCATACACATAATTATGCTATAAGTTAACATGACATCTGACACATAGATTCACCATAGATTCACCCATGACATTTCACACATATAGAATAGAGAGGACTTCTCCTTTTTGCTGAGACCTTGGTCACAGTGCATCGAGTGCCATAACAACTGATAACTCTCTCAGTCAGACTGGAGCAGCGCACACACATTTAACCCCCCCTCCTCTCTTTGTTTCTCTCTGCCTTCCTTTGCCTATAAAGCATATGTCAAATTGTGACATCGCGGCTGAATATTTGACTCTGTATATTGATCAGAATTGTGTACATTGAGGTTCAGCCCTCTGACAATACATATATTGCAGATAATGTTATGGTAAATAAATATACGTTTATGAGACATCTTCCTAGACTCATGGTTTCAATTTATTTGGTTTAGATAAGCTGTTATATATACACATTTAGCGGATGTAGAATTTTATTCTCTATCAACCACTGTCCCAATATCTCTGACTGCCAGCTGCTCTTGACTATACACTATGGGAGTGACAAGCATCTAAAGGACTAGGATTAAAAACCAGACAAATCTACCTTACCTGTGACTATTCACTTTTACTTACAATCACATAATTAACCTACTGTACAGCCACACGACAGCACTCTTTTTCACATCTACTGTACCTCTCCCTCCTTTAATGAGTTTGTTTCATATTGCCTCTCCAGCAGCCACAGGCTGATTTAACAGCAGCATGACACTGACCATTGTTGGGCAGTTATTTCACGGCAGCATCTCAGTCCAGTTAGAGCCACACTTTTATTTCCTCCTCATGAATCCTCCCCACCCTCCACTCGTTAAGCTGTCTCGTTAACAGTTAGAGCCTGACCAGAGGGAACCAGGATCATGAAAAAGCACTAATTTCTATATTGTGAGTATTAACTTCCTTGGCATGTTTAATATTACAATGCTGTGGTGCATCCGGGTAGCGTAGCGGTAGATTCCCCGCCTACCAACACGAGGGTCACAGGTTCGCAACCCCGTGTTACCTCCGGCTTGGTCGGACGTAGATACAGGCACGATTGGCTGTGTCTGCGGGTGGGAAGCCGGATTGAGGGTGTGTCCTGGTCGCTGCACTAGCGCCTCCTCAAGGCTTCATAACATTATATTATTCTCTCATGTATTTAGAAGAACCCCACAGCATCAATAATAATAGTACAGCCCAGGGCAATGTGGCACAACAGAGGCCATAGCATCACAGCACAGTTCAATGCAATTTCATGTACCTGTAGAATTTGTATGAGGGTCCCACAGCAAGTAGGACAAATGGCACCACCGTGTAACTAATGGCAACCTGAGTCCCCGCCCACGTGATGACATCATAGATGTGCTTGTACGTGTCAGAGACCTGGAAGTACGGTCTGATGTTGTGCCTTATCTGGAAGTAGAGGAAAGAAGGGGGGAAAACAGCTAAATGCTTGACTGTAATATAAAATAATCACAAGTATATTAAATATTAATAACATGTAAGTGTAGCTTAAAGGGACAGCTCACCCTAAAATCCAAAATACATATTTTTCCTCTCACCTGTAGTGCTATTTATCCATCTATATCGTTTTGTGTTAGTTGCCTGAGGTTTGGAGATAACGACAGTAGAGATGGTTGCCTTCTCTCCAATACAATGGAACTGGAAGGCACTCGGCTTGTGGTGCTCGAAGCACCAAAAAAACAGATTTGAAAAACTCTCTTTCCAGAAATCACGACCTGGTTACTCAAGATAATGCACAGACTTTGTTGTGTGCAGTTTCATGTAGGAAGTAGGAACTATTTTCTTTGGTATGAACTAGCGAGCAGCTAGCGGGTGTAGTTCGGTCAAAAGAAAGTAGTTCCTGTTCCTGTTGTATTTCTTTGGCACTTTGAGCACCACAAGCCGAGTGCCATCCAGTTCCATTGTATTGGAGAGAAGGCAGAAACTCTGCGGCGGATATCTCCAAAACTCAGGCAACTAACACAAAACAATATAGATATAGATTTTGGATTTTAGGGTGAGCTGTCCCTTTAACAATAGTGTTGAAATATTCTAAGTAAACATTCCTACAAAAAATATATATACAGGTATATGTAGGATTATTTTTTAAGTAAATGCAAACTGTGACCTTTATATTGCATGTCATTACTGTATAGAAAAGTCTGAGAGAGTATAATTGAGTGACCTAGTTCCAAAATCCATCATGGCAACAAGCATTACTGCCTAATTGCTCATGATCTGCTCAGTGTTTTTCTTTTTGCCTATACTCTCTCTCTCTCTCTCTCTCTCTCTCTCCATCTCCCCCTCCCTCTTATCACTCCTCAGAGAAATCTATCACTGGAATATGACTGTGTGGGAGTAGCCAGTAGCCAGTAGTTTTATGGTGGGTCTGTGGTCACCGTGTCCTCCTGTAGATGAATGATGATGAGTAAAGTCCCTGCAAACAGTCACCTGCACAAATTTATCATATCGACTTTTCAGTTCATCAGCCAGTTCATCTCAAGCCAGTTATTCATCAGCACGTGTCCTGGCTCAGGATCTCACTGTGTATCCTGTGCCTTCAGGAGGATACACAACGCCTCTATTCCCTTCACTAGAGCAGAGTGAAGAGGACTGGCTTAACATAGCTCTGTGCTAATAGCCTGGCACTAGGGTAAGATAGGTATGAGCTGTATACTACTGTCTTTTAAAATAATTTTTTCCTTAGTTCGTGGTCTTGCGAAGTAGCCGTTTGATCATTAGTTGGGTGTAAAAGTATACTTTCTGTTCTAGTAATGTAACTCAAAAGAGCTCTTAGATTTAGAAGGGAGGTGGAAAAGCAAACAAAAGATGAATTTGGCTAAAATCACTATGATTCCTATGCACCAACAGTAATATACCATTCTATTCCAAGTCAAATCTCTCTTTTTCTTTTTAAAGATCCGTATCTGCTGGATTTAGCTGGATTTGTCATAAAAAAAATCTGGAGAACTTCTGGGATAGGGATAGCTCCGGCTGCCATAGGTATAGACATCATTAGAGAGAGGTAGGGATGTATAGCTGTGTGTGTACTCACTGCACGTGCAGCCATGGTCATGGCGATGCCAGTGAGGAAGGTCAGGTAGTACCCAGGGTAAACCCCGTGCCACATGGCAGACAGCAGGAAGGTAGCAGCAGTGGGGTTGATGGGACAGCGCTCATAGCACACCCTGGGGAGAGAGGACAGACATGGCACACAGCCACAGTTGGCCAAAACAATTTACACTGACGAGAAAACACAAGAGGGTGGCTGGCATGGGAATATAGCAATGAAGGCAACAATTCTTAAGACCTTTGCTTACAATATAGAGAGGCAAAGTGACCGCCTTCTTCCTGCTTCAGCACTGTACCAGAGATTTTCATTTCGTAAAATGTTTATAAAAATAGTTTTACTTGGTCAAACCAAACGGTTCAACTATATTTAGAATCGGGAGAGACCATAGAACATTTCACTCAGACCAAAACTTTAGAAAACAACATAGAAAAAATATTTTCTTTAAACCCACATTTTTTTTACGTTTTGGTCCGAGTCAAATGTCATGCGATCTTTCCTGTTTCTACATTCAAAATACATACTACAGCATGCGCTGGGACGCGTCATCAGTGATGTTAGCTGGGGTCGTAAGGTGTTTCGGGTCCGTCAACATCATACACCCTCGCCCAGTAGACCCAGCTGAGGCCGATTAACACCCCGACCCACGTCCCGGAAGCAGCCGCTCACGGATCAGCCTCCCTACTCTGTCTGCAACGTTGCCCGCGGAAGGGCTGATCACGCCCAATCCGCTGCAATAGAGCTAGTGCTACACCGCAGTATTGAAAGACCCTTCGGTGCATGGAGGCTCAGGCCTATATTTCTAAATATATCTGAACCGTTTCTTTTGAACAAGTAAAACTATTTTTATAAGCATTTTACGAAATGTCTATGGGAAAATAAATGGTGGATGAAAATCTCTGGTACAGTGCTGAAGCAGGAAGTGATGTTCCACTTTGGCTCTCTATATCTATTTTTATAATGACAGAATGTTTTCTAAATATTTACTGATCAATGTGAAACATTTGCAAAATGATTATATAGCATTGTTTTGTGGGGGCAAGGTATTAGAGCACCTATGGGATTACCTTTTAAGCCAAAGTGCTGTCTGAATATTCCAGTTGTCCAGGAACATCTTGAAACTGGTGGCAAACTGAAATAGGAACCAAAAGTGTTATCTATGACTGTAGCTGTAACATGATTTGCTCAGAATATAACTGGTCTCCTAAAACAGAACCTAACCTCAATATCCAGAATCCTGAGGTTTGAGATCAGGTCCCATCGTGGGGAGCCATCTTTGTTGTATCCATTGAAGCCGAATCCTGCTGCATTGTTGATAGCATCAGCTGAGGGGGGAAAGGAGACATGTTTCAGTAGTAACAGTCGATCCATAGAGAATACAGAGATTTGAGAAAGCGTAAAAGAGATTGATGATGATGTAAGATCACATGTATTCATCATTGATATGGAGAGCTGTGGTTCACAATTAAGCACTAGATGGCACTGTAACATAATGTAATGCTGTTCCACAAGAAGCCTTCAGTTTCCCT
Organism: Poromitra crassiceps; assembly: GCF_964638095.1. NCBI lineage: Eukaryota > Metazoa > Chordata > Actinopteri > Beryciformes > Melamphaidae > Poromitra > Poromitra crassiceps. Next base: position 29,769,106 of record NC_139625.1, on the reverse strand, counting down.
TTTACCTCACAAGATAAAGACTGGATTAAAACATCCTATGAGCTACACAATGCTAATCTGCAAAGTCAACCACGTCATAGAAAGATTAGCAGTGTCTTTGAGCCAACCAAATTTCCACATCTCTGTCAAATTCACATCAGTTGTAACCCAGCATAATCTGCAGATCCAGACCATCCCAGGGTACAAAGCACAATCGTCAGTCTAAATGAATTATAAATTAGATAGAAGAAGGCATAGATACACAAAGGCCATCCAGGCACCAGAGTTGCAGAGGGTACTGCAAACTCACTCACTAGCACTACCAGTCTCTGTTTATGCCTGTTAGCATTACCACCCCTATGGGCCATTGAAGGCTGATGCTAAAATGTTTGTATTAAAGCTGCCAATAGCCAAAGGTTCTGCCAATATTCAATATATTAAAATTGTATCACTTTCATGACAAAACATTGCAAGGATTCAGTGTTTTTAATTGTGAATTGGGTCACGATGGTTTGTCATTTTTAAAAAGTGGGGAAAAAGTTTGGGAACCACTGATCTATGAGACGGTTAAAAAAAAATACACACACACGCGCGCACACACACACACACACACACACACACACACACACACACACACACACACACGCGCACACACACACACACACACACCCACAAACATGGTAATGAAATTATCTTAGGTTTAGCAGCAGTTATTTATTTATTTCAAGAAACTAAATTATTGTATTCCATTTTTGCAACTCAGCATTTATTTTAACTTTTTCCTCCTTGATTTCCCACCAGAGCTGGCTGCTTCTCTATTTTAACTTATGTTTTGGTCACATGGGTGCACTGCCGCATGATGGAAGCACATGATATACCAGACTGGGACTTATAGGGGAACCGAAAATATTACAAACACTTCAATATCAACCAGAGTATTAATCATGGAACCATAAAACCCATTTTAATGTACTAGGGATCTCGCGGCGCGGGCTCAATTCCTAGGCTCGTCCGCTACGCTACGAGCCCGTCCTGCAGCTCGCCGAGCTGGCCCTGGAGCTCGCCATGATGATGTTTTATTGCATCAAGTATGGGAGTCGCAACCTAATTTCGTTGTACTTGGTACAATGACAATAAATATATTCAATTCAATTCATTTCAATTGATTTCAATTAAATTCCATGATATACAACCTAATCGTAATTACACTTATTACTAAGTTATTAATTCTCACCATTTTACAGTCTGTTGACAGCGGAGCCAACCAAATATGCAAAAATCATAACAGCTAGCATCACATCACGACAGGCAAACAAAATGTTGAGATTTGATTTGCTGACAATATAATAAAAATCGGATGTCAATCTATGAGCTGGGAATAGGTGTGGAGCCATTAATATAGTAACGCCCATTTGCTTTGCCTTTGTTCCCTAAAGCATCCTAGAAACGGAACCAACAGAACCAAGTTGCAATTGGACTCACCAAGTGTCCAGACAAAGTAGTATTTGGGCCTCAAAGCCAGCATGGCCAGGTACAGATAGATGACCTGTAGATGGAAAGGTGTGGTGGAGATGAAGCCATCGTCTATGGAGCGCTCCACTGGAATCAGCTTACACAGCAACAGATAGACGGCCAGGGAGATGGCACACGTACACAGCTTGGAGATCACATGGTTCTGGGGCAGGTGAGAGGAGAGAGAGGGTTACAGAGGATCATTACAATTCAAGCTAATAATAACACCACATTATATTCAACTAGGAACAGTAACCACATACTTGATATTGATACATTTGCTACTTTTGCGTCTGAAATTCAGTTAAGTTGACTCAAGTCCCTGAGCATGATCTCACACTTTATGTTTAGCCGTGCCTATATTCCTGCCTGTTCCTTGTTCTTCTGAGAAAAAATGACAACACACTCAAATCTTGGAGTGTGATTTCAATGATTAATGCATATGCGGTAGTTACCGTACTTGGAGGATTTAGACATTTTCTACATTATGCTCTCAATTCTCTCTCAGGTTAATGATACAACTAAAGTGCCTGGTAATACCACTATATTGCTCTAAAGAGGACAAAACGTAATTACCCTGTACTCTTAAAAAGTTGCACTGTGGGGAGACTATATAAATGATAATGTTGTTTTGAACATTACTCAGACATGCACTTAGGAGGGAATTGGATAGCTTGAAGTCCCATTTCGGAATTGTTGACCTTGACCATAAAAGCTTGTGGTGTAGTGATGCGCGGGTCAGGGTTTTTTAATGCACGCACCATCCCAACCCGTCATTGGAGCCAGTCCGCACCGCCCGGCCCGTTAAAATATCTGAAAATGCCCAACCCAACCCAACCCAGCAGCCCGCAAACGGCCAATTTAATGTAATATGTCTCTGGACTCAGGATGAGTGCCGCAGAGCTCTGCAAGGTCTCCAAACTCTGTCTCTCTCCCCTCTCTCTCTCTCTCACACACACACAGACACACACATGCGTGCGTGCGCGACGACAGTTTCACTGCTCTGGATGCGTTTGCGCGGCTTCTTTCATGTCGTTAGGAGTTATTTCTGCTTCGTCGGCGTTACAAACTCAGCTATTATCGGTCTTTCTTCAATTAATCCAAGGTCTTCAAATGGAGGTAGCAGGTACTGTAGAGGTAGGCTACAGAAACAGTTCTTATTATTTCCAATTTCTTTTAATTACCTCATGCGCTCTCAATTGGTCACGTTGCAGTGAAGTTGACACATAGATCACAGTCGAGTCCACACAGAAAATCTGCGGTGGGATTCGTTTTATGGACACTTAATAATAATTACAGCGAATAATCCTTCCAAAATGTTTGTTTTGAGGGCACATAGGCTACCTCATTTGAATCATTTCTTTACTCCACCATGTAGGCCAGGGATACTCAACTTGCTTTGACCAGGGGCCACTTTTGCAAAATGTCAGAAGGCCAGGGGCCAGTTAATAAACTAAGATTAATAATATTATTTTCTTCTGTAGTGGATTGTAGTCCCTCCCCCATACCAATAAACAAGAAAAGTTAGAAATTCAGTTTGGTCACTTCAATTCAGTTCTCAAATCTGTTCAGAGTAAACCCTCTTCATAAACAAATAAATAAAGGCTCTCCAAAAAGAAAATGAACCAAACATCTCTTAGATAGGGGGGCCAGTCAGCACCCTATCGTGGGCCGCATCTGTCCCCCGGGCCACAAGTTGAGTATCACTGATGTAGGCTATAGTAGAGAGTGCAGTCGGCTTCAGACTCGCCTTGTCTGTCTGACTGTGTATACGTGTGTGAGAGAGAGTTCATGTCTAGTCTGCGTGTTTCACTGCTCTAACTCTAAATTATTTAATAATGTTGCTTTGTCATGTTCTGAGCCTGTCCCGCCCGCACCCGCCATATTTTTCTAATTTGCCAACCCAGACCGCCTGCGGGGCGGACCAGCACGTGGGACCCAGCGGGTTGTGGGTAGCCCGCGCATCACTATTGTGGTGTATTCAAGTACTCACTTTAAGTGCTTGACTTATACATATGGAAAAAATTATAATTTGAATGTTTTTAGCCTGCTGCCACAGCTCAAAATAGAAGTCTATTTTAAACACCCCACATGTAACATGTTTATCTGGGCAGCAGGTACTGTACAGTATATGAGGAATAGCAGTGCAAAGACTCAAACCTCTCCACTGCAGGCTTGTTTAGCTGCAATTAGACATTCATATATGTAATTGTGTAAAATCTTATGCTTGGAAAATAACTTTGTATTTTGCTAGTTTTAATTGGACAATATCAATTGATTGTGTGTGTGGGGCACTATGGCGCAGTGGTAGCGTTCTTGCCTTGCACTCTTGCCTCACAGCAATAAGGTCCTGGGTTGGATTCCTGCTTGGAACGCTGTTGGCACTGGGGGTATGTCTCCCCATGCCTCCCGTGCCTGGTACCCAGGTGGGCTATCTCATTGAAAGGGCATTTCAGTGTGGAGTTTGCATGTTCTCCCTGTGTGCCCCTGGGGTTTCCTCCATATAACATCAATATGGATCCCCCACTAAAAACATGCAGAAGATCGTTGTTTGACCAGTGGCAGTTGGAAGAAGTTGGTCCCCGGGCGCTTCACTGCAGCTGCCCACTGCTCCTGGCCTGAACCATGGAGGAGGACGAGCCAGGATGGGTCAAATGCGGAGGACAAATTTCACCGTGCCTCCAATTGCGTGTGTGCGTGTGTGTGTGTGTGTGTGTGTGTGTGTGTGTGTGTGTGTGTGTGTGTGTGTGTGAGCGTGTGCGCGTATGTGTGTGTGTGTGTGTGTGTGTGCGTGTCTGTGTCTGTGTGTGTGTGTGTGTGTGTGTGTGTGCGCGCGTGCGCGTGTGTGTGTGTGTGCGTGTGTGTGTGTGTGTGTGCGTGTGTGCGTCTGTGTGTGTGTGTGCGTGCGCGTGCGCGTATGTGTGTGCTGGCTGCCGTGCACGTTGTGTGCCTGTGTGGTGTGTCCTCTGTGACGAAATAAAGATGGGATTTGTATTGACATTCTGCCTGGTCTTATCAACTGGTATTTGTCTGTGTGTGATGTGTGATGTGTTGGTGTTTGCATTTGTATGCACTTTTATTCCAAACCCAATTTTTGTCTTTTTGAAATGAACTGAATTGAGCAAAATGGAATTGAAAAAGAAACGGAGGTGAATGGGATTGAATTGTGTTACCTCACGTACAACAATACAACAACTGTACAGTGGTGTGTGGTACCTTGGGCGAGGGCTCGCTCTGCTTGTACTTCCCGTTCTCCTTGCCGTTGGCGTTCTCCAGGTGGCGTGGCTGGTAGGCAGTGCCCTCGATGAAGGCCATGTAGTCGTTGTAGGAGCAGGTGGGCCCGGCCAGGATGCCCATGAAGTTACAGTTGTAGCTCAGGTACTCCAGCAAGCTGGGCATCCGCCTGGGAGACCACAGTGCGAGACGAGAGCAATATTAGTCTAGAATGGAGATACCACAGGGATACAGAGACAGAAGGACGAGAGACACATGTAGGAAACTGCTAGCAACACCACAAGCTGGTGGGCCAAATGAGTGCGGACTGCAATGAGGAAAAACACATTGTTTTCTTGTTCTGTTTTATTATGGGCTAATGATCTATTCCATATCTGCTGGAAGTCTAATTCTGCATCCATAATAGTGGGAGGGATTGAGTGCTTTAAATTCAGTTTGGTAAGGAGGCAGCACTGCAGCTGAGTTGGTGGAGTGACTCTGGAGAGTGTGCAGTCTCTCTGCCTTCCCTGCCAAATGTAATCTGCTGGATGGAGGTAGCCAAGTAACTGCCTGAACAGAAGTACTTGTTCCGATTGCTAATTCCTCACCTCCCCTGCGGCTGACTCACAGTGACCAAGGCATTTCTGCTTTATAAAGCAAGCGTTTGATGCCTCATATAGGAGGCCTTATAAGGGCACTGGCTGGTTCAGCTCATGATCAGCTCAGCAAATTGTGTATGGAAATCCTCCAACTAAAGCCCAGGGTGACTAGCATAACTGAAAGCCATTCTTTGGTTGCATTACTGCCTTGGAAATGGTCAAAGTGTGTTTTATCTCATACTCATGTCAACTCCAATACATTTACCACACAATGCCTTGCCATGATTATGCAAAGATGTCAGCCCTGTTTTCTGCTCTGTCTCCCTTCTGTTGATCTGTGTTCCCACTATCACCAGCGGTCGTCTATGGCAACTTCATGTCAACGTACAAGTCCTAGTTTTGACATGCTCACTGCACTGCTGCTGCACTGTGAAATTGTTTGGAAAAATTCTGCAGTAGAAATGCAGGACAGAAAAAGACAGGGGGGGTGGGGGCCTCCTACAATACAGGTCACATGAGAGTGGTGAATGTGTGGTTGCCTAGATACCAAACTACTTGACAGCACCAGAGAGTGTGTGAGAGGGGGACCGTGGGGTGATTGCCTATGCGCAAAACAATGCACCTTCTACTGGAATGAAGAGAAAATGTTGCTTTCAGACTGAGCTCATGAGAAACTTGGATGCAAGTTTAACACAGTGTCAACGTATTCATTCAGAGGTGAACCCTTATTTGAAATGAATCCATCATCTGGTGCAGTAAAAACATACCTGGGTCACATACCTGACAGCTAGGTATTTCTGGCTGGGACTCAGTTGCTCCTCCCTTTTGGCCAAACCTACAGAGAGACACAGAGAGATGCTTGTCACCTTTACAATGACACTTAATGCATTTTCTGATATAAATTATGTTTCATTCATGAAGTAAGTCAGTCATTGTTTCATTCATGGGTAACACCGGGACATGGCTAACAACACACACTGTTTTTTAAGTTCTGGTATTTTTCTATTATTCAATTCACAAAAATCTGAGATCTCAGGAACAAGAAGAGTCACAGGGTGTGTGTGTGTGTGTGTGAGTGTGTGTGTGTGTGTGTGTGTGTGTGTGTGTGTGTGTGTGTGTGTGTGTGTGTGTGTGTGTGTGTGTGTGTGTGTGTGTGTGTGTGTGTGTGTGTGTGTGTGTGTGTGTGTGTGACAAGCAAACCCAACAGGGGTCAGAGCAGAGGTTATCCCCATAGCAACACACAGGGGCAGGGGTCAAGAGTGGATGTGTGGACAGGGACAGGGAAGGGAGGAAGGGAGAGCGAGGGTGGAAAGAAGAGGTGATGGGAATGGGAGAGAGAGGGCTGTGACATAATCTCATTAGAACATCTCATCCATCGCAGGACGTTTATCATGAATCATGAATTACAGCCAGAACACTGGTACAAATCATAACATAAGATGATCTGAGCAAGATCTGAGCAAGACACTTCTGACTGCTCTGTTGAAACTGTCCTGCTTGGCTGTTGTGGAATTGAGAGTTAGTGTGGGTATGGTCTAGGGCTGTGGCGATTCACTTATCTCCCGATTCGATACTATCACGATTCTTGGGTGCCGATTCGATTTATATTGCGATTCTTAAGTATTGCGATTCTACGATTATTGCGATTCGATATTACGATTTATTGCGATTTCTGTTTATTTTTTTCTTTTATTTTTTCAGTTTGTTTGCTTTTTTACACTACCGGTAGATTAGAACATGGGAAAAGTTGAATCATACACTAGAGACTGTATATTATATATCATGAGTAGGGCTGGGCGATATAGTTAAAAACAGGGGTGGACTGGGATCATAATTCAGGCCGGGCATTAGATTCCAAGCAGGCCAGGCCGATATGGGCCGACGCGCGTGAAATTTGGGCCATTTGAAGCCCAATTTGGGCCGTTTGAAGCCAGATTTGGGCCGTTTGAAGTCCAATTTTACAATGAGATGCACCCACTTTAAACCTGAAGTGTAATTATTACTTCAGACTAACTAATAAAGTAATAAAACCACTAGTAAACCAGTAGGCGGCGCCTGGCCTGCTGTTCAGTGAGTGGCCTGACTGCAAGCACCCAAAAAAAAAATTTTTTTTTTTTTTTTTTTGCGATTATCGATTCTGGAATAAAAGATCGATTCAAAAAATCGTGACATTAAAAATCGCGATACTTAGGTGAATCGATTTTTTCCCCCACCCCTAGTATGGTCTATTCTTATTCTAGTCGTATCTTGCGCATCTTATTACCAATCTATTCTATGTGTATGGCTACTTGAAGAGGCATAATCAAAAAAGGAATGTCCGTTCACCATTTTCTGTTTTATGTTCTTGAAAATTTTATTTTCAAACAAACGGTGACGATAACATTTCAACTGAACATGGTCTCACAAAAGGCCCCGTCTATTATGGGCTGCCTGTGGCTATGCAGCTCATTGGGGCTGGTGAATGGCTGGCTTGGGTAGGCTATCATGAGGCACCTATTAGGCTGAGCACACGGATCCTCTTGCAAGGCCATTGCAAGGCTATGTTCAGTCGCACTATGCTGCTGCCCTGGCTGCAGTAAAAGCTCTGCTCCTAATCAAGTGAATGGATGAAGGTGGGGTTCACTGTGCCTTCTCTACCTCATCCTAGAGATCTGGAACATAAACTGTCCCTCTGAATTATTTCACTGTATGCGAGAAATGAGTTTCTCATTAAGAGTCACAGTTGGAAGGAGAATCTACGACCTGAACAGAAATTAATACACTGTACTACTCTACAAGACGGATGCACACATGCACACACAGATGCTACAGTAGAAGACAACTGATTCTACTTAAGCTTAATTTATACTTATTATAAAGTGTCGCTCAGCACATGGTCGCAGACGAAAAAGAAAGTGTCGCTCATGGTGTTGCATTTATACTTCAGAAGACGTTCGCCTCGGTACAACGGTCACGCGACACTCGAACGCTATAAGCAGCTGCAGAGGGAACGAAATGCACAGTGAAACCACCTCGGAGGCAAGATGTAACGTACTTGGCTGCAGCCGCATATAAACAGCACACAACCACACAACTCACCAACTCTCTCTGGGAAATTGGTCACGACGTTCTTTGTGATTTTCACGAAGTCATACATCAAGGACAGGCTGATAAAAATAGCGGGGACACATTCATTCATTTCAATCGAGCGAAAACTAGCGGGTGGACCCCAACCAAAACAAGGAAGCGCGTGCCGTCTATATAGCCAATCAGACTTGCGCGATACTATGACGTAGTCAGCGACACTAGACATTTCACCAGGTAGCAGACACTGCTTGCCGACACTTGAAAGTGTCGACTCAAGTCCTCATTTCTGTCGGCGACCGTTTCAAAAGTGTCAGCAGACGAAGCATAAATTGGGCTTTATTCTGGAAGTGGAAGCTAAACGCTGTGAGAGACTCTCCTCCTCTCAACCTGTAGTCATCTCCACCTCACCACAGACACTTGATCACACTTGTTTATTTTAACCTTGGTGTCAAGTCTCTGTCTTTATTTATTGTTCATTAGCAGGTGTGGTGTTTCGGTTACACTGTTAGCAGCACATCAAACACTCTATTCACTAGTAGTAAGAGTGGCTTAAAGGCTGAGACAGTGAAATATTCAGGTAAGCCAGTGGAAAACAAAGTGGGCATCTTATTCTGGCACCCAATATCCAGAGAATGGGAGATGACATCCCACAGTGTGCATCTATCTGTCTCTATATATCTCACCATAGTTACTGTCAAGATTTTACATTTTAATTGTTCTGACAAGCAAAGAAACTCAATCAACTAATATTCTAGTCAGGGTTTCCCTTAGCTTGTGACCAGAAGGTCACTGGTGCAAATTCCTGAATCATCTGGGAAAGGGAAAACCGGTACAGGCAGGGAGGGGGAGAAAAGACAGGAAGGAGGGAGGGAGGGAGGGAGGGAAGGAGGGAGGGAGGGAGGGAGGGAGGGAGGGAGAGAGGGAGGGAGGGAGGGAGGGAGGGAGAGAAATAACTCGTCACTGCTTTAATACAAGTGTGTTTATCCTCCCTTTCCGGTTCACTGGAAGACCATTGTCAAAACTCCCTACTGGCTGGAAGGTGTAGCCATGTGATCTGTTCTCAATTCGGAAAGGGAAATGAAATGACTTTTCCACTGTCATACCCACTGCTCTTTGCACATTGGCTGCACACGTACCCCAACACAAACATGCCACATGCTCCGACACACATCAGCGCTCGCCTTACCATCGTGTATTTCAAACGCCAAGCTGGTAATCTTCTGTGTGATGACCATCATGGGCCTAATAAAGAACACCAAACAGAGAGAAATGAGTCAAGTTCACATCCTGAATCTCAAAGGCACTTCACTCTTTACAACTCCAGTGCTTGTGTTTACATTCATCACATAGTAGGCTAAAGGCTAGTGTCTGTGAGCATGTGCCAGTGCCAGCCCAGGAGACAATCAAACATATTACACCATGTGTTCCTGTTCCCTGAGGGGATCAAACTCTTTCCTCACATACTACAACTTCATTTTGGACAGATATTGTGAAATCTACTCAAGCAGTTACGATGTTTGCAGGCTAGTAACCCGCTAGTCTACATTTATTCAAGTGGTCATTGTATTATTACTGCATGAATGATTCATTGTACTGTACCTTACATAGCAGAGACTTTGAAAGGTTTTGGCAGCAAAATGCAAACACTGCCCTTGGATGCCAATTCATGCAGTAGTAATAGCAACAGTATCAGTATCAGCTGTAGCAGTTGTAGTAGTTAAATTACTACACAATGGGAGCTTCCTCTGCTCCAGGATAATGGGAGGCAATTTTAATCTTCCTGCAGCTACAGTATTATTTTGGGCCCCAATCTATGAGAACCACTGTGCTGCCTGGCCTCCGTCTCCTGTCCTAATTCACCCATCTTTCATCAGTGCAAATAAAGATATACAACAGCACTGTGTGTGGAGTCTGTGCTCACATGCATTAGCCTACATTAAGATATATTGTATATTATGCAACCTTGTCTTCATGCTGAAACTTGCATCATCAAGTACAAGTTCAGAGTGTTGGATTACTTTATACGTGAAAATGTTGGTGGCAGCATAACATTAAAAGGTGCTGTAAGTGGTATTAAAATAACAAATAAAATAACAAATAAAATAAAGTGTTAAATAGCTCTACTTTCCAACAGCCATGACCGATATTGAGTGTTTGGTCAGTAACATGGATCCTCCGCTCTGCACTATACAGAAAATACATTTTCCGGGATACCATCCAACTTTCATCCAATCAGGAGAGAGGATTCCACAAAGTTATGTTCTGTTTACTGCAGAGTGGAGGGACTGGGAGACCCACGTTACTGACCAAACACTATATCAGTGATGGCTGTCAGAATGTAGAGCTATTTAACACTTATTTTAACAAACAAAAAAATCACTTACAGCACCTTTAAGCTGCAGAGTTAAGAGTAAGCAATAGGACAGAAATGGTCTGTCAATAAAGCTAGTCAAAAATTGCATTGACAATTATGAGAAAAGTATGGATTGTCTGGTCCTGCAGCATGCATTACATCTGGGTCAACCAGACCACACACACACACACACACACACACACACACACACGCGTGCGCACACGCACGAACACACACAGTATTTGATATATTCAAGGAAAATAGAGGGTTGGGGGAAGATAGTTGAAAAGTGTGAAATCTCTGCACTTGCAGGGGCAGTATGAGTTTGCAATTGGTTGCTTAGCAACTGGCCACCCCCGCCCTTCTGTGTGTGCAGGCTGTCTTCTGTGTGTGCAGGCTGTCTTCTGTGTGTGCAGGCTGTCTTCTGGGTGTGCAGGCTGTCTTCTGGGTGTGCAGGCTGTCTTCTGGGTGTGCAGGCTGTCTTCTGGGTGTGCAGGCTGTCTTCTGGGTGTGCAGGCTGTCTTCTGTGTGTGCAGGCTGTCTTCTGGGTGTGCAGGCTGTCTTCTGGGTGTGCAGGCTGTCTTCTGTGTGTGCAGGCTGTCTTCTGGGTGTGCAGGCTGTCTTCTGGGTGTGCAGGCTGTCTTCTGTGTGTGCAGGCGGTCTTCTGGGTGTGCAGGCGGTCTTCTGGGTGTGCAGGCGGTCTTCTGGGTGTGCAGGCGGTCTTCTGGGTGTGCAGGCGGTCTTCTGGGTGTGCAGGCGGTCTTCTGTGTGTGCAGGCTGTCTTCTGTGTGTGCAGGCGGTCTTCTGGGTGTGCAGGCTGTCTTCTGTGTGTGCAGGCTGTCTTCTGGGTGTGCAGGCTGTCTTCTGTGTGTGCAGGCGGTCTTCTGGGTGTGCAGGCGGTCTTCTGGGTGTGCAGGCGGTCTTCTGGGTGGGCAGGCGGTCTTCTGGGTGTGCAGGCTGTCTTCTGGGTGGGCAGGCGGTCTTCTGGGTGTGCAGGCTGTCTTCTGGGTGTGCAGGCTGTCTTCTGTGTGTGCAGGCGGTCTTCTGGGTGTGCAGGCGGTCTTCTGGGTGGGCAGGCGGTCTTCTGGGTGTGCAGGCTGTCTTCTGGGTGTGCAGGCTGTCTTCTGTGTGTGCAGGCGGTCTTCTGGGTGTGCAGGCGGTCTTCTGGGTGTGCAGGCGGTCTTCTGGGTGTGCAGGCTGTCTTCTGGGTGGGCAGGCGGTCTTCTGTGTGTGCAGGCGGTCTTCTGGGTGTGCAGGCGGTCTTCTGGGTGTGCAGGCGGTCTTCTGGGTGGGCAGGCGGTCTTCTGGGTGTGCAGGCGGTCTTCTGGGTGTGCAGGCTGTCTTCTGGGTGGGCAGGCGGTCTTCTGGGTGTGCAGGCTGTCTTCTGGGTGTGCAGGCTGTCTTCTGGGTGTGCAGGCTGTCTTCTGGGTGTGCAGGCTGTCTGCTTCAATTGTCAGACAGTCTGGAGGAGTAGGAACTAACCACAAGGAACTACAGTCTCCAACGACGTACTCCTGCGGACCCAATTGAGCGGCGGCACAGGCACTTGTTTTTGTTAAGCTTAGCCAGGTTGAGTCAATTCCCTATATTCCTCTGACTCTCGCTGGTGACTTCTCTTTTTTTAGTTGGTAAGCTATTGCTAGGCATCTGGCATTCCAAGTCAGATCTGGACAGTTCTCCCATTTGAAATGAATTCAAGCACTCAAAACCTTATTGGGAGCTCCATGACATTTGCTTACCCTGTGAAATCTGCAGAGTACATCCCGTAGTCGAACACGTAGACTCGTGTGATCTGACAGAAGCTCAGATAGCCCAGCGCCAGAATGAAGCAGTACCTACAGAGAGAAAGACAGGAGGTGGAGGGAGAGAGAGAGAGAGAGAGAGAGAGAAATACATTAAAATTAGTTCATATTAATTATTCACATTAATTTTCAATGCAAACAGTTTCATCTCATCTCCAAAGTGATATGGAACATTTCAGATGGGGTGTTGCATGTTGTGAACCTCTTAACCTAAAGACTTCTGAGCAGGGACAATACACTTTGTTTGTTCAATCGCTCTGCTCCTTCCCATCCCCATCTCTCAAGTGGAACAAGGATGACTGACAGCACAGAACAAAAGACAGTGGTCTTGGCTGCAGTGCTGCTAGTGGGGTCAGAACATGGACAGGAGGGCCGAGGAGGCTCCAATAATGTGTCCCTGTCCCTGGAGGAAGACAGTAGACAAGAGGAGCCTTCAACAGACGACCAAAGACAGAGCAACACTGAGGCCTAACTGGTACAAAGCCCAAGGCACAGCTAGCTACATAGCATCCCTCTGCTGCCCACAATAAGAGGATTGTGCGGGTCTGAGAAGAAATAAGGCACACAGGGAGAACAGATAGGACAGCAGTGGTCTGTGGGCACACAGGGAGAACAGATAGGAGTGTGGGAGTCTGTGGGAGAACAGAGAGGACATCAGTGGTCTGTAGGAGTCAGTGGGCATACAGGGAGAACAGAGAGGACAGCAGTGATCTGTAGGAGTCAGTGGGCACACAGGGAGAACAGAGGACAGCAGTGGTCTGTGGGAGTCTGTGGGCACACAGGGAGAACAGAGGACAACAGTGGTCTGTGGGAGTCTGTGGGCACAGGGAGAACAGAGGACAACAGTGGTCTGTGGGAGTCTGTGGGCACACAGGGAGAACAGAGGACAACAGTGGTCTGTGGGAGTCTGTGGGCACACAGGGAGAACAGAGGACAGCAGTGATCTGTAGGAGTCAGTGGGCACACAGGGAGAACAGAGGACAGCAGTGGTCTGTGGGCACACAGGGAGAACAGAGGACAACAGTGGTCTGTGGGAGTCTGTGGGCACACAGGGAGAACAGAGGACAGCAGTGATCTGTAGGAGTCAGTGGGCACACAGGGAGAACAGAGGACAGCAGTGGTCTGTGGGAGTCTGTGGGCACACAGGGAGAACAGAGGACAGCAGTGGTCTGTGGGAGTCTGTGGGCACACAGGGAGAACAGAGGACAACAGTGGTCTGTGGGAGTCTGTGGGCACACAGGGAGCACAGAGGACAACAGTGGTCTGTGGGCACACAGGGAGAACAGAGGACAACAGTGGTCTGTGGGAGTCTGTGGGCACACAGGGAGAACAGAGGACAACAGTGGTCTGTGGGCACACAGGGAGCACAGAGGACAACAGTGGTCTGTGGGAGTCTGTGGGCACACAGGGAGAACAGAGAGGACAACAGTGGTCTGTGGGAGTCTGTGGGCCAGGATGCAGCAAAGCCATCATCTTATCTCTATTGCCAAGGAGTATTTAATACAAGACAACAAAAATCCACTCACTTTTCGAGATCACTAGTGTCAAACTATAAAATCTCTGTAAAAACATTAGAGAGCACTAGTGTCAAGCTCTAAAATCTCTGTAAAAACATTAGAGAGCACTAGTGTCAAACTGTAAAATCTCTGTAAAAACATTAGAGAGCACTAGTGTCAAAACTCTAAAATCTCTGTAAAAACATTAGAGAGCACTAGTGTCAAAAGTCTAAAATCTCTGTAAAAACATTAGAGAGCACTAGTGTCAAACTCTAAAATCTCTGTAAAAACATTAGAGAGCACTAGTGTCAAAACTCTAAAATCTCTGTAAAAACATCAGAGAGCACTAGTGTCAAACTCTAAAATCTCTGTAAAAAACACTAGAGAGCACTAGTGTCAAACTCTAAAATCTCTGTAAAAACACTAGAGCGCACTAGTGTCAAACTCTAAAATCTCTGTAAAAACATTAGAGCACTAGTGTCAAACTCTAAAATCTCTGTAAAAAAACATTAGAGAGCACTAGTGTCAAGCTCTAAAATCTCTGTAAAAACATTAGAGAGCACTAGTGTCAAGCTCTAAAATATCTGTAAAAAACATTAGAGAGCACTAGTGTCAAACTCTAAAATCTCTGTAAAAAACATTAGAGAGCACTAGTGTCAAGCTCTAAAATCTCTGTAAAAACATTAGAGCACTAGTGTCAAGCTCTAAAATCTCTGTAAAAACATTAGAGAGCACTAGTGTCAAACTCTAAAATCTCTGTAAAAACATTAGAGAGCACTAGTGTCAAAACTCTAAAATCTCTGTAAAAACATTAGAGACCACTAGTGTCAAACTCTAAAATCTCTGTAAAAAACACTAGAGAGCACTAGTGTCAAACTAACATATCTGTAAAAACACTAGAGAGCACTAGTGTCAAACTCTAAAATCTCTGTAAAAAACATTAGAGAGCACTAGTGTCAAGCTCTAAAATCTCTGTAAAAACATTAGAGAGCACTAGTGTCAAAACTCTAAAATCTCTGTAAAAACATTAGAGAGCACTAGTGTCAAGCTCTAAAATCTGTAAAAACATTAGAGCACTAGTGTCAAGCTCTAAAATCTCTGTAAAAACATTAGAGCACTAGTGTCAAGCTCTAAAATCTCTAAAAACATTAGAGAGCAGTAGTGTCAAACTCTAAAATCTCTGTAAAAACATTAGAGAGCACTAGTGTCAAAACTCTAAAATCTCTGTAAAAACATTAGAGAGCACTAGTGTCAAACTCTAAAATCTCTGTAAAAAACACTAGAGAGCACTAGTGTCAAACTCTAAAATCTCTGTAAAAATATTAGAGCACTAGTGTCAAACTCTAAAATCTCTGTAAAAACATTAGAGCACTAGTGTCAAACTCTAAAATCTCTGTAAAAACATTAGAGAGCACGAGTGTCAAGCTCTAAAATCTCTGTAAAAACATTAGAGAGCACTAGTGTCAAGCT
This sequence comes from Poromitra crassiceps, assembly GCF_964638095.1. Classification (NCBI taxonomy): domain Eukaryota; kingdom Metazoa; phylum Chordata; class Actinopteri; order Beryciformes; family Melamphaidae; genus Poromitra; species Poromitra crassiceps. Next base: position 29,753,616 of record NC_139625.1, on the reverse strand, counting down.
CTAAAATCTCTAAAAACATTAGAGAGCACTAGTGTCAAAACTCTAAAATCTCTGTAAAAACATTAGAGAGCACTAGTGTCAAACTCTAAAATCTCTGCAAACAAACACTAGAGAGCACTAGTGTCAAGCTCTAAAATCTCTGTAAAAACATTAGAGAGCACTAGTGTCAAGCTCTAAAATCTCTGCAAAAAAACACTAGAGAGCACTAGTGTCAATCTCTAAAATCTCTGTAAAAACATTAGAGAGCACTAGTGTCAAGCTCTAAAATCTCTGTAAAAACATTAGAGAGCACTAGTGTCAAAACTCTAAAATCTCTGTAAAAACATTAGAGAGCACTAGTGTCAAACTCTAAAATCTCTGCAAACAAACACTAGAGAGCACTAGTGTCAAGCTCTAAAATCTCTGTAAAAACATTAGAGAGCACTAGTGTCAAGCTCTAAAATCTCTGCAAAAAAACACTAGAGAGCACTAGTGTCAAGCTCTAAAATCTCTGTAAAAACATTAGAGAGCACTAGTGTCAAGCTCTAAAATCTCTGCAAAAAAACATTAGAGAGCACTAGTGTCAAGCTCTAAAATCTCTGTAAAAACATTAGAGAGCACTAGTGTCAAGCTCTAAAATCTCTGTAAAAACATTAGAGAGCACTAGTGTCAAAACTCTAAAATCTCTGTAAAAACATTAGAGAGCACTAGTGTCAAACTCTAAAATCTCTGCAAAAAAACACTAGAGAGCACTAGTGTCAAACTCTAAAATCTCTGTAAAAACATTAGAGCACTAGTGTCAAACTCTAAAATCTCTGTAAAAACATTAGAGCACTAGTGTCAAACTCTAAAATAAAAAAATAAAAACATTGGAGAGCCCTAGTGTCGAACTCTAAAATATATGTTAAAAACATTAGAGAGCACTAGTGTCAAACTCTAAAATATATGTTAAAAACAAAAAACATTGGTCGCTAGCAATCACTACATGTAATACTTTGCATTTTGCAAATGGCTTTTTGACCCAAAAGCAAGCAAAGCTACTTAGTGGGATTAATCGTGCAGCCAGGCTGAGAGCAGGGAAGGCTGCCTCAGCATGCAGGGCATCTTCTTAACAGCTGCACGTCAGTCTGCAAGCACACTGCCACCACCACCTCCTTCTCCCACATTACTGTCTCTAGCGGGGTGTGTGTGTGTGTGTTGTGTATGTGTGTGTTGTGTATGTGTGTGTGTCTGAACTGGTACGTTTGTGTAAATGACGCATTCCTGCTTTCTCATTGTAATTCCATGCCATCCCCAGGGCGGCTGCAGAGAAGGCATTGTGGAGAGGAGATAATCGTAATACTGTCCTCTTCTGCGCTCTGAGCACCATTTGTGCCAGAGCCACACTTGGCATGTCTTCACTGGCCAGAACAGTGCACAGCAATGTTCTTCAGTAGCATTAGCCTCCTATGGGAGAGCATCTACACCTCACTAGAATGGCCACTACATTCCTATACCAGCCCTCCAACACATGGTTGTCTATTCATTAAGAGTAGTAGGGTGGGTCTACTGTGGTCATTTATTCTTGCAGGTTTTTGCAGGAGAAAACTGGTATTTAGCCAAAAATCCAAATAGAGGTATGTGTGGCTGATAATGTAACCTCATAATAACCTCACCTGAGAAATGTATCCATTCTTAGATGTGATTTATCACAGAACATTAAAGGGCTAATTTGCCGATAATATTCAACCAGTTTTGTATCATTACAATGTCGGTGGTATAATTATGCAAATGAACAGTGTCTGTTTACCTTCCCTCCATGTTGCCTTCCTTTAAGTGTTTAAACATACTACTTTCTAGAAAAGTTAAATAATAGCAATAACAGAAATAACTAGAGCCCGACCGATATATCGGTCCACTGATATTATCAGCCGATATTTGCCGATAACTGATATATCGGTATCGGCAGATATGTTGGCCGATATTGCAGATATTTTTTTATTTTGCATTTTTTAAGTTATAGACAGCATGTTGTGTATATTTGATTTTTTTCCTTAACTCAAGTTATATTTTGTATTTGTTCTATTTATGTTTTTGTATTTCTAGTTATTTATACTTAAAATTCCCAATGAAGTTTACAGTTTCATTGCATTGATATAATTTTGGACAATAAAGTTTATTGATAAGCTGTAAAATATCCTGCCTACATTACATATCTCAAGTAATGTCAAGTCATATCTTTGTCAAGTGTTTGATATTTGACGGATCATTGCAAAAAATAAATATATAATGTATATATACAATAAGAATATCGGCCGATATATCGATATTGGAATTTCTTTACTCCCTAGTATCTGTATCGGCATCAGCCTCAAAAATCCAGTATCGGTAGGGCTCTAGAAATAACAACAGAAGAGTGACAGTTTTGATCTATAGTACTAGCATATGAAATGCCTTAGATATGCTTAAAGGAACACTCTGCCCATTTTCAACCAGCTTTGTATCATTAGAACATCAGTAGTATATCAGGAAACTGTAAACTGTTTTGAAGTCTGTCATTTAATTTGACAGTTATTGAGTGTTAAAGTGTGGACCGGTGACATCACTGGTCCACACTAACTCAAATGAATAACTCATTAACTCAAATCAACTCTCAATAACTGTCAAACTAGATGAATGACTTCAAAATCATTTACAGTTTGAGAGTTGATTTGAGTTAATGAGTTATTCATTTGAGTTAGTGTGGACCAGTGATGTCACTGGTCCACACTTTAACACTCAACAACTGTCAAATTAAATGACAGACTTCAAAACCGTTTACAGTTTTCTGATATACTACTGATGTTCTAATGATACAAAGCTGGTTGAAAATGGGTGGAGTGTTCCTTTAACACTAACAATAGTGGATACAGTTTTAGCATAGGTGGTATCAGTGGGAATCAAAGCAGAATCATCATTTTTTCAGGATCATCTTGAGTTGGATCCCCAGACTGCACTTTGAAAACCACTCATCTGTTTCTAGAACAGCTTAGTAACTTGCCTCAAATGTGCTGAGCTGCTTAAATGATTCTGATTTTGAAAACCAGTCCAAAAATAGATCTAGATGAGTGCAAGGCAATGTTCCATTGTCATGAAGACTGATCAAAGTCACCTGGTTTCTTAATGGGGAAGGAACCCACCCACCCTCTACCAGAATCAAATCTAGTCAATAGTAGTTAGTCTAATGACGCAAATAAGAATATCGCAGCCAGACAGGAAATCAAACACCTCAAATCACTAATTTACTTTGAGGTTCAGGTCCACAAACTGCAAAGAAAGTCTGTGTTTGTGTCATTTGAAGTAGTATTTAATTCTTAATACCTTGTTTCCTTTTTTAAGTGAAACAAACTGTGGCGATTCAGGCAAATAATTTCTCTGGTTTCATTGTTTCCAATGAAGTTTTAATATGCTCAAAACTAGACTAAATGACTAAATTACTAAATTTTGCATTGCAGAACGGGGAAAAAAGAAAAGGTCTGTCGACTCACATAGCCATCTAAAAGCATTCCTCAAAAACAACAATGTCAAACCTCAGCAATAACCCTATTTTCCCAAGATTAGCTTTCTGTACGGGCGGCATACGGCAGCCAAATTCAGTCAGGACATGAGCTATGTGCTACAGCAGCTATATTAGCTTTCTGTACGGGCGGCACACAGCAGCCAAATTCAGTCAGGACATGAGCTATGTGCTACAGCAGCTATATTAGCTTTCTGTATGGGCGGCACACAGCAGCCAAATTCAGTCAGGACATGAGCTATGTGCTACAGCAGCTATATTAGCTTTCTGTACGGGCGGCACAGAGCAGCCAAATTCAGTCAGGACATGAGCTATGTGCTACAGCAGCTATATTAGCTTTCTTTACGGGCGGCACAGGGCAGCCAAATTCAGTCAGGACATGAGCTATGTGCTACAGCAGCTATATTAGCTTTCTTTACGGGTGGCACACAGCAGCCAAATTCAGTCAGGACATGAGCTATGTGCTACAGCAGCTATATTAGCTTTCTGTACGGGCGGCACAGGGCAGCCAAATTCAGTCAGGACATGAGCTATGTGCTACAGCAGCTATATTAGCTTTCTGTACGGGCGGCACAGGGCAGCCAAATTCAGTCAGGACATGTGCTATGTGCTACAGCAGCTATATTAGCTTTCTGTACGGGCGGCACAGAGCAGCCAAATTCAGTCAGGACATGAGCTATGTGCTACAGCAGCTATATTAGCTTTCTGTACGGGCGGCACAGAGCAGCCAAATTCAGTCAGGACATGAGCTATGTGCTACAGCAGCTATATTAGCTTTCTTTACGGGCGGCACAGGGCAGCCAAATTCAGTCAGGACATGAGCTATGTGCTACAGCAGCTATATTAGCTTTCTTTACGGGTGGCACACAGCAGCCAAATTCAGTCAGGACATGAGCTATGTGCTACAGCAGCTATATTAGCTTTCTGTACGGGCGGCACACAGCAGCCAAATTCAGTCAGGACATGAGCTATGTGCTACAGCAGCTATATTAGCTTTCTGTACGGGCGGCACAGAGCAGCCAAATTCAGTCAGGACATGTGCTATGTGCTACAGCAGCTATATTAGCTTTCTGTACGGGCGGCACACAGCAGCCAAATTCAGTCAGGACATGAGCTATGTGCTACAGCAGCTATATTAGCTTTCTGTACGGGCGGCACAGGGCAGCCATATTCAGTCAGGACATGTGCTATGTGCTACAGAGCAGCTATATTAGCTTTCTGTACGGGCGGCACAGGGCAGCCAAATTCAGTCAGGACATGAGCTATGTGCTACAGAGCAGCTATATTAGCTTTCTGTACGGGCGGCACAGAGCAGCCAAATTCAGTCAGGACATGAGCTATGTGCTACAGAGCAGCTATATTAGCTTTCTGTATGGGCGGCACACAGCAGCCAAATTCAGTCAGGATATTCAGTCAGGACATGAGCTATATAGCTGCTGTGCTACAGCAGCTATATTTGCAGTGGGCCCACTGGGGATCCGGTCAATTCATCCTGATGTGATTTGTGTTTTGTGATTTGTGATATGTACAGCTCAGAGGGGGGTCTTTCATTCCCACTCAGGGCCTCAGATGGAGCATGGGACTAAAGTAGGCTGGCTCCCCGCAGTGAGAGAGCGGCAGATGGGTCAGCGTGCAGACGAGGGGCCCCCAGGAGAGCCGCAGGTCAGTCACAGACACAGGAAGTGAGAATCAACAAGCCATAAATAAAGACATGTTTGTACACTCCAAGACCTTTCTGAGTTTGTGTACACGTATAGCAAATGCCTCAAAGCACACTTCATGCTCATACAAACACATACACAGATCCAGAGGATATTTCCATCTGTTCAGTCAGTGTGTAATTACGAGAGGCAGGAAGAAATTCACACACTCATCTCTGTCCCATCTGCCCACATAGACCAACTTGCCCATAACCACATGCTATGTACAAGTGTCATCACTGTGATGCTTTCACAAAACACACACCGAATCAAACTAAATGACATGCTCATGGTATCCATACAATTTATCCTCAAAGCCCTTTGAAGTAGAATAGGTTATGGAGTAAGATGTCGACTTGAACATTTTGTCCATGCCTGAAGGCTGTTGTGAGAGAGAACAGACCCAGTTATTATGATCTGGTTCTGGTTCTGCTTTAGTGCCCGGTATCAATAAAAGAGGGCAGTTTCATGTCAGCAAGCTTTACTTTCACTGCCTTCTTCATTAGTCACACCACATCCACAGGATTTCACAGTTTCCCTCATAACGACTCTCTCTCTTTCTTCTCTGCCTCTGTCTTTCTCTCACACATGCACACGCGCACGCATGCAGACACACACATGCGCGCGCGCACACCCACACGCACCCTCTAACAAACTTGCTGCCATTCAAAAGGAGAAGCGTGAAAATCACAGACATCTTTAAACTATCAATCACCATTGGAACAACAGTATAGTTCTAGAGAGAAGAAACATATTATCATTGTAATATATCTTTCCCTTGACCTCTCGGCTTGGTAATATACCTTATTTTAAAAGGTGCTACGTACATACATGTAGCATTTTAACATCAACTATTTCCAGTACCAGATTAATATTGACAATAATATAATTACCTGACAAATACCCAGCCTGCCCTCTACACTTCATTTTACTTGTACATCACAGATTTCACAGGAAATCTGTTGTATTGCGGCATAAATTATATTATATATATATATATATATATATATATATATATATATATATATAGCTTTTTAGCACAATCCAGGCTGCTGTTCTTTCAGCGTAGAGGTAACAGTTCTGAGTTTCTCACAACATCCTCTTTGAAACAGGAAGTAACAGGGTTTATGGTAAATGTGGTCTTAACTTTGAGAAATGCCACCTCCAGCAATAGCACTGGTAGTACCAATCATCTTGACATGCCCTCATTTCTTTACAGTAATTATTCCAATTTTAGTTTGACAATGATATATTGATGGATCCACACAAAGGTATATATTTTTAGAATGCAGCTTTATAATAGCACTATTTTGTTACAAAAATGACATCAAAAAGACACATAGTGTTGGAAAAATCCCTTGAAAAAAACTTTTTTAACCCCCAAATGCAGCCACACGCCACAGTGTTTGACTTTCATTGGCAGCACTGCATCATGGGAACTGTAGCAGACAAGGACATTCTAAAGCGACATTGTCAACCAGTAGGCGGCGCTGTGTTAGCACTTGAGGCGAGAGGGGAAGCACCTGTCTAGAACATTCCCTGTCTGTTCGACACATTCAACAGGTGAACCACCAAACTGAGCTGCGTCCAGGAGAGAGGAGGGGAGTGAGACACAGAGAGAGAGTGAGATAGAGAGAGAGAGAGAGTGCAGCTGCAAAAGAGTGAATTGAATGGCATGAAATATGATGCCCAACACTGAACAAAGAGTTTCTCCTCTGTCCACAGCCACACTAAGCACAGTTCACATTCATACCCATTCACACCATCCAGAAAAAGAGGCAAGCTTTAAGGAACTGTCACTTACACTAGACTCACTCACACTGTACACACAGCCCCAGCGTGATGTGTTCCAGTGGGACTCCAGCAGACGTCACAACATGTCCCCATAGAGAGCCAAAGTGAACGTCACTTCCTGCCTTTCTCTGTGTACCAGTGTCTGGGAAAAATATGAATGGTGGTGAACGGCAAGAGACAAAAAAAATGTGGTCCTGTTTGAATTGTGCCACGGGGTAGACGTGTCATGTTTGTCAATGTAAAATATAACTTTGCATTGCAAGTCAAGAAAGTCGCACTTTGTGGTAAAACTGTGGCACCATAAGTTATCAATCAGAAAGACGGCGCACAACCAGTCGCATAAGTGACGTCTCTCGCGCCAGTCCATGTTGTTGATGGCGTGATGTATATTGTGCGACACGAGGGATGTAGTCGATTGACAAAACTAAATAAATGCATAGTTATCTTTTAAATGGACAACATTTACATGTGTACGTCCCCGTGGCACAATTCAAACTCGCCATTCACCACCATTCATATTTTTTCAGATGCTGGTACACAGAGAAAGGCAGGAAGTGGCTCTCTATGTCCCACACACAGCACACTGGTCCTGGGTGTGATGTGCATGGTCAAAGTCATTACTGGAGGAGTGTCGAGTGGGAGCTGGCCCTTCCTAGCAAACTGTGCAACAGTTTACCCAGTTTTGTTCTGCTCCATTTCATCCGTACTGAGTGATATTCTCACTGGCAGTGGTCCTAGCCCTTGCTGCATTGTTTAATGTCTGCTATGAAAAGATAAAGAGGAAGGATGGCCGATAGAGAGCGATAGAGATGGAGAGAGATAGACAGAGATGGTAGTTTATAGTAAAGATGGACAGAATGGGACAAAGAAATGCAGAGAAGAATGAATGGACAGAGAGAGAGAGAGAGAGAGAGAGAGAGAGAGAGAGAGAGAGAGAAAGAGAGAGAGAGATAATGGCTTAGGGGCTACACTTTAGAGACAATATAACCAGTGGGGTTAAAGAAAAGGGAGATGAGAGGAGAATATTGCTTGGTAGGCTGTGTACAATGAGGTAGGGTGGGGTGGGGGTTTAGCTCAAGGCCTACTTGTAGGCCACATATAAAAGCATTGACTGTGCAGCAGACAGAAGGGTAACTCAAAGAGCCAAGGCCACAGGTTAGACTTGGGGATTACTCGCACACACATGCAAAGCACATGCAGAGTTTGTAGACACACCCCAAATTAAATCTCAACCCGTTGCTATGGTAATCACACATACATTACACATACGTTAATATGTTGAAACAAAAGTTATCTCTTAATTACAGAGAGGAATGGGCAAACGACATATGATCTAAACCTAAGTTTAGATCATATGTTCAGATGAAGCAGCGTTTTGCTCCTGAGCTCTATGTCACTTCCTTTCTAAGCAGAAACCAGAGGTCTTTATGTGCTCAGCTGAGAGTTGGTATCCTGCCTCTTGCCATTGAAGTAGGGCGGTTCACAGCTATACCAGAAGAGAACAGGAGATGCAATGTCTCTGATCTAAAGGATGTTGCAAATGAGTTTCATTTCAAGTTTTATTGTGCTCTATATTATGATGATTTGAGGATTTCCTTATTTGATGAAATGCAAAAGCAAAAACCTGAGCTCTTCTGGGCAGATGATGGCCAGAAGTTGGAGTGGTTGTTTAAGACTGAGGTATTTAAGACTGCTAACTTTATTTCTATGGCCTGGAATAGAAGGCAAGCACAGCTCTTTAAGTAGGTTCAGGCTGTGGTTTTCATGCTGTACAACTTCACTGTATGTATTTTGGGGTGTTTCTGTTGGTTTTATGTTTGATCATTGTTTGTTGAAATGATGAACAGTAACAGTGTCCTGTAAGCCCATATGGGCAGCATGACACTTCAATCAATCAAATCAATCATACATTTGTGATGCAAAAAGCTGTGGTAGTGGGTTCAACGCCCTCTGCAAACATGTGCGTGTCACTGTGCCCTGTCCCACTCCTCTCCCTCCCTCCTCCTGCCCCAAACACAGAGCAGCAAGCTGGAAGCTGAACTTTGGACCAGAGATTCCCAGAGGAGCAGCCACAGCTGGAGCATGTCACCACGCCCCATGTCTCAGTATCTGGCCTCAGAACAGCCAAAGCACACGGGCTAGATCAACCTGATCTCTGGTGTAGGTACAGTATGGACTCATCCAGGTTCAGTTCATTTCACTTGGGTGACAGCTGCACTTTTCTTCTTTTTCCTTTTTGGTCATTTTGCCTTTATTTGATAGGACAGTATGTGCTAGACACAGAGACAGGAAAGCAGGGAGTGAGAGAGGGGAGGACATGCAGCAAATGACCGCAGGTCGGATTCAAACCCGGGTCAGCTATGTGACGGACAAAGCCTTAAACCCGGGTCAGCTATGTGACGGACAAAGCCTTAAACCCGGGTCAGCTATGTGACGGATAAAGCCTTAATGGTACGCGTTCTACCAGGTGAGATGGTACGCGTTCTACCAGGTGAGATGGTACGCGTTCTACCAGGTGAGATGGTATGCATTCTACCAGGTGAGATGGTACGCGTTCTACCAGGTGAGATGGTATGCATTCTACCAGGTGAGATGGTATGCGTTCTACCAGGTGAGATGGTATGCATTCTACCAGGTGAGATGGTATGTGTTCTACCAGGTGAGATGGTATGCGTTCTACCAGGTGAGATGGTATGCGTTCTACCAGGTGAGATGGTATGCGTTCTACCAGGTGAGATGGTATGTGTTCTACCAGGTGAGATGGTATGCGTTCTACCAGGTGAGATGGTATGTGTTCTACCAGGTGAGATGGTATGCGTTCTACCAGGTGAGATGGTATGCGTTCTACCAGGTGAGATGGTATGTGTTCTACCAGGTGAGATGGTATGCGTTCTACCAGGTGAGATGGTATGCGTTCTACCAGGTGAGATGGTATGCGTTCTACCAGGTGAGATGGTATGCGTTCTACCAGGTGAGATGGTATGTGTTCTACCAGGTGAGATGGTATGTGTTCTACCAGGTGAGATGGTATGCATTCTACCAGGTGAGATAGTACGCGTTCTACCAGGTGAGATGGTATGCGTTCTACCAGGTGAGATGGTATGCGTTCTACCAGGTGAGATGGTATGCGTTCTACCAGGTGAGATGGTATGCGTTCTACCAGGTGAGATGGTATGCGTTCTACCAGGTGAGATGGTATGCGTTCTACCAGGTGAGATGGTATGCGTTCTACCAGGTGAGATGGTATGTGTTCTACCAGGTGAGATGGTATGCGTTCTACCAGGTGAGATGGTATGCGTTCTACTAGGTGAGATGGTATGCGTTCTACCAGGTGAGATGGTATGCGTTCTACCAGGTGAGATGGTATGCGTTCTACCAGGTGAGATGGTATGCGTTCTACCAGGTGAGATGGTATGCGTTCTACCAGGTGAGATGGTACGCGTTCTACCAGGTGAGATGGTATGTGTTCTACCAGGTGAGATGGTATGTGTTCTACCAGGTGAGATGGTATGCGTTCTACCAGGTGAGATGGTACGCGTTCTACCAGGTGAGATGGTATGTGTTCTACCAGGTGAGATGGTATGTGTTCTACCAGGTGAGATGGTATGCGTTCTACCAGGTGAGATGGTATGCGTTCTACCAGGTGAGGCACCGGGACGAGCCGCACTTTTCAATCTGAAAAAGCGCTAAGAGGGAAAGGACACGACTTATCTGTACCCACTTAGACAAGAGGCGGAACAGCAGGGCAGGCCAGCAGCTTACTAATGCTGAGCGTTTAAGTGCTGGGCAATATGTGATATGGCCCTGTGCCATCAGCTGTAAAGCTGTGTGCTGTATGCTCAAATGTCATGTTTTAGTATGGCTTAAAAAAAGCCACGTTATTATAGATCAGCATTCTGCCATCAGGACAGAGTCCATTCTGACAGCAGGTGCTATTGTGATGGATGTTTTGTTAGCATCTACTTAGGGTGTTTTACCCAAAGGGAAACTGCCACTGATTACACCTGCCCTCACAACCTTGAATCATGGCAAAAAAAAAAAAAAAAAAAAAAAACGGCAAAGACAACAGTGTGTGTGTGTGTGTGTGTGTGTGTGTGTGTGTGTCTGTCTGTCTGTCTGTCTGTCTGTCTGTCTGTCTGTCTGTCTGTCTGTCTATGATGGGTGTTGAGTCATGGGCACAGATGGAGGCCTGGGGGGCAAAATCATTGCCACCATGACCCAGCCTCATCTGCCGCACAAAACACAACAAACCACACAGGAGCAGCAATAACACCAAAGTGTCACAACAATCTGTAGCATTCTATATTATGTGTTGCTAAAGACTTTCAAATTGCTAGTTTCCTGTAATAAGTAGCAACAGACCCAAAATGGCACAGGGAAAAATTAACAAATGATGTTTGTGCATTTCATTTTTGTTTCACTTCCTCTTACTTGTGCATGTGCTCCAGGCCGACGAAGACCATGACGCTGTAGGACAGACCGCTCTGCACCAGGAAATGGAGGGCGTACCTGGGGAGGAACAGACACCACAAAGCATAAACAATAAGATACGTTACTGAAGGCTGTAGGGAAATAGGCTTTTCACTTCTCCAGAGTGGAGCTTCAACTGCAGATCAGCCCTCCTGGAGCCGGCAGGGATTCAGGCTTTTGCTCAAAGACACTGACGGTACTCGCCGACCTCTCGTTTAGGGACAGTCCCTCGAACCCCTAGGGGTGGGAATCACCAGAGTCCCACGATACAATATTATTGCGATTAAAAAAAAAAAAACGATATTTTGCTTTTTTCAACTGCAAATTACGTCCCCATAGGAAAAAACCTTGTCAACATCTGTTTTATCTAACGAGATCAAGTTTTCAGTCTGTTCATCTCACTTCATTTTGAGTGCAGCAAAATGTCAAGCAGACAGACTGACCAACACTGTCATAAATGTTGAATGATGCACTTGACAATTTCTATAATAAAATAAGGTACAGGACGGACAACCATCTTTGCCACAATGCACCAATGCATGCAAATACACATTATACATGTCCACACAGAGGCGGCGTGGAATTTGTCCTCCGCATTTTGACCACCCTGGTTCATCCTCCTCCACAGGCCTTGCATGTTTTTAGTGGGGGTCCATATTGCTGTTATAAGGAGGAAAGCCCAGGGGAGCAGGGGTAAAGAACATGCAGACTCCTCCACACAGAAAGGCCCTTTTCACCAGATAGCCCACCTGGGCACTAAGCACCGAAGGCATGGGGAGACAGTGCCGGTGCCAACAGAATTGTACCCAGGACCTTCTTGCTGTGAGTCAAGAGTACGAGGGAAGAACGCTAACACTGTGCCACCGTGCCCCACACAAAGAAATATTGCGATACTTGGCATTTGTGCGATATGATATATTTGCCACACTAAATATTGCGATGCTATGCTGTATCGAAACCCCCCCCTACTAACCCCTAGGCGGGCCTAGGCCACCCTGCAGCCAGTCTGCCACATTAGACTTGAACAGCTTCTTGATTTGATTATTCCATTCCAGACTGTTTGAGACATACACTCTGTTTACTTTCTCTTTCTAGATCAGTCTCCATTTGCTCTCTTATACCTTCCAGGCCTTCTTGCTCTGTCATCCATACTATCACCAAGAGGAGGAAAGAGCAGCATATTATGAAACCACAGTCACACCATCCATCACAGCCATGTGACCTTTAGAAGCAGTAATGTGTCATCTCCACTCGCAGGGCATAGCGTGACACCAGTGACCATCACCATCGCAACGCACCATTCATCGCTTCCTAAGCCTTCCAACCCCATGTTTCCTCATACCACATCCTGTCAGCAGGGTGTGTGTGTGTGTGTGTGTGTATGTGTGTGTGTGTGTGTGTGTGTGTGTACGGCGGCCCATGCACTCTGAAGCCATGTTGTGATCAAACACCGATCCTCAAGACTTGTAATCCCTCCCCTCCCCTGACACAGCACACGCAAACGGCGGCACCACACACACACACACACACACACAAGAAGCAGCTTCCAGACGGGCCTTTGAAGGATACTCTGTATGATGCTCCCAACATCAAGCCCTCCAGGAGAGGAGAGAAGCCACACTGTGTTAGACCCTCCAGGAGAGGAGAGAAGCCACACTGTGTTAGACCCTCCAGGAGAGGAGAGAAGCCACACTGTGTTAGACCCTCCAGGAGAGGAGAGAAGCCACACTGTGTTAGACCCTCCAGGAGAGGAGATATGCCACACTGTGTTAGACCCTCCAGGAGAGGAAAGAAGCCACACTGTGTTAGGCCCTCCAGGAGAGGAGATATGCCACACTGTGTTAGACCCTCCAGGAGAGGAAAGAAGCCACACTGTGTTAGACCCTCCAGGAGAGGAGATATGCCACACTGTGTTAGGCCCTCCAGGAGAGGAGATATGCCACACTGTGTTAGACCCTCCAGGAGAGGAGAGAAGCCACACTGTGTTAGACCCTCCAGGAGAGGAGATATGCCACACTGTGTTAGACCCTCCAGGAGAGGAGATATGCCACACTGTGTTAGACCCTCCAGGAGAGGAGATATGCCACACTGTGTTAGACCCTCCAGGAGAGGAGATATGCCACACTGTGTTAGACCCTCCAGGAGAGGAGAGAAGCCACACTGTGTTAGACCCTGCAGGAGAGGAGAGAAGCCACACTGTGTTAGACCCTCCAGGAGAGGAGAGAAGCCACACTGTGTTAGACCCTCCAGGAGAGGAGAGAAGCCACACTGTGTTAGGCCCTGCAGGAGAGGAGAGAAGCCACACTGTGTTAGGCCCTCCAGGAGAGGAGAGAAGCCACACTGTGTTAGGCCCTCCAGGAGAGGAGAGAAGCCACACTGTGTTAGGCCCTCCAGGAGAGGAGAGGAGAGAAGCCACACTGTGTTAGGCCCTCCAGGAGAGGAGAGGAGAGAAGCCACACTGTGTTAGGCCCTCCAGGAGAGGAGATATGCCACACTGTGTTAGGCCCTCCAGGAGAGGAGAGAAGCCACACTGTGTAATGCCTGGTTCAGACTACACGAATTCAGCCCGATAATAGACCGATTTGGTCGTGCGCGACAGATTTTCAGCGTCGGGCCCGAATATGACCGTCGGGGACGACGATCGGCCGTCTTCACCTCTTGTAGTGTGACATAATCAAAGACCAGCGTCGGGACCAGTCGGGACGTCTAGGACGCCTCACGACGCCCTGACGAAAAGACTGGCATGTCAGTCTTTTGGACATGGTTTCGCCTAGTGTGACACCCCGGAAGACAGGTATCAGGTCCTGGGGAGACCGCTCCCCGCTCGATACAGATTTCACCCGCTCGCACTCACCGCTCCGCTCCGCTCAAAAGAATAAAAGAGATAAAAAGGCCAGGGTGTTTTAATTTGCGTTTAAACGCCTGGGCAATGGGCATTGCTCACTACAAATAACATGAGCTCAGCAGAGTCAGCTGCATGTTCGTTTCTCTTCCTTCTCATCTCGCAGCAGCTGGCAAGAAAATAGTGGGCGTGCACGAAGTAAGCCAAGTCTTATTGGAGGCTGGAGCGGACATCACAGTGCATCACAGTAGAGCCTGTCACTCATTCAAATAACGTTAATTCTGCAAGGGATATATATAGCACCTGGATTACATACATGTTTCACATAGGGTTGTGTTTGGATTTCAATGTTTTATTTTGCCCAATATTGAAATGTTTTACAATTGCATGTTGTGCTAACATAAACATTATTTCTATCTACCACTTTAGCCTATTTATGCTGATTTGGTTGCTATTTCTTGTCAATGTAGTGGCCTCAATGCATGCTGGGAGATTTCGTTCACAGGTCCGCCTCCCCGACGACCTGTGAACTCGCTGACGACAGCAGACGACGTGATGACGGGGGCATACGATGCTCTGTCGGTGTTAAGCGAGAATACACTTGTAGTGTGGCCAGTCTCCCGACCAAGACATGCCACGAATTTATGGCAGTATGATGGTCTCGTCTGACATGGTGACATCGTGAACGACCAAAAATATCGTGTAGTCTGATCCTGGCATTAGACCCTCCAGGAGAGGAGAGAAGCCACACTGTGTTAGACCCATCGACATAATAAAAGATGGACTGAGCGTGGCTATCTCCGCCCAGCAGGGTCGAGTGAAGCCGAAATCCTGCCAGATCAGTGAACCAGATTCTGCGCAGTAGCTCCGTTGAGTTAGAACCTCTGATTGAGGTCCCCGCCCCTCTGAACTTTCTTATGTAGAGCTGCTGTTTCTAGATTTGCGCACAGTGCGTTGTATTTATATACAGTCTAGCTCTGTAAATATGGCACTTTAAGTTGTAATATTTTTTGTCTCGCCAAAGGTAACCAGGAAGATTCCCACTATGAGATCAGTTTATCAAAATTACGCCTGTACGAAAATCTGATTTTCGTTGTCGGAGATTGAGCTGTATCAGCCAGACAAGTCAGACCTCCGGGCTGCTCTCAGCCTCTCACTGAGCTATAAGGGGGAAATTATCGGATGAACTGATGTTTGCAGCTCTGTGTTGATTAGCCTATTGTTTCCGTGGCATTTTGATTAACTTTATGATTTAATTCCTTTTGGAGCAAATGTTGGTTTAACAAATCTAACCGTGAGGCTACATTGTTGTACTGGTACAGTGTGGGTAGGGCAGCCAAACCTAACGTTAGTCCAGTGCGTGAGCCAGGCTGCCTGGTCTCTTCTCTGACTCTGTATATCCCACTGAGCTATATCTTATTTATGCCAATGGTATATCGTTACTAAGAGAAGAGCTTGTGAAGAACGAACATCCCCACAGTCAAAGCAATTCCCTGAGATATCCATATAAAAACGTGTATTGCTTTAATACAAAAAATAAAACCTCCAGTATCTGTTTGTCTAAGCTAACGCTAACCCGTTAGCGATTAGCTAATGGCTGGTGGTTGTGTATGCCCCATCTTATACCCGGGAGTAGGGATGTCAATTTTCGGTTAATTTCACTTTCGATTAACCGACGCTAATAATCGATTAACCTATCGGTTAATTCATAATTTTTTAATATAAAAAAAAAAAAAAAAAAAAAAATTTTTTTTTTTTTTTTTTTGTCTATTTACTCAATGAACTCATGCCCAAACAAGGCGTGTCTATTTAGATGCTGAAATGTTAATGCTTTTTGTGTTAGAATTTCTAACACAAAAAGCATTAACAAGCATTAACAAAAAGCATCAACATTTCAACACAAATTCTTTTTGTGTTAGAATTTCTAACACAAAAAGCATTAACATTTCAGCATCTAAATAGACACGCCTTGTTTGGGCATGAGCTCATTGAGTAAATAGACCCAAAAAAAAAAAAAAAAAAAAAAAAAATTTTTTTTTTTTTTTTTTTTTTTTTTTTAATATTAACTGATAGACCGACAGCAATAACCGAACAACGACGTTAGCGACGGTTAATCGATTAACGGTTAACCGTTGACATCCCTACCCGGGAGTTAACGTTATAAAACACATTTCCTGTCATTTGACAACCTGGTCAGTTCTGAAAATATGTCTATTATTGTGTTAGTCCAGCTATCGTTATCGGTTGTTAAGTTATAGTAATATTAAGCCGACAAATAATGCAAAAACAGCCGGCTAACTCAAGCGGCTAATGCTAGCTAACGTAGCTGGAGTAACTAATAAAACACATATTTACTGAACTTACTTCAGTCCCCAAACAACATTACTTCCTCGCGCACCTTTCTCAAAACAATGTCCTTTTTATTGTGGTCCATTGATATGTCTGGTAGATAACAGATCAAGCAGTACTGTGTCCTGTCTATGTAAAACTAACGCTAGCTCTATAATATGAAGAGCCTGTCCAGCCAATGACGGCTTGAGACTGGCTGCCACAGCTGTCAATCATCCCTTATTATGTCAAATAACTACTTAAAAACAAACTGATAATTTTTTGGAAAAAAATTATCTGACGTGTACTGTGATTATTTCGGTTGTCCATTTCCCCATCCACTAACATGGGGAGGCGGGCCTTGTGACCTATACTGGCACCTGCCGCCAGAGCGGCGATCTAACCATGGATGTACTGTATAGACCAAATCACCGTGACGTCACCATGTAAACAAATTTACTTCCGGGTACCACTTGGGGAAGGCGGCAGGTTTAAATGTGCGTGTTGTCAAATAAATGCTGTCAAACCCTCTCGTTGTTTTCAGCCGACTACTTTCAATTTAAATGGTTAAACGGTTGGTAAACATGCTTGTCCGACGTATCTAGCCTTTCTTCTGTGTTTGTTTTATGTAGTGTTAGCTAGCTAATATCGTTTGTTTGTCTGTCAAACTCGCTGTTTTTTTGCAGTCGTTAACGTTACAGAGTAACCTCGCGTCACCAGGCTCTTCTCGGCGAGAAAGAGCCTGGTACAGACAGAGATACTGACACCACGTCAATTTAATTTAGCTTCAAGTCTACTCTAGTCTGGTCCAACAGGTAAATTAGCTAGTCTGGTCTCCACTAACGTTAGTGAAAGTGTTGTTATGATATTAAACAACAACACAACACGGACGAACCATTTTTGTCTTCTTTGTCTGTTTTTGTCTTCAAAACGTCAGTTTGTGCCGTTCACCGCCATTATAATGTGTGGACCCAGGGGTACCCGGAAGTAAATGTAAACATCCCGCTGATTTGGTCTATAGAGGGTATGCACACCCACTGAAACACGCCCCCTCAATCAGGAACGAGTGTCAAAATGAGTGTCAAATTCCTCCCTGAGCAGCAGGTGTCACTTATTTAGGCTGATTACTGCATTCAAGCTCAGTCTTGCTGTGACTCAGTGGGCGTGACCCCACAGTGACTTCTGCCTCTGTGACATCACATCCATACCCTCTATTAAAAGAACTGGATAGGGGGGAGCCACGCCCACCCATGCATTCGGACGGAGGCTGCTCACTGGCGCATGAAGTCATCATGGGTTTTTTTTTTCCTGGTTTTACTTCCTGACCATGCGGCCTCAGGCGAAGTGCGCATGTGTGCCATGACGTGTTCCATGACGTCTCCCACCCCTCCCACCCATGGATGTATTAAAAGAAGAAAATACACCCGTATACAGCTCTTAGTGGCTTCTGAAGAAAAAATGCCCCATAAAAATTTATTTTATCATTAACACATTCACTGCCAGCCGTTTTTTTTTTTACTGTAGGTAGCTTCTGCCAGAGGGTTTTTTTGAGGATTCTGGCTCATTTTACAAGAGCCGAGGATTATTTTCTGCTTGGACTTTGTGAACACAAAGTTCACAAAAGTACTAATAGAATGTGTGCTTTCTCTGTCTAAAAGAGTTAGTTTGTAGAGTTAGTAGTTATGTAGATATTAGCCGTTGAGTACAGCATGGTTTCAGCGTCTGAGACTGAAAGCTGAGATAATCGCAGTTTTGTGAAATTCAATCAAACAGGCAGAACAGTCACTTTAACCATTTATTTTTGGCATCAGTGAGAGATCAGACATCTAAACAATATAGTTCTGAACGCCCTCTCCTTCAAACTCCTCCCTCTGTGGGCGTGTCTGGTGGCTTTCAGCAGCGTTTGTCACAAGCGAGTTTCTACTGCCTGTCTGAGCAGTGAGCAGCCTCCCTCCCTGGGAGTGTGGATGGGGCTCACTCGTTTCTTGGGTTTGAGAGCTTTGATGAAGCTTTGTGCGATTCTAGGCTTTATGCTGCGTGTTTCAAAGTGTGTTTTCCACCCAGTCTATTTTTGGAAATCCCCACCGTTGTGCGCCCGTGTGCACCAGCGTGAAAGCGTTTTCGCCTACAGTATGAGAATGAGGCTCGTTCGTTTCTGGGTTTTCGGTTGAGAAACCCCAAGAAACGGGGTTTCTTTTGCGATTCTGGTCTTATTTATGCTGCGTGTTTCAAAGTGTGTTGCACCCATAATCTATTATGCAAATTTGCAATCCCCCACCGCCAGCAATCAGCGCGAAAGCGAAAGCGTTTTCGCCAATCCATTTTACAGTATGAGAATGGTTTCATCGCGCGTTCCCCTGCAGTTTTGGCTCGACTTTTTCTAGTCTGGAGAGCACTGTCGCCACTTAGTGGTTCGGTGGAATGGGTTGTACATGTTCGGTGGCTCCAATATTTTTATAGGAGACGTGGGGGGCGTTGATCCACGTCCCACCGTCAAAATTTTTTTTTTTTTTTTTTTGACGACTCAACTCGTCATTGGCAGTCAACCGTTGGATTTTTTTTGACGACTCAACTCGTCATTGGCAGTGAACGTGTTAAAAGTCGTTTTATACTTTGAGTGACACCCGGAACAAATTCCCCTGGGTTTAACAGCTGCCGGGGTCGCCATGCAAGTGGATGGGAATTTTCCTTTCTGGGCTGCATGGCATCATGTGACTTGCAATACAGAGCTTCGCCACCATGTTCAAATGGCTTCACAGCCCAGCACTATTCCTGGGGGCTTGGATCTAACATGCAGCGGCTTCACTGAACGGGACCAAATCCTCAGTCCATCTATAACATATGTCGATGGTTAGACCCTCCAGGAGAGGAGACACACCACACTGTGTTAGGGCCCTGAAACAAGGGTGAACGATGGGCGATTGGGCGCCGAGTTTCATTATTATAATTAATCAAAGTCTGACAAATTAAAATTATGCTGGTCTCCATTCACAAACCAAAACATTGTGATGTAGCCTACTGCAGCAGCTATCAACAGCTGCTCGTTAAGACATCAAAGGACAGTCGACAGCTCACCCAAATATGCAGACACTGCAGAAACTAGTAATCATTTAAAGTGTTCTCCAAGACAAGGTAGGCTACCGAAAAATCTTCATATTCCACTTGCATTATTATGAGAGGACGTAGACTACTGCGTGCGGATGCATGAATATATTCTGGGGAGTTGAAGATAATTTTGCAGCTGTGCATAAAGCAGGCTGCAGATGGATTTCTCTGTGCGCACCTATTGCGAGAGAGATTATTATTATAACCGAGGAGTCTATTAACGCACAACAGGCGAGACAGACTGCAGATACTGTATGCTTTGGTTATCTTACTTCTGATAGTAGGCTGTTCCGTGTCGCGGCTCATACCTTTCAGGTGGAGGCGGAGTGGAGGGTGATACGGCGCTATGACTACCTCCACTGGCGGAACGAAAGGCGTAACACAATTATTCACCACCCCGCTTTCACCACTTTCACATCGGAGGCGCGGATCACATATTCCGTAACATTTAGCGCTTTCAAGGCCGGTGTGAAAGTGGCTTGTGTTAGGCCACTTTGTGTTAGGCCACTTTGTGTTAGGCCACTTTGTGTTAGGCCACTTTGTGTTAGGCCACTTTGTGTTAGGCCACTTTGTGTTAGGCCACTTTGTGTTAGGCCCTCCAGGAAAGGAGAGATGTCATCAGAGAGGACAAGGGCAGCAGGGGTTGGTGGGAACAATGGGATAATGTGTGAACTGACTGAACTGATGAAAGGGTTAATAATACAGTAATGTCTGAGGGAGATAGAGAGATTGGTCAAAAGAAAATACAGAAGAGACAACAAGGATCTCATATTCTTATGGGATATTGTACCTTCTGACCTATTCGCTTTGCAAGTGATAATCAAAATATCACAATCTGCTCACATGCCTGGAAAAGCCGAGACGAACAGAGTCAGTCTCCACTGACTGAGGAAGTATTTCAACTGTTTGACAACATCCAACTGTTTTCTCCAGTGACACAAAGAAACAATCTTGTATGCATGACATGAGGGGGGATAGATCCTAAAATAAACCTGCATTCTGCAGCATCTGCTAAGCAGCTCCCCCAGGGCTGTAGCCAGGTGCCCTCCAAGAGAGAAGAACAGTGTGTGTGTGTGTGTGTGTGTGTATGTATGTATGTGTGTATGTATGTATGTAATGTGTGTGTGTGTGTGTGTGTGTGTGTGTGTGTGTGTGTGTGTGTGTGTGTGTGTGTGTGTGTGTGTGTGTGCGCGTGCGTGTGTGCGTGCGTCTGTGTGTAAATGTGAAAGTGTGTGCATACATGTGCTCATGCATTACCTACATGTGTGCATGACACTGGATTACTGTGACTTAACTTACAATTATTACTATTACTATTATTACTATTGTTTTAATCTAAATACAACCTCATTATATGGCATGTCTTACAACTGAGCAGTGTAAATCATTATATGGCATGTCTTACAACTGAGCAGTGTAAATCATTATGGCATGTCTTACAACTGAGCAGTGTGAATTAGGGATGTTCATTGATAATCGATAATTGATCGTTGAGGAATGAATTCGATCACGTGGAATTTTTATCGATTATTGTTTTGTTTTTTTGTTTTGTTTTTGCGGACTAGGTTTGGGTGGAATTCGTTCCTCCTCGCCCCACTCCATTGCACAGCCGACTAACATGAGGTGGAGCTTCATATAGTCTCTAGTTTTCTGGCTGGGCGGGGGCCTTTGTGAGGCCGTTATAACTATGACACTTCGTACACTTCTCCCCTAATTTCCAACAAAGTGTGAGTAACGGTACACATGTTTAAGTGAATTCAAGTCGTTTTATTTGTTTATAACGTTATGAACTATGAAGTAGCAGCAGTCAGCATGGACTCAGCTAGCCTTTAGCTGCCGACGCCCGCCTGAATCAATTCACACACATCTCGTGGCAAATAACGCTAATAATATCCACGCGTCGGACTCTGAGAGCAGCTGGATGGAACTCGACCATCAGGACAGATGAGGTTTTTGTCACGAGTTTATGAGCCTGGAAGCCGCGGCCGGTGAGCTGAGTCCTACTTTCAAAATGTGAGTACAGTAGCCTAGCTAGCTAGGTTACATCATGTAACCTGACATGTACTGTAACATGTTTGTTTACCTGGCCACAGCGCTAGTGTCTGATATTCTTACAACACAGCGGCATCGACATAATAGCTGGCCAAGAACGCACAACCTTATTACCAGACCAGAGTAAAAATATATATATATATATATTATTATTGTTATTGTTATTACGCTATCGATAATTGATCGTTAATTATCCCAAATTTCGATTATGGAAATTGATTCAAAATGCCCATCCCTAGGGTAAATCATTATATGGCATGTCTTACAGCTGAGCAGTGTCAATCTCTATTTATCTGATAAGAACCCTAACCCTAACCCTTTTTACTCTTGTAATTGCTGTACATTTTAGATAGTGAAACATGTCTAAAAGATTGAGCCAAGGACCATAAATACCACATGGTGGCTTTGTAGAATGTCCAAATATTTATAAGCTGTATTAATTCCTGTAGCAAATAAAACTCATTGGCAGCCTTTTGCTGACAGAAAGTTTGCATATTGATTCTTTAGTCCAATTAAACAAAGAGCCTATAATGCCTTGGTCAAATGGAGGGGATATGCTGGTTCTCGTGAGGAGTATTGATTTGCCTTTGACTGATTAGCACTATTAAATTGGCCAGTCCCCCTTAAAAGTGCTGAAATTCCAGAGAATTCTTATTTCCTTTAATTCTACGAAAACACAGAGGGAGTGCTGAGTTTACATAAGAGGACCACAAAGAACTGAAGTGAAACACTCACTCTACAGCATATAAGCACCATAAGATAGAATCACTTTTGGATGAGGGATTTTTAAATAAACAGAAACCAATGCTGATCCTTTCTCGAGAAGT